>NC_088402.1:81741489-82098989 GCF_034236695.1 Oncorhynchus nerka
GCTATCTACTGGCTAATACTGCCCTCAGTGTGGAAGCTATCTAATGACTAATACTGCCCTCAGTGTGGAAGCTATCTACTGGCTAATACTGCCCTCAGTGCGGAAGCTATCTACTGGCTAATACTGTACTCAGTGCGGATGCTATATACTGGCTAACACTGCCCTTAGTGCAGAAGCTATCCACTGGCTAATAATGCCCCCAGCAACTGTCTACTGACTAAGAATGCCCTCAGCAACTATCTACTGACTAATAATTCCCTCAGCAGCTATCCACTGACTAATAATGCCCTCAGCAGCTATCTACTGACTAATACTGCCCTCAGCAGCTATCCACTGACTAATACTGCCCTCAGCAACTATCCACTGACTAATACTGCCCTCAGCAACTATCCACTGACTAATACTGCCCTCAGCAGCTATCCACTGACTAATACTTTCCTCAGCAACTATCCACTGACTAATACTGCCCTCAGCAACTATCCACTGACTAATACTTTCCTCAGCAGCTATCCACTGACTAATAATGCCCTCAGCAGCTATCCACTGACTAATACTGCCCTCAGCAACTATCCACTGACTAATACTTTCCTCAGCAGCTATCCACTGACTAATAATGCCCTCAGCAACTATCCACTGACTAATACTGCCCTCAGCAACTATCCACTGGCTAATAATGCCCTCAGCAACTATCTACTGACTAATACTGCCCTCAGCAACTATCCACTGACTAATACTTTCCTCAGCAGCTATCCACTGACTAATAATGCCCTCAGCAACTATCCACTGACTAATACTGCCCTCAGCAACTATCCACTGGCTAATAATGCCCTCAGCAACTATCTACTGACTAATAATGCCCTCAGCAACTATCTACTGACTAATAATGCCCTCAGCAACTATCTACTGACTAATAATTCCCTCAGCAGCTATCCACTGACTAATAATGCCCTCAGCAGCTATCTACTGACTAATACTGCCCTCAGCAGCTATCCACTGACTAATACTGCCCTCAGCAACTATCCACTGACTAATACTGCCCTCAGCAACTATCCACTGACTAATACTGCCCTCAGCAGCTATCCACTGACTAATACTTTCCTCAGCAACTATCCACTGACTAATACTGCCCTCAGCAGCTATCCACTGACTAATACTTTCCTCAGCAGCTATCCACTGACTAATAATGCCCTCAGCAGCTATCCACTGACTAATACTGCCCTCAGCAGCTATCCACTGACTAATACTTTCCTCAGCAACTATCCACTGACTAATACTGCCCTCAGCAACTATCCACTGACTAATACTTTCCTCAGCAGCTATCCACTGACTAATAATGCCCTCAGCAGCTATCCACTGACTAATACTGCCCTCAGCAGCTATCCACTGACTAATACTGCCCTCAGCAACTATCCACTGACTAATACTTTCCTCAGCAACTATCCACTGACTAATACTGCCCTCAGCAACTATCCACTGACTAATACTTTCCTCAGCAACTATCCACTGACTAATACTGCCCTCAGCAGCTATCCACTGACTAATACTTTCCTCAGCAACTATCCACTGACTAATACTGCCCTCAGCAACTATCCACTCACGAATAATGCCCTCAGCAGCAATCCACTGACTAATACTGCCCTCAGCAACTATCCAATGACTAATACTGCCCTCAGCAGCTATCCACTGACTAATACTTTCCTCAGCAACTATCCACTGACTAATACTGCCCTCAGCAACTATCCACTGACTAATACTGCCCTCAGCAACTATCCACTGACTAATACTGCCCTCAGCAACTATCCACTGACTAATACTGCCCTCAGCAGCTATCCACTGACTAATACTTTCCTCAGCAACTATCCACTGACTAATACTGCCCTCAGCAACTATCCACTGACTAATACTGCCCTCAGCAGCTATCCACTGACTAATACTTTCCTCAGCAACTATCCACTGACTAATACTGCCCTCAGCAACTATCCACTGACTAATACTTTCCTCAGCAACTATCCACTGACTAATACTGCCCTCAGCAACTATCCACTGACTAATACTGCCCTCAGCAACTATCCACTGACTAATACTGCCCTCAGCAACTATCCACTGACTAATACTGCCCTCAGCAACTCACTGACTAATACTGCCCTCAGCAGCTATCCACTGACTAATACTTTCCTCAGCAACTATCCACTGACTAATACTGCCCTCAGCAGCTATCCACTGACTAATACTTTCCTCAGCAACTATCCACTGACTAATACTGCCCTCAGCAACTATCCACTCACGAATAATGCCCTCAGCAGCTATCCACTGACTAATACTGCCCTCAGCAACTATCCAATGACTAATACTGCCCTCAGCAGCTATCCACTGACTAATACTTTCCTCAGCAACTATCCACTGACTAATACTGCCCTCAGCAACTATCCACTGACTAATACTGCCCTCAGCAGCTATCCACTAACTAATACTTTCCTCAGTAACTATCCACTGACTAATACTTTCCTCAGCAGCTATCCACTGACTAATACTGCCCTCAGCAGCTATCCACTGACTAATACTTTCCTCAGCAACTATCCACTGACTAATACTGCCCTCAGCAACTATCCACTCACTAATACTGCCCTCAGCAACTATCCACTGACTAATACTGCCCTCAGCAGCTATCCACTGACTAATACTGCCCTCAGCAGCTATCCACTGACTAATACTGCCCTCAGCAGCTATCCACTGACTAATACTGCCCTCAGCAGCTATCCACTGACTAATACTGCCCTCAGCAGCTATCCACTGACTAATACTGCCCTCAGCAACTATCTACTGACTAATACTTTCCTCAGCAACTATCCACTGACTAATACTTTCCTCAGCAGCTATCCACTGACTAATACTGCCCTCAGCAGCTATCCACTCACTAATAATGCCCTCATCAACTATCCACTGACTAATACTGCCCTCAGCAGCTATCCACTGACTAATACTTTCCTCAGCAACTATCCACTGACTAATACTTTCCTCAGCAGCTATCCACTGACTAATACTGCCCTCAGCAGCTATCCACTGACTAATACTTTCCTCAGCAACTATCCACTGACTAATACTTTCCTCAGCAACTATCCACTGACTAATACTTTCCTCAGCAACTATCCACTGACTAATACTGCCCTCAGCAACTATCCACTGACTAATACTTTCCTCAGCAACTATCCACTGACTAATACTTTCCTCAGCAACTATCCACTGACTAATACTGCCCTCAGCAACTATCCACTGACTAATACTGCCCTCAGCAGCTATCCACTGACTAATACTTTCCTCAGCAACTATCCACTGACTAATAATGCCCTCAGCAGCTATCCACTGACTAATAATGCCCTCAGCAACTATCCACTGACTGATACTTTCCTCAGCAACTATCCACTGACTAATACTGCCCTCAGCAGCTATCCACTGACTAATACTGCCCTCAGCAGCTATCCACTGACTAATACTGCCCTCAGCAGCTATCCACTGACTAATACTGCCCTCAGCAACTATCCACTGACTAATACTGCCCTCAGCAGCTATCCACTGACTAATACTGCCCTCAGCAGCTATCTACTGACTAATACTGCCCTCAGTGCGGAAGCTATCCATTGACTAATACTGCCCTCAGTGCGGAAGCTATCCATTGACTAATACTGCCCTCAGTGCGGAAGCTATCCACTGGCTAAAACTGCCCTCAGCAACTATCCACTGGCTAATACTGCCCTCAGCAGCTATCTACTCACTAATACTGCCCTCAGTGCGGAAGCTATCCACTGGCTAAAACTGCCCTCAGCAACTATCCACTGGCTAATACAGTGCAGAAGCTACCCACTGGCCCCTACCATAGCTAATGGCTTTAAACTTGAAACTTCGGCTGAGTTTTGGACCAGTACCACAAAAAAAATGACCTTATTGCTAATGAGTCAAGTATTATTAGCAAGCATTACAAAATTGAATTTTTGTACCAAATTACCTAAACTATTTTCATTTTGGGGGTGTTATTAGCGTGGCAGACCTTGGTGCAAAAGTTATTTTTCTTTCAAACATTGGAACCAATGGAATAGTCCCAAAAGTGCAAACCCCACCCACTCATGCACTCCAAGGCATGCTCAATCAATCAATCAAACGATCACAGAGTATTTGAAAGAAAACCAATCCTATTTCAATCCAGGTCTGATTGTGTGGTTGTCAGTTATGGACAGCTCAGTAATCTGAGGCTGATGCCCTGAGAGGGAGAAAGTAATGTGGTGGTGGGTGAACCAGCTAATCTGTTGCAGTCTCCGTCACCAGCTGGAGGGATGAACACCACACACACACGCAACCTCCACACGAACATGCATGCACGCACACACACACACACACCTCGGACCCCATGTACTATGAGCACAGACTCCTCGGTGCCTCATCTTTCCACAGGAGGGTTAGAGTTAGACACCTGCAGAGTGTCTCTGTTTCACCCTAACCCCAGTGAGACGCCATCATGTCACAGGAGAGGACCTATGGATGTCAGTGTCACACCCATGGAAAGGGCAGCTAAAGTAGCAGAGAGAGATGGGCCTAGCAACCAAGACCTAAAGTAGCCGAGAGATATGAGCCTAGCAACCAAGACCTAAAGTAGCCGAGAGATATGGGCCTAGAAACCAAGACCTAAAGTAGCCGAGAGATATGAGCCTAGCAACCAAGACCTAAAGTAGCCGAGAGATATGGGCCTAGCAACCAAGACCTAAAGTAGCAGAGAGATATGGGCCTAGCAACCATGACCTAAAGTAGAAGAGAGATATGGGCCTAGCAACCAAGACCTAAAGTAGCCGAGAGATATGAGCCTAGCAACCAAGACCTAAAGTAGGCGAGAGATATGAGCCTAGCAACCAATACCTAAAGTAGCAGAGAGATATGAGCCTAGCAACCAATACCTAATGTAGCAGAGAGATATGGGTCTAGCAACCAATACCTAAAGTAGCTGAGAGATATGGGCCTAGCAACCAATACCTAAAGTAGCAGAGAGATATGGGCCTAGCAACCAAGACCTAAAGTAGCAGAGAGATATGGGCCTAGCAACCAAGACCTAAAGTAGCCGAGAGATATGAGCCTAGCAACCAATACCTAAAGTAGCCGAGAGATATGAGCCTAGCAACCAATACCTAAAGTAGCAGCGAGATATGGGCCTAGCAACCAAGACTTAAAGTAGCAGAGAGAGATTTCCATAAAGTGGTCCTGAGACCCAAACAGAGAAACAGGACCCTAGGCTATAGAATCCCTTCTCTGGTCTGTCAGAGACCTGAATGAAAAGATGATATGATCACTTCACGTCATTGGGATGCTGCCTGTCTACCTGATAAGGTTGAGGTCTCTCCATTAAGATATAATGGTTTGCCAGTGGCCTGCAAGTCTAGTCCACCTGTAATGAGGATCTGCTGCTCCCTAGTGGTAGGACCCTATCAGTACAGTGTCAACTCTCCTAACAGAACAGACAGGGACACATTCAGCATGGCACAACATTGTGGAACACTGCAGATAGAAATGTCATTAATATAACATGCATAATGTGTTATTCCACAAGTCAGAGACGCATGTTGTTATAGATACTGCTGAACACACCCAGGCACCAGAGAAGGTGTCATATTATACCACCCTCTGCTTACACTTCCTAAACTACCGTTTGGACTGTGGCCAGACTGAAAGAGATCACATGCAACTGAGACATCCATGTTCCCATTGATAGATACCCACACACAGGACAGGACAGGACAGGGGTAAATAAGGGAACAAACAGAAGGGCAGGTGAAATCATGTACAACCACTCAGAAAAGGCTTTCATCAGCCAAAAACAGTTCAATACAATTCCCCAAGAACAAACACCTCTCCAGATGATACCAATACTACAAGGAGACAAGGCGTAATCTGAAAATTGTGGACACCAGAGTTTGGGACCTTCCTCCATGTTCTAGGAACCACTCAGGGCAAATGGAAAGAAGAAGATTTGGGTGCAGAGATCTTGATGGCTGAGCAGTCTCCTTTGGGGGACTTTGGGTTGGATTCAGAGTTGAGAGCCTAAATGTGCAACGGTTTCAAACGATTCATTCATCGATGTAAATGCGGGACGTTCACATAAAATGTCAGAATATGCCGTTGGTGAAATAGTCAGTCATACTGTAGATTCACCAAAGACAGTTTGACCTCTCAGATATTTACCCCCTAGGTGCCACAGCCTCTGTTCCACATTCTTCACCAGAGGCTTAGAAGTTTAGGAGACAGACAGACACTACCTATCACCCTTCAAATACCCTGTCAATACGGCTGAACCAACCTATTTCACTTTTTCAAGAATATGAATTGTAGTTGTATTTCAGCACCAGCGGGAGAGCCTTTCCCCTGGGACTTGGGCTAGGTAGTCTGTATCTTTCCAAGCACTGTAGTTCACCTTTTCACACACACACGCATGCGCACCCCCCACTTTCCCACTTTCCCACACATTCCACCCTCTCCTCCCCTCCAGTAATGTTTGGCTCCATCTAATAGAGGTTTTGTGATGAAGTCTGTGGTCTGATATATATCATGCCTTAGGTTTCTCCTGGCACTGTGGCGGTGAATTTAGAACCTGCTCAGAAAGGTCAGAGGTGATGGGGCCAGGCAGCAGGCCTTCATCAGCACAGCTTTATTTCCACTGGGGTGCCAGGCTCACTCAATCAGATTGAGCAAAACCTTTTTATCCTCTACTTGTCAGTGTTCCAAACGGGACATTATTTGTCTTTTTACCTAAACACAGTACTTGACTTTGGAAGGAGCTCAACAGAACGGAGTACAGGTACCTCCAACATTTTTCTGCTTGAGTTCCTGCACCTCCTACCGAGGTGCAGGCCTGTATGCTTGGTAGGCGAAGAGTTCCTGCACCTCCTACCGAGTGCAGGCCTTTATGCTTGGTAGGCGAAGAGTTCCTGCACCTCCTACCGAGGTGCAGGCCTGTATGCTTGGTAGGCGAAGAGTTCCTGCACCTCCTACCGAGTGCAGGCCTTTATGCTTGGTAGGCGAAGAGTTCCTGCACCTCCTACCGAGGTGCAGGCCCGTATGCTTGGTAGGCGAAGAGTTCCTGCACCTCCTACCGAGGTGCAGGCCTGTATGCTTGGTAGGCGAAGAGTTCCTGCACCTCCTACCGAGGTGCAGGCCTGTATGCTTGGTAGGCGAAGAGTTCCTGCACCTCCTACCGAGTGCAGGCCTTTATGCTTGGTAGGGAAGAGTTCCTGCACCTCCTACCGAGGTGCAGGCCTGTATGCTTGGTAGGCGAAGAGTTCCTGCACCTCCTACCGAGGTGCAGGCCTGTATGCTTGGTAGGCGAAGAGTTCCTGCATCTCCTACCGAGGTGCAGGCCTGTATGCTTGGTAGGCGAAGAGTTCCTGCACCTCCTACCGAGTGCAGGCCTTTATGCTTGGTAGGCGAAGAGTTCCTGCACCTCCTACCGAGGTGCAGGCCTGTATGCTTGTATGCTTGGTAGGCGAAGAGTTCCCATTTTGAACCATTTTATTGTCTGAAGATACAAACTCCGCCTACACGGCAGGCCCACAGAGCTTGCCAATCAGATAGCTTAGATCCCTGTGTCTACAGCAGCTTCCACCAGCCCACAATTGATACTGATTGTAGATCAGGCTACTGTAAGACTTCAAAACCATGCCTAGAGAGAGATTGTTAAGGAATACAGCAAAGGAGTGCTGTTTTTATGACTTTTATTTTCAAAATCGACTCCACAACGCTGTTTTTATGCAACACTTTTAAAAGTTATTTCAACTGGTGGGGCGGCAGGTAGCCTAGCAGTTAAGAGCATTGGGCCAGTAACCCAAAGGTCGCTGCTACGGATCCCCAATCCTACTAGGTGAAAAATCTGTCGATGTGCCCTTGAAGCAAGGAACCTTGATTATGGAACGGGTTGCAGCTGATGGGGATCTGACTCCAGCACACCTGTCTCTGCCCACACAATCACACACAGAGAGAGAGAGGGAGAGAGCACTGGGGAAGTGGCAGCAGGTCAAGGAGCCACGGGATGAGACACCTGACCCCCCCTCCTACGGGGGTATGGAAGTGAGGTATGGAATCTCGTAAGAGGGAGGGGTCCAGAATGTTACGGCGGGGCACCCAGCAGCACTCCTCAGGTCCGTATCCCTCCCAGTCCACCAGGTACTGCCAGCCGTGACCATCCAAAAGCCGCCGGACGGTATAGGCAGGATGGTCATCGATGAGACGAGGGGGTGGAGGAGCTGCTGCAGGAGGAGACGGGACAGGGGCAGACAGGTTTAGTCAGGGACACAAGGTTGGGTGGATCTTAAGAGAGTTTCAGGTGCACAGTAGAGGGGTTAATGACACGATCAATCTCAAAGAGACCAATTAATCAAGTTTCCTGGAAGCCACTTTCAAGGGCAAGTCCTTCAACGAGAGCCATACCTTTGGCCTGGAGTGTAGACTGGAGCTGAGGCAAGGCAACGGTTAGCTTGGGATTGGGTCCTGGCACAATGAAGGCCAACCCGGGCCCTCCTCCAGGTGCGATGACAATGGCACATGTGGTCATGAACTGAGGACACCGCTACCTCAAATCAAATCAAATTGTATTGGTCACGTACACATGGTAAGCAGATGTTAATGCGAGTGTAGTGAAATGCTTGTACTTCTAGTTCCGACCATGCAGTAACATCTAACAAGTAATATAACCTAACAATTTCACAAAAACTACCTTATACACACAAGTGTAAAGGAATGAATAAGAATATGTACATAAAAATATATGAATGAGTGATGGCCGAACAGCATAGGCAAGATGCAGTAGATGGTATAGAGTACAGTATATACATATGAGATGTAGGGTATATAAACATTATATAAAGTGGCATTGTTTAAAGTGACTAGTGATACATTTATAACATCCAATGTTTTATTATTCAAGTGGCTAGAGATTTGAGTCAGTATGTTGGCAGCAGCCACTCAATGTTGGTTATGGTTGTTTAACAGTCTGATGGCCTTGAGATAGAAGCTGTTTTTCAGTCTCTCGGTCCCAACATTGATGCACCTGTACTGACCTCGCCTTCTAGATGATAGCAGGGTGAACAGGCAGTGGCTCGGGTGGTTGTTGTCCTTGATGATCTTTATGGCCTTCCTGTGACATCGGGTGGTGTAGGTGTCCTGGAAGGCAGGTAGTTTGCCCCCGGTGATGCGTTGTGCAGACCTCACTACCCTCTGGAGATTTACGGTTGTGGCGGAGCAGTTGCCGTACCAATGTGTGATACAGCCCGACTGCTCTCGATTGTGCATCTGTAAAAGTTTGTGAGGGTTTTTGGTGACAAGCAACATTTCTTCAGCCTCCTGAGGTTGCGCCTTCTTCACCACGCTGTCTGTGTGGGGGGACCATTTCAGTTTGTCTGTGATGTGTTTCCCCCGAGGAACTTAAAACTTTCCACCTTCTCCACTATTGTGGGGCTGCTCCCTCTGCTGTTTCCTGAAGTCCACGACCATCTCCTTTGTTTTGTTTACGTTGAGTGTGAGGTTATTTTCCTGACACCACACTCCAAGAGCCCTCACCTCCTCCCTGTAGGCCGTCTCGTCGTAGTTGGTAATCAAGCCTACCACTGTAGTGTCGTCTGCAAACTTGATGATTGAGTTGGAGGCGTGCATGGCCACGCAGTCATGGGTGAACAGGGAGTACAGGAGAGGGCTGAGAAGCACCCTTGTGGGGCCCCAGTGTTGAGGACCAGCGGGGTGGAGATGTTGTTTCCTACCCTCACCACCTGGGGGCGGCCCGTCAGGAAATCCAGGACCCAGTTGCACAGGGTGGGGTCGAGACCCGGGGTCTCAAGCTTAAGACGAGTTTGGAGGGTACTATGGTGTTAAATGTTGAGCTGATGGGTAAGGGCAGTGTGCAGGGTGATTGCGATTAAGTCGACTGTGGACCTATTGGGACGGTAAGCAAATTGGAGTGGGTCTAGGGTGTCAGGTAGGGTGGAGGTGATATGGTCCTTGACTAGTCTCTCAAAACACTTCATGATGACGGAAGTGAGTGCTACGGGGCGGAAGTCATTTAGCTCAGTTACCTTAGCTTTCTTGGGAACAGACCCTGCCACATATTTCTTGTGTCTGAGCCGTTGAATTGCGACTCTACTTTGTCTCTATACTGACGCTTAGCTTGTTTGATTGCCTTGCGGAGGGAATAGCTACACTGTTTGTATTCGGTCATGTTTCCGGTCACCTTGCCCTGATTAAAAGCAGTGGTTGGGGCTTTCAGTTTCGTGCAAATGCTGCCATCAATCCACGGTTTCTGGTTTTAATCGTTGCTTTGAGTGTTGCGAGTGCACCTGTGGGAGCATGTTATTGCAGTAATTACAGTAAAAATATACATATATACAGTACCAGTCAAAAATGTGGACACACCTACTCATTAATTTTTTACACTTTTTTTACACTTTTCTATATTGTAGAATAATAGTGAAAAGATCAAAACTATGAAATAACACATCATAACACATGGAATCATGTAGTAACCAAAAAATATTTAAGATTTGAGAGCCTTCAAAGTAGCCACCCTTTGCCTTGATGACAGCTTTGCACACTCTTGGCATGGGGAAGCTTGGCTTGGGGAAGGGCATAGGTTGTCTCCGTCCAGCAGAGGGGTAGAGGGGTAAGGGCCTAGGTTGTCTCCGTCCAGCAGAGGGGCAGAGGGGGAAGGGCCTAGGTTGTCTCTGTCCAGCAGAGGGGTAGAGGGGGAAGGGCCTAGGTTGTCTCCGTCCAGCAGAGGGGCAGAGGGGGAAGGGCCTAGGTTGTCTCCGTCCGGCAGAGGGGTAAGGGCCTAGGTTGTCTCCGTCCAGCAGAGGGGCAGAGGGGGAAGGGCCTAGGTTGTCTCCGTCCAACAGAGGGGCAGAGGGGGAAGGGCCTAGGTTGTCTCCGTCCAGCAGAGGGGTAGAGGGGGAAGGGTCTAGGTTGTCTCCGTCCAGCAGAGGGGTAGAGGGGTAAGGGCCTAGGTTGTCTCTGTCCAGCAGAGGGGTAGAGGGGGAAGGGCCCAGGTTGTCTCCGTCCAGCAGAGGGGTAGAGGCGGAAGGGCCCAGGTTGTCTCTGTCCAGCAGAGGGGTAGAGGGGGAAGGGCCTAGGTTGTCTCCATCCAGCAGAGGGGTAGAGGGGGAAGGGCCCAGGTTGTCTCCGTCCAGCAGAGGGGTAGAGGGGGAAACCAGGTTGTCTCCGTCCAGCAGAGGGGCAGAGGGGGAAGGGCCTAGGTTGTCTCCGTCCAGCAGAGGGGCAGAGGGGGAAGGGCCTAGGTTGTCTCCGTCCGGCAGAGGGGTAAGGGCCTAGGTTGTCTCCGTCCAGCAGAGGGGCAGAGGGGGAAGGGCCTAGGTTGTCTCCGTCCAACAGAGGGGCAGAGGGGGAAGGGCCTAGGTTGTCTCCGTCCAGCAGAGGGGTAGAGGGGGAAGGGCCTAGGTTGTCTCCGTCCAGCAGAGGGGTAGAGAGGGTAAGGGCCTAGGTTGTCTCTGTCCAGCAGAGGGGTAGAGGGGAAGGGCCTAGGTTGTCTCCGTCCAGCAGAGGGGCAGAGGGGAAGGGCCTAGGTTGTCTCCGTCCGGCAGAGGGGTAAGGGCCTAGGTTGTCTCCGTCCAGCAGAGGGGCAGAGGGGGAAGGGCCTAGGTTGTCTCCGTCCAACAGAGGGGCAGAGGGGGAAGGGCCTAGGTTGTCTCCGTCCAGCAGAGGGGTAGAGGGGGAAGGGCCTAGGTTGTCTCCGTCCAGCAGAGGGGTAGAGAGGGTAAGGGCCTAGGTTGTCTCTGTCCAGCAGAGGGGTAGAGGGGGAAGGGCCCAGGTTGTCTCCGTCCAGCAGAGGGGTAGAGGTGGAAGGGCCCAGGTTGTCTCTGTCCAGCAGAGGGGTAGAGGGGAAGGACCTAGGTTGTCTCCATCCAGCAGAGGGGTAGAGGGGAAGGGCCCAGGTTGTCTCCGTCCAGCAGAGGGGTAGAGGGGGAAACCAGGTTGTCTCCGTCCAGCAGAGGGGCAGAGGGGGAAGGGCCTAGGTTGTCTCCGTCCAGCAGAGGGGCAGAGGGGAAGGGCCTAGGTTGTCTCCGTCCGGCAGAGGGGTAAGGGCCTAGGTTGTCTCCGTCCAGCAGAGGGGAAGGGCCTAGGTTGTCTCCGTCCAGCAGAGGGGTAGAGGGGGAAAGGCCTAGGTCGTCTCCGTCCAGCAGAGTGGTAGAGGGGGAAAGGCCCAGGTTGTCTCTGTCCAGCAGAGGGGTAGAGGGGGAAGGGCCTAGGTTGTCTCCGTCCAGCAGAGGGGGAAGGGCCCAGGTTGTCTCCGTCCAGCAGAGGGGTAGAGGGGGAAGGGCCTAGGTTGTCTCCGTCCAGCAGAGGGGCAGAGGGGGAAAGGCCTAGGTCGTCTCCGTCCAGCAGAGTGGTAGAGGGGAAAGGCCCAGGTTGTCTCTGTCCAGCAGAGGGGTAGAGGGGGAAGGGCCTAGGTTGTCTCCATCCAGCAGAGGGGTAGAGGGGGAAGGGCCCAGGTTGTCTCCGTCCAGCAGAGGGGTAGAGGGGGAAGGGCCCAGGTTGTCTCCGTCCAGCAGAGGGGTAGAGGGGGAAGGGCCTAGGTTGTCTCCGTCCAGCAGAGGGGTAGAGGGGGAAGGGCACAGGTTGTCTCCGTCCAGCAGAGGGGTAGAGGGGGAAGGGCCTAGGTTGTCTCTGTCCAGCAGAGGGGTAGAGGGGTAAGGGCCTAGGTTGTCTCCGTCCAGCAGAGGGGTAGAGGGGGAAGGGCCCAGGTTGTCTCCGTCCAGCAGAGGGGTAGAGGGGGAAGGGCCCAGGTTGTCTCCGTCCAGCAGAGGGGTAGAGGGGAAGGGCCCAGGTTGTCTCCGTCCAGCAGAGGGTTAGAGGGGGAAGGGCCTAGGTTGTCTCTGTCCAGCAGAGGGGTAGAGGGGTAAGGGCCTAGGTTGTCTCCGTCCAGCAGAGGGGTAGAGGGGGAAGGGCCCAGGTTGTCTCCGTCCAGCAGAGGGGTAGAGGGGGAAGGGCCTAGGTTGTCTCCGTCCAGCAGAGGGGTAGAGGGGGAAGGGCCTAGGTTGTCTCTGTCCAGCAGAGGGGTAGAGGGGGAAGGGCCTAGGTTGTCTCTGTTCAGCAGAGGGGTAGAGGGGGAAAGGCCTAGGTCGTCTCCGTCCAGCAGAGTGGTAGAGGGGGAAAGGCCCAGGTTGTCTCCATCCAGCAGAGGGGTAGAGGGGGAAGGGCGCAGGTTGTCTCCGTCCAGCAGAGGGGTAGAGGGGGAAGGGCCCAGGTTGTCTCCGTCCAGCAGAGGGGTAGAGGGGGAAGGGCCCAGGTTGTCTCCGTCCAGCAGAGGGGTATAGGGGCAGAGGGGCCTAGGCTGTCTCTGTCCAGCAGAGGGGTAGATGGAGAAGGGCCCAGGTTGTCTCTGTCCAGCAGAGGGGTATAGGGGCAGAGGGGCCTAGGCTGTCTCTGTCCAGCAGAGGGGTATAGGGGCAGAGGGGCCTAGGCTGTCTCCGTCCAGCAGAGGGGCAGAGGGGCCTAGGCTGTCTCTGTCCAGCAGAGGGGTATAGGGGCAGAGGGGCCTAGGCTGTCTCCGTCCAGCAGAGGGGCAGAGGGGCGGGAGGGGCCTAGGTTGTCTCTGTCCAGCAGAGGGGTAGAGGGGGAAGGGCCTAGGTTGTCTCTGTCCAGCAGAGGGGTATAGGGGCAGAGGGGCCTAGGCTGTCTCTGTCCAGCAGATGGGTATAGGGGCAGAGGGGCCTAGGTTGTCTCTGTCCAGCAGAGGGGTATAGGGGCAGAGGGGCCTAGGCTGTCTCTGTCCAGCAGAGGGGTATAGGGGCAGAGGGGCCTAGGCTGTCTCTGTCCAGCAGAGGGCTATAGGGGCAGAGGGGCCTAGGCTGTCTCTGTCCAACAGAGGGGTATAGGGGCAGAGGGGCCTAGGCTGTCTCTGTCCAGCAGAGGGGTATAGGGGCAGAGGGGCCTAGGCTGTCTCTGTCCAGCAGAGGGGTAGAGGGGTAAGGGCCTAGGCTGTCTCTGTCCAGCAGAGGGGTAGAGGGGTAAGGGCCTAGGCTGTCTCTGTCCAGCAGAGGGGTAGAGGGGTAAGGGCCTAGGCTGTCTCTGTCCAGCAGAGGGGTATAGGGGCAGAGGGGCCTAGGTTGTCTCTGTCCAGCAGAGGGGTATAGGGGCAGAGTGGCCTAGGTTGTCTCTGTCCAGCAGAGGGGTAGAGGGGTAAGGGCCTAGGCTGTCTCTGTCCAGCAGAGGGGTAGAGGGGCAGAGGGGCCTAGGCTGTCTCTGTCCAGCAGAGGGGTAGAGGGGTAAGGGCCTAGGCTGTCTCTGTCCAGCAGAGGGGTATAGGGGCAGAGGGGCCTAGGTTGTCTCTGTCCAGCAGAGGGGTATAGGGGCAGAGTGGCCTAGGTTGTCTCTGTCCAGCAGAGGGGTAGGGGGTAGAGGGCCTAGGCTGTCTCTGTCCAGCAGAGGGGTATAGGGGCAGAGGGCCTAGGTTGTCTCTGTCCAGCAGAGGGCTATAGGGGCAGAGGGGCCTAGGCTGTCTCTGTCCAACAGAGGGGTTATAGGGGCAGAGGGGCCTAGGCTGTCTCTGTCCAGCAGAGGGGTATAGGGGCAGAGGGGCCTAGGCTGTCTCTGTCCAGCAGAGGGGTAGAGGGGTAAGGGCCTAGGCTGTCTCTGTCCAGCAGAGGGGTAGAGGGGTAAGGGCCTAGGCTGTCTCTGTCCAGCAGAGGGGTAGAGGGGTAAGGGCCTAGGCTGTCTCTGTCCAGCAGAGGGGTATAGGGGCAGAGGGGCCTAGGTTGTCTCTGTCCAGCAGAGGGGTATAGGGGCAGAGGGCCTAGGTTGTCTCTGTCCAGCAGAGGGGTAGAGGGGTAAGGGCCTAGGCTGTCTCTGTCCAGCAGAGGGGTAGAGGGGTAGAGGGCCTAGGCTGTCTCTGTCCAGCAGAGGGGTAGAGGGGTAAGGGCCTAGGCTGTCTCTGTCCAGCAGAGGGGTATAGGGGCAGAGGGGCCTAGGTTGTCTCTGTCCAGCAGAGGGGTATAGGGGCAGAGGGGCCTAGGTTGTCTCTGTCCAGCAGAGGGGTAGAGGGGCAGAGGGCCTAGGCTGTCTCTGTCCAGCAGAGGGGTATAGGGGCAGAGGGGGGTAGAGGGGTAGGTTGTCTCTGTCCAGCAGAGGGGTATAGGGGCAGAGGGGCCTAGGTTGTCTCTGTCCAGCAGAGGGGTAGAGGGGTAAGGGCCTAGGCTGTCTCTGTCCAGCAGAGGGGTATAGGGGCAGAGGGGCCTAGGTTGTCTCTGTCCAGCAGAGGGGTAGAGGGGTAAGGGCCTAGGCTGTCTCTGTCCAGCAGAGGGGTAGAGGGGTAGAGGGCCTAGGTTGTCTCTGTCCAGCAGAGGGGTAGAGGGGTAAGGGCCTAGGCTGTCTCTGTCCAGCAGAGGGGTAGAGGGGTAAGGGCCTAGGCTGTCTCTGTCCAGCAGAGGGGTATAGGGGCAGAGTGGCCTAGGTTGTCTCTGTCCAGCAGAGGGCTATAGGGGCAGAGGGGCCTAGGCTGTCTCTGTCCAACAGAGGGGTATAGGGGCAGAGGGGCCTAGGCTGTCTCTGTCCAGCAGAGGGGTATAGGGGCAGAGGGGCCTAGGCTGTCTCTGTCCAGCAGAGGGGTAGAGGGGTAAGGGCCTAGGCTGTCTCTGTCCAGCAGAGGGGTAGAGGGGTAAGGGCCTAGGCTGTCTCTGTCCAGCAGAGGGGTAGAGGGGTAGAGGGCCTAGGCTGTCTCTGTCCAGCAGAGGGGTAGAGGGGCAGAGGGGCCTAGGTTGTCTCTGTCCAGCAGAGGGGTATAGGGGCAGAGTGGCCTAGGTTGTCTCTGTCCAGCAGAGGGGTAGAGGGGTAAGGGCCTAGGCTGTCTCTGTCCAGCAGAGGGGTAGAGGGGTAAGGGCCTAGGCTGTCTCTGTCCAGCAGAGGGGTAGAGGGGTAAGGGCCTAGGCTGTCTCTGTCCAGCAGAGGGGTATAGGGGCAGAGGGGCCTAGGTTGTCTCTGTCCAGCAGAGGGGTATAGGGGCAGAGGGGCCTAGGTTGTCTCTGTCCAGCAGAGGGGTAGAGGGGTAAGGGCCTAGGCTGTCTCTGTCCAGCAGAGGGGTATAGGGGTAAGGGCCTAGGCTGTCTCTGTCCAGCAGAGGGGTAGAGGGGTAGAGGGGCCTAGGCTGTCTCCGTCCAGCAGAGGGGCAGAGGGGCCTAGGCTGTCTCTGTCCAGCAGAGGGGCAGAGGGGTAAGGGCCTAGGCTGTCTCTGTCCAGCAGAGGGGTAGAGGGGTAAGGGCCTAGGCTGTCTCTGTCCAGCAGAGGGGTATAGGGGTAGAGGGCCTAGGCTGTCTCTGTCCAGCAGAGGGGTAGAGGGGTAAGGGCCTAGGCTGTCTCTGTCCAGCAGAGGGGTAGAGGGGTAAGGGCCTAGGCTGTCTCTGTCCAGCAGAGGGGTAGAGGGGTAAGGGCCTAGGCTGTCTCTGTCCAGCAGAGGGGTATAGGGGTAAGGGCCTAGGCTGTCTCTGTCCAGCAGAGGGGTAGAGGGGTAAGGGCCTAGGTTGTCTCTGTCCAGCAGAGGGGTAGAGGGGTAAGGGCCTAGGCTGTCTCTGTCCAGCAGAGGGGTAGAGGGGGAAGGGCCTAGGCTGTCTCTGTCCAGCAGAGGGGTAGAGGGGTAAGGGCCTAGGCTGTCTCTGTCCAGCAGAGGGGTAGAGGGGTAAGGGCCTAGGCTGTCTCTGTCCAGCAGAGGGGTAGAGGGGTAAGGGCCTAGGCTGTCTCTGTCCAGCAGAGGGGTAGAGGGGTAAGGGCCTCAGGCTGTCTCTGTCCAGCAGAGGGGTATAGGGGTAAGGGCCTAGGCTGTCTCTGTCCAGCAGAGGGGTATAGGGGTAAGGGCCTAGGTTGTCTCTGTCCAGCAGAGGGGTATAGGGGTAAGGGCCTAGGTTGTCTCTGTCCAGCAGAGGGGTAGAGGGGGAAGGGCCTAGGCTGTCTCTGTCCAGCAGAGGGGTAGAGGGGTAAGGGCCTAGGTGTCTCTGTCCAGCAGAGGGGTAGAGGGGTAAGGGCCTAGGCTGTCTCTGTCCAGCAGAGGGGTAGAGGGGTAAGGGCCTAGGCTGTCTCTGTCCAGCAGAGGGGTAGAGGGGTAAGGGCCTAGGTTGTCTCTGTCCAGCAGAGGGGTATAGGGGTAAGGGCCTAGGCTGTCTCTGTCCAGCAGAGGGGTAGAGGGGAAGGGCCTAGGCTGTCTCTGTCCAGCAGAGGGGTAGAGGGGTAAGGGCCTAGGCTGTCTCTGTCCAGCAGAGGGGTAGAGGGGTAAGGGCCTAGGCTGTCTCTGTCCAGCAGAGGGGTAGAGGGGCAGAGGGCCTAGGCTGTCTCTGTCCAGCAGAGGGGTAGAGGGGTAAGGGCCTAGGCTGTCTCTGTCCAGCAGAGGGGCAGAGGGGCAGAGGGCCTAGGTTGTCTCTGTCCAGCAGAGGGGTAGAGGGGTAGAGGGCCTAGGCTGTCTCTGTCCAGCAGAGGGGTAGAGGGGTAAGGGCCTAGGCTGTCTCCGTCCAGCAGAGGGGTAGAGGGGTAGAGGGCCTAGGCTGTCTCTGTCCAGCAGAGGGGCAGAGGGGTAAGGGCCTAGGTTGTCTCTGTCCAGCAGAGGGGGGGCAGAGGGGTAGAGGGCCTAGGCTGTCTCTGTCCAGCAGAGGGGTATAGGGGCAGAGGGCCTAGGTTGTCTCTGTCCAGCAGAGGGGTAGAGGGGTAAGGGCCTAGGCTGTCTCTGTCCAGCAGAGGGGCAGAGGGGCAGAGGGCCTAGGCTGTCTCTGTCCAGCAGAGGGGTAGAGGGGTAAGGGCCTAGGCTGTCTCTGTCCAGCAGAGGGGTAGAGGGGTAAGGGCCTAGGCTGTCTCTGTCCAGCAGAGGGGTAGAGGGGTAAGGGCCTAGGCTGTCTCTGTCCAGCAGAGGGGTAGAGGGGTAAGGGCCTAGGCTGTCTCTGTCCAGCAGAGGGGCAGAGGGGGAAGGGCCTAGGTTGTCTCTGTCCAGCAGAGGGGTAGAGGGGTAAGGGCCTAGGCTGTCTCTGTCCAGCAGAGGGGTAGAGGGGTAAGGGCCTAGGCTGTCTCTGTCCAGCAGAGGGGTAGAGGGGTAAGGGCCTAGGCTGTCTCTGTCCAGCAGAGGGGCAGAGGGGGAAGGGCCTAGGTTGTCTCTGTCCAGCAGAGGGGTAGAGGGGTAAGGGCCTAGGCTGTCTCTGTCCAGCAGAGGGGTAGAGGGGTAAGGGCCTAGGCTGTCTCTGTCCAGCAGAGGGGTAGAGGGGTAAGGGCCTAGGCTGTCTCTGTCCAGCAGAGGGGTAGAGGGGTAAGGGCCTAGGCTGTCTCTGTCCAGCAGAGGGGTAGAGGGGTAAGGGCCTAGGCTGTCTCTGTCCAGCAGAGGGGTAGAGGGGTAAGGGCCTAGGCTGTCTCTGTCCAGCAGAGGGGTAGAGGGGTAAGGGCCTAGGCTGTCTCTGTCCAGCAGAGGGGCAGAGGGGTAAGGGCCTAGGCTGTCTCTGTCCAGCAGAGGGGTAGAGGGGTAAGGGCCTAGGCTGTCTCTGTCCAGCAGAGGGGTAGAGGGGTAAGGGCCTAGGCTGTCTCTGTCCAGCAGAGGGGTAGAGGGGTAAGGGCCTAGGCTGTCTCTGTCCAGCAGAGGGGTAGAGGGGTAAGGGCCTAGGCTGTCTCTGTCCAGCAGAGGGGTAGAGGGGTAAGGGCCTAGGCTGTCTCTGTCCAGCAGAGGGGTAGAGGGGTAAGGGCCTAGGTTGTCTCTGTCCAGCAGAGGGGCAGAGGGGTAAGGGCCTAGGCTGTCTCTGTCCAGCAGAGGGGTAGAGGGGTAAGGGCCTAGGCTGTCTCTGTCCAGCAGAGGGGTAGAGGGGTAAGGGCCTAGGCTGTCTCTGTCCAGCAGAGGGGCAGACCATTTGAAGCAGTAATCACTTTTCACCAGCTGAGGGTCGGGGACAGTGTTACAGTAGAGACACAGGGGCTATGACTGTCCTTACCTCTCAGTAATAAACCGCTCATACCACAAACCGTTAAAGCAGAGTGCCATGTCTCATACCTTTAACCTTATCTCTATATCGTTACGTTTTATGTGCACCCCCAGTTAAACTGACTAGGAAGATGGGATACATCTTAAGTTACGACGGTGAGCGGGTAACCTGTCGCGTGACGTTTCTGAGCTCTTGTTTCAAATGTTGATTCTGACTGAAGTATATACCACAACAACACAATTCTGTGAATCTCTGAAAATTCGGGCTTTCACAATAACTATTGTGATCATGTGAAAGTCAGGAATAGGATTAATCTGTTTCACCAACCCCTCAATGTAATCTGTTTATGTGTGTGTTTATAGGGCAGACTATCATAAATATAGTACAATAAAATCACTCACCTGGGATTGAGTTTCTATGACGTAGGCTACTATTGGAGAACGCCTACCTTTATTTCATCAATCCGTATTCCTATTTGAATAGTGCACCAGGTTGTGAGGAAAATACATTGTTCCAAAAAGGTGGCTATCATGGGTCCCTTCATAGCAATGGATGTCCTATGGACATGTGGAAATGTGGTTTCATGTGTTTATGAATGGGGATTTATTCAAGATTCAAGTCAATTGGCTGCTACAGTATTGGTACAGGCTCACTAGTACTTACCTGTGCTGTCCAAAAGAGGGAGCAGCATCTTTCATTTTCCTATTCAGAGCCATTGCATTGCTTGGAGCCCCATATGACCATTGTTCCAAAGATAAGCATGTACCTGATTAGATGTATTTACCCAGTCAGAGCCTTGGTCTACTGCATGGAAAGAGAGGATCATGTATTTTTAGCCAATTTAGCATTATAATATTGAATAGTCCATATGTGGCGTTATCAGTGATGATCATTATGAAAATGTGTATGAAACAACCTTTAGCCCACATACCTCCGTTACACCTCAACGTTTAGGCTAGCTCTGCTGGTCGAGGGCGCTATTAGAGCTAGACGACATGTAAAGCCTTGATCACACCGATAGTGTTTACGCAAAATGTTCCGCAGCATCTTCTGGATATGTGTGCAACAAAAGGTAAACATTCACCTTCTGCTACCATTTCTGTCAAGCCGTTCAACACACAGTTTGACCCATACGTTTGATAAATCCAACGTATACACCACGCAGAACGCACTGCAACTACCTCTGCAACGCAATACTGCAAAGCAAACGCAGCGTTTCATTGGAAATGAATGTAATTCTGGTGTCCCAACATGAATTCACTGTCGGTGTGATCGAAGCGTTAGGCTATCCCCTGGCTGACTCAACTCACGTGACTTTGAGTTCGGTGTCAGCAGAGAGGAAAAGGCGAAGCGTTCATTCTCTCAAAACAATATTTTTTGGGGGGGGGGATCAATATGAGTGTCTCTTATGTGTGTGTTCACATGTGGAAAGCGTTTGTACATTGACACTGCCAAAACAGTACACAGTTACAGACCCTTCTACATAACAAGGTACTGTGCCTTGAAGTCGCCTTGGCTAGCTAGTGCTAACAAAGATTATGGCTATACTGACAAGATGTACGTCTCTCCTCCCTAACAATGGGACTCGTCCACAAAGCGGCACAGCGGGCTGTCTAGCTCCCGCCTATCCTTTCTTTGGATTGGTGGATACATCTCATTATTGTAATCCTTTTTAAAATATTTGTTGAGGGTTGTTGACGTCAACCGCCTGTATTCAATAGAGAGAGATGCTATCCTACTAGCCTCATGCCATTAATATGCATAGCCATTTCGAGACAACTCCGAAATAAAGGGGTTTTTCTCAAAGTTGCCGGGATGTCACGTGTCCTACTTATATCATTAAGCATTACGAAACGTATATTCAACCTAATTACACCTCACGTAGCATATAAGCCATAAAACAAATTTGTTGACCAAATTTGACGTTCTCTCTTTGACCTCCATACAAAAACTCCTTGCTTGGTGGGGAAACAATGAAAAAACATCATCTGCAGGAGAGTGACAAAGTTTCTGCCCGAGTTTGGCGTCTCTCTTTCTCCTCCTCTCTGGTGCTAGCCAACTTCATTCAATAATTTGCTTCAGCTGGCTGGTGTGTGACTGTGGTTGGTTTGACATTGGATAGTCTATCTCTGGGGCTAGTTAGGGACCGTCAATAAGGCTCCAGAGTGGCACAGCAGTCTAAGGCACTGCATCATTGTCTCAGCCTCCAGTATTTATGCTGCAGTAGTTTATGTGTCGGGGGGCTAGGGTCAGTTTGTTATATCTGGAGTACTTTTCCTGTCCTATTCGGTGTCCTGTGTGAATCTAAGTGTGCGTTCTCTAATTCTCTCCTCTCTTTCTTTCTCTCTCTCGGAGGACCTGAGCCCTAGGACCATGCCCCAGGACTGCCTGGCATGATGACTCCTTGCTGTCCCCAGTTCACCTGACCGTGCTGCTGCTCCAGTTTCAACTGTTCTGCCTTATTATTATTCGACCATGCTGGTCATTTATGAACATTTGAACATCTTGGCCATGTTCTGTTATAATCTCCACCCGGCACAGCCAGAAGAGGACTGGCCACCCCACATAGCCTGGTTCCTCTCTAGGTTTCTTCCTAGGTTTTGGCCTTTCTAGGGAGTTTTTCCTAGCCACCGTGCTTCTACACCTGCATTGCTTGCTGTTTGGGGTTTTAGGCTGGGTTTCTGTACAGCACTTTGAGATATCAGCTGATGTACGAAGGGCTATATGAATAAATTTGATTTGATTTGATCTCTGTGCTAGAGGTGTCACTGCAGACCCTGGTTCGATCACGGGCTGTATCACAACCAGCCGGGATCAGAAGTCCTATAGGGTGGCCCAGCGTCGTCCGGGGTAGGGGAGGGTTTGGCCGGGGTAGGCCGTCATTGTAAAATACGAATTTTGTATTTAAAAAATGTGTATATGGATTTCTGCAATTTCAGTATAGTTTGAGTTTTTTATTATGTAATTTAGAGCTATTGAAAATAAATTATATTGTCCCATGTACATTGTGTAATTTACTGATGTTCTCTAACTAGCCCCATATGGATATCAAATGTAAAAAAAACAAATTGACCAAGGGAATTATGATTGGGTAGTGTGCAGCTGCGTTCGGAATGTATGATTACTTTGGTGCTGTGGGCAGGTGTGAAATAAACCCAACCCAAGGAAAACTGTTAGGGTAACCTTCATTCAGTTACATACCATCTTTTCCTATCATTAAAACCAATAGGGTAACCTTCATTCGGTTACATACCATATTTTCATATCATTCAAACCAATAGGGTAACCTTCATTCGGTTACATACCATCTTTTCCTATCATCTCACAAATCTCTGTTTCAGACGAGACTGACTTTATGACCATAATTATCCTATTTGTAGTCAATTTTGACACTAGAATCGATGCCTCATATCGATGCTACATATCGATGCTACATATCGATGCCTCATATCGATGCTACATATCGATGCTACATATCGATGCTACATATCGATGCCTCATATCGATGCCACATATCGATGCTACATATCGATGCCACATATCGATGACACATATCGATGCTACATATCGATGCTACATATCGATGCTACATATCGATGCCACATATCGATGCTACATATCGATGCTACATATCGATGCTACATAGGCCGTATTCAAAACGAGAAGCTGCTTTTTAGGGGCAGTCGCTCTTTAATAAGCAGACCGATAAACTGCCTGCCTTTCGCATTTGGGACAAAAACTCCCATTGCTAGGGTGGATACAAAACCATCTCCTCATTATATACGAGTGTTAGCCAGACTCCTCCGTAGCTCTATAGACCTCATTTGGCCACAATAAGTGTGTTCGAGTGGATCACTTTTGTCAAGTCCATCGTTGGTCGCCGTCTTTCAAAGTGTGTTGTATTATGGTTAAAGAAATGGCCCAATATGTCAACTACATGAACTTCACAAAAATCATGTGATCAAAGGACATGCAGCTTTTTATGAAGTCGCCTTCAAGTCACTGCAGTTGCTTCTCACCAACTGCACCATTCAGTCATCACCTGCATTGTGGGAGGCACTATTTGTTAACCATTTATTAGTGTGTTTTTGTTTGACCCTCAGGAAGGTGGCTAAAGATGTGACTGACACAGGAACCAACTTTGCCACGAATCTAAAAAATGAAAGAGATATTTGAGACCTCTCTCTAACCAATTAATTGTACACAAGTTATGTTTTCAGTTTGTGAGTGTGTGATATGGGGGTGTAGAACAGGGAATGCGCCACAATTTTGTAGGAAACAGGTGGTGGGGGGGTCTTTCGACTAGATAACACAGCCACAAAGTTAGATTCCACAGCTACAAAGTCAATAATGGCACAAAAAAATGCTTAATTTAGGGTTTGGGTTAGGCATAAGTTTAGCAGTTTGGTTAAGGTTAGGTTTAAAGTATAATTTTAGGAAGATAAATTGTAGAAATGGGTGGGGTTTAGCCCTAATTATGACTTTATGGCTGTGCATCATCATCATGATGTGGCAAGTGACACTTTGCTTTATGAAAGTACAATATCTTAACAATTTGACTGCTGACATGCATCAACAGTGGACTAATGAAAAAGATAACAAAGACAGTATTTTGAGTGGATTTTCTCTTTAACTAGCAAAGACCCAGGTGGAGGTTCACCGCATTCAGTGTCCTACCTGAAATCAATCAGAGTGCACAAACAATTAATTCAAACAGACCAATAAACTCACAGTTCCAAGTCACATGATTGAAGTAATTCACTACTTCTAGGCTTTCACCTGTGTGTTTTTTGGCCTCAATATTATTATTTTTTGCAGTTTTAGCTTAGGAGTACAAGGATTAGTCTCAGCTAATGAGTGAAAAGTAGCGTCTGTCACTAAAACTTACAAAATACCCTGACCTTCAACATTTGGAATCCCCTGTTGCCTTCCCCCCCTTGTTATCCACAATCAGTGTCTTGTGGGCCACACCTGTATATATCCAACATCATTCTCAAGCCGAAAAGGTTGCTTCCCTTCCTCAAGGCCATGGCTAGTCTAAACGATTTGAGTGCGAGGTTTTACTCCTACAACAAGATGTACAGTTATGAAATGCGACTCCAGAGCTTTGCCGATTGGCCTTTTCGTGAGGAATGTCAATGCACACCTGAAATGGTAAGATGAAGAAACCACCATTCAGTATTGTACAATCTTTCCTGTCAGTGAGGATGCTGGGGTCACCTGTAACTCTCAAACCCTTCTCTGTATGTGGGGTGTTCAGTAGTTGCATTTATACACTGTTGACTCCATGTGAACTACACCATGTTTTAATGTTTAGAAATGTCAATCATTGCTTTCAAAATGGTTTTTGAAACCTGCTGATATGCTCATTTCATATCAGAGGAAACAAATCTTTCAATTAAAGACCCACTTCTTGCAGCAATTTTGTACAGCTCCACAAACCGTGTGCCTCCAGTTGAGAAACTCAACTTCCTCCCCAGTTAAGATTACAAACAGGTGTTTGGAGCATGCTAGATGGCTAATTGGCACAGGAAGCTACCTATGTCTTCTGTAAATAAGCAATGTAACATGGAGATGTGGCCTTGTGGGAACACTAACCCTATAAAGATGTGTAGCATTAAAAATATATTTCTCAGTTTCCAAAACTACTGCAAGTAACGAGTTCATTTAGAGAAGCGTCGGGGCGCTTACCAAAACTCCCTCGCCAATAGGCGCTAAAGACATTAGGCTCACCTGATACCTTACATTTCAATGAATGTCATTCTGACCAGACTTAACTCGGAAATGACGGGCAGGGAGAAGAGGTCATGAAATGTAGGTCAAGCACTTATTTTCTACAGGAGAGTTTTAAAAAAAAATTTTTTTTTTTTTTTTTTACATAGACATGAATCAGCCTTCTGACAACTACATAACACCCTGACCCTCTCCAATATGTCCCTGGTTGTGCAGGTTGATTATGATCCAACAACCAACTCGTGATGCCCCTAGCTTTGAATCAGTCACACAGAATTGCCCAAGACTGATCCTAGTTACACTTTAGACTTGGATGATATTTGTTGGACTTTTGAGAGCGGTTACACGTTAAGGCTATTGTGTAAACTGCTGTGATTGCATTTGAGCCCTTCCTGGCTGCCCAGGGGATGGATGTGTCCAATGTGACATGTGGAGATTTACTAAAAAGCAGGTGTTGGATTTTGTTTTGTCTGGTGCATTTTCTTCAGTCCTCCCTTGACCCTTACCCCTCCCTCTGCTTCTGGTGTTAAACTGTGTGGTGACAGCTCCCTGCCATGTTACTTAACCCTGACACAGCCACACCACATAGTCAGGCCCCTACAATGTTACCACGTTGCTTAACCCTCAAACAGCCACAACCAACCTGGTGGGGGGGGGTCAATTTGATATGTATTTGTTGATGCAGTCATCCATCTCGTATATGTTATGAATTATATGTATTTTCAAAATACAAATTCCAATTTGTTACTTAAGTTAGCTAGGTGGTCTAAGGCACTACTTCTCATTGCTAGAGATGTCACCACAGACCATGGTTCGATTCCAGGTTGTATCACAACTGGCTGTGATTGGGAGTCCCATAGGGCGGTGCACAACTGTCCCAACGTCTGCTGTGTCCAGGAATGTTTTGTGAGCACTGACTATATAAACAAATCCAGACAAAGTTGTAATAAGTAATCTCAAACCGAATGTATTTAGAGACAGTGTACCGTTTATGTATTACACTCAATGCTTTTACACAATGTAGAAACATTATATTTCACATGACTTTGTCATTTCAATGACAGCTATTTGTATCATCACTAACTTTTATAATTAATGTATTTACAATGTTTACATGGGAGTTTCTAGGGCACAGCATATGCTTCAGAAGTAGCTAGACTTCTTAGGCCCAGTATAGGCTATATCTTTAATATATATTTTTTTTCTTTTTTCTCCTAAACTTAAGTTGAGAGTATCAAGAAAAAATGTAAATTCAGCACTGCTAGGTGGCTAATTTTAGCCTAGGGGTTAGGGGTAGGTCTAGCTGAGTAATTGTTTAAATGCTAAAGTTGTCTGTATTGATTGGCCTACCATGTGACCTAACCTACACTTAACCCTGACCACATCAGAAATGTCTACCAGTAGAATGGTGCATTGGCTCATTTCATCTGGTACACATTCACTGGCTGCACCAGGTTGCCAGTTAAGGTACCTACAGTTAACCGTCAAACAGCCAGACAACTCCATCAGGCAGCCTGATGGGGATCTTATCTCCAGGAATTTTCCCTGACCAGGACAAATCGTGCTCAAATTTTAGCCTTCTACCCGTCATTGATACACACCTGATGGGCATCAGACCATAGGCCTATGTTAGATATATTGTGACTTGCCAGTGTGTATTTACAGATGGAAAAAGGCATGGTTTGTCCACTGCTCCGTTGTGACATAAGTGTGTTAAAGGTTGATGCTTCTTCTGAACATGTTACCTGTATTTACAGATGGTGACGGCAGGGTTCGTCCACTGCCCCAGTGTGAATGAGCCTGATGTGGCCTGCTGCTCCTTCTGAACATGTTACCTGTATTTACAGATGGCAACGGCAGGGTTCGTCCAATGCCCCAGTGTGAATGAGCCTGATGTGGCCTGCTGCTCCTTCTGAACATGTTACCTGTATTTACAGATGGCGACGGCAGGGTTCGTCCACTGCCCCAGTGTGAATGAGCCTGATGTGGCCTGCTGCTCCTTCTGAACATGTTACCTGTATTTACAGATGGCGACGGCAGGGTTCGTCCACTGCCCCAGTGTGAATGAGCCTGATGTGGCCTGCTGCTCCTTCTGAACATGTTACCTGTATTTACAGATGGCGACGGCAGGGTTCGTCCACTGCCCCAGTGTGAATGAATGAGCCTGATGTGGCCTGCAGGGTTCGCTGCCCCAGTGTGAATGAGCCTGAACATGTTACCTGTATTTACAGATGGCGACGGCAGGGTTCGTCCACTGCCCCAGTGTGAATGAACCTGATGTGGCCTGCTGCTTCTTCTGTCTCAGAGAGCTGGAGGGCTGGGAGCCTGAGGACAACCCCTGGTAAACTTGGTCCTTACACTAGAGTTATTATTAGTCAGATAAAGCTCTGTGCCTGAACTGTTTAAGAAACCAAGTCCTCACCATTCACATTGGATTCAATACCATTATCGTTCAGTAGGAACGCTGTACCATTTGACATTTTGTATTATCAGCAAAGCCTTTCAGTTGTCGTGTTAAGTCTTAATGATCTACATGTCTCTGTCTTGTCTGTCCTCTGTAGGTCTGAGCATATCAAACGGTCTCCTAACTGTGGCTTCCTGGCCATGAAAAAAGACTTTGGGGAGCTGACTGTGGCTGAGTTCTATCACCTGGAGCAGGAGAGACTGCGTATCTACATTGTACGTCACCAACCCTATATGTATATAAACTCAGCAAAAAAAGTAACGTCTTCACTGTCAACTGCGTTTATTTTCAGCAAACTTCATGTGTAAATATTTGAATGAACATAAGATTCAACAACTGAGACATAAACTGAACAAGTTCCACAGACTTGACTAACAGAAATTGAATGTGTCCCTGAACAAAAGGGGTCGGGGGGGGTGTAAATCAAGTCAGTATCTGGTGTGGCCACCAGCTGCATTAAGAACTGCAGTGGATCTCCTCATGGTCTGCACCAGATTTACCAGTTGTTGCTGTGACATGATACTCTTCCACCAAGGCTCCTGCAGGTTCCCAGACATTTATTGGTGGGAATAGCCCTCACCCTCCGATCCAACAGGTCCCAGACGTGCTCAATGGGATTGAGATCCAGGCACTTCGCTGGCCATGGCAGAACACCAACATTCCTGTCTTGCAGGAAATCGCACACAGAACGAGCAGTCTGGCTGGTGGCATTGTCATGCTGGAGGGTCATGTCAGGATGTGCCTGCAGGAAGGGTACCACATGAGGGAGGAGGTCTTCCCTGTAATGCACAGCGTTGATTGCCTGCAATGATAACAAGCTCAGTCCGATGCTGTGACACACCGCCCCAGACCATAACGGACCCTCCACCTCCAAATCGATCCCGCTCCAGAGTACAGGTCTCGGTGTAACATTCATTCCTTCAACGATAAATGTGAATTTTACCATCACCCTTGATGAGACAAAACCGCAACTCATCAGTGAACTCATCAGTGAAGAGCACTTTTTGCCAGTCCTGTCTGGTCCAGCGACGGTGGATTTGTGCCCATAAGCAACGTTGTTGCTGGTGATGTCTGGTGAGGACCTGCCTTACAACAGGCCTACAAGCCCTCAGTCCTGCCTCACCTCAGCCAATTGCGGACAGCCTCAGCACTGATGGAGGGATTGTGCATTCCTGGTGTAACTCGGGCAGTTGTTGTTGCCATCCTGTACCTGTCCTGCAGGTGTGATGTACCGATCCTGTGCAGGTGTTACACGTGGTCTGCTACTGCGAGGACGATCAGCTGTCCATCCTGTCCCCTGTAGCGCTGTCTTAGGTGTCTCGCAGTTCGGACCTTAATCTATTACCCTGGCCACATCTGCAGTCCTCATGCCTCCTTGCAGCATGCCTAAGGCACATTCACACAGAAGAGCAGGGACCCTGGGCATCTTTCTTTTGGTGTTTTTCAGAGTCAGTAGAAAGGCCTCTTTAGTTTTCTTAACTGTGACCTTAATTGCCTACCGTCTGTAAGCTGTTAGTGTCTTAACGACTGTTCCACAGGTGCATGTTCATTAATTCTTTATGGTTCATTGAACAAGCTTGGGAAACAGTGTTTAAACCCTTTACAATGAAGATCTGTGAAGTTATTTGAATTCGTAAAAATCATCTTTGAAAGACAGGGTACTGAAATGGACGTTTCTTTTTTTTGCTGAGTTTCTGTGCTGTTTCTTAAGAATTTTTCCCCCAATGGGAACATTTGTCTTGGCCACACCATACTGCCATATTAAGAATAAACCTCATATACAGGTACCTGCCAAAATAATAGAAACTGCAGTTAATGATGGATACAGTTGTGGTTCTTGACTTAATTAGGTAATTAACATCCCATCATGCTTAGGGTCAGATATAAAAATGCTGGGCAGACCATTTCGGCTTCCATGGCTAGGATGACAATTACAACCCTTCCACAGGGCACGAGTGGTCACTGAATGGTTTGATGCACATTAAACAATGTGTACCATATGACATGGGTGTCTCAGTCACCAGATCTCAACTCTAATTGAATGCTTATGGGAGAATTTTTTTTGTGGAAGAATGGTGTCGCATCCCTCCAATAAAGTTCCAGACACTTGTGAAATATATACCAAGGTGCATTGAAGCTGTTCTTGCTCGTGATGGCCCAACCCCCAATTAAGACCCTTTGTTGGCGTTTCCTTTTTATTTTGGCAGTTACCTGTGTATTTACCTGTAGATCTCATTCAAGGCAAATGCTTGATGTAGAGTACTTTGCCCTTGGAAGTTCTATGTAGACTCAGGCCTTCACTGAAAGTTATGATATTCTTTAGGTTTGAGCTATATTTAATACTTGCTGTAGTGTTGCGGTCGTTTTTCAGTTTACTAATGTAGGCCTAAGCTGTTGTCATTTCTGTTGTAGAGGAAGACTATCCATTTGAAGATCGCCAATTTTCGAGATGAGGTGGAGAAAACAGTTAATTACATGAGGACGCTGTTTGACTCGGGATCTGTGATGTAGTTGTATATTTTAGCCTTGGGTGTTTTATCTGTAAATATTTTAGTGAATAAAGCTCTTCTATTTTCTACCGTGTTACATAATGTTTTAGAACTATTTGAATGCAGAATTGCATTTTACCACAAGGTGGTGCCTTCACACTGGTTGTATGTAGCCCTGTTTTCCAGTGGTGGGAAAAAGTACCCAATTTTTGTCATACTTTAGTCATTTTCTTTCTTTACTTTTACTTTACACCATTGCTGTTTTCCAACATTGTCACAGACATGTAGGCTACTATAGCTAAGCTTCTCTATAGCCCACATAAAAGCATCTAGTTTGGTGTGTGTTGCATTTAGACATTTTGCCTTTTTGATTAGAATGGGAAGATTGCATCGACAACTTTGATCTGATCCTAGATCCACATTGCTACTCTGAGATACTTTCTGGACCCTAACGCCCCAGGGGCAAATTATTTAACTTTTTTTAAAGGCACAGATTAACATTGGATTATTTTCCTACTTTTCTCCCCCAAAGTACTTGCAGTTGAGTTTTCCTGAATATGAGACAACCACAGTTTATTTTCAAACCTTGACCCTGGACAGATGGCCCCAAGCCCCTCCCTCTACACCAACTGTTGCTCTAGTAACATCTGTCACTTATAGGGGTGCGTTCAGCAGGGTGAGGGGTGTCCATGTCACTTGCATAGGGGTGTGGTGAGACGCAGGACACGAAGTGTGCACAGGGAGTTTAGGTGTTCCTGGAGAGGAAACGGTTGTAGCTGAATTGGCAGTTGGTTGTCACGGCAGCAGGAGATGCTGTAGGTGTGACTGTAGTATGTGTAAGGGGAGGAGGGAATTAGATGCTGTCCCACTGCCTTTCTGTAGTGGATTAATGTCTAACGCAACACAGCCACTGAGCTCCGATTAGCTGCTTAATATCACTTTATCCAGTTGCTAGATTTGTATTTTTCTCTCGTGATCTCACAATATAGTGGCACTTGTCTCTGTATTAGCCTACATTTCGAAACACTTTTGAAGTCTTGTTCTGTTAGGATTTAGGACTTCGTCAGCAATGGCCTAGTATTATCTGCAGCTTCTTGCATTTTGTGTTTTACAATGTGATAACCTGTAAAACTACTAGCATAATAAAATGAAGCATACCCTAAAGTTAAAACTGCTGCAACCACATTCCCTAATAATACAGGTATTTGTTTCTAATTAATTCTCTGCTGCATTACTACAGTACTTTAGCACCACACAACTGGCGATTCATCCAGCAATGTACTACTGTTACACCGCACCCTCTCCGAATAATCGATGCCCTCCACCTCTCAATGGATTTTAGGAATAATCCATCGCGTGCTCAATAGGCCTTGAAATCACCGTTTATGTGCTTCGAGTGCAAGAACAATGACGACATACGTCCCTGCTGCGAGACTAACAGCACTTCTGGCGCTTTTAGCAGATTTAATATGCACGAGTTAAATGAGCAGATTTAAGAAAAACGACCACATAGGGGCGTGCTTAACTGTAGGCGTGTTATACCGTCAACAAAGTTGTAATTCTACATTCAAAACGTATTTTACTTAAATTTTAAATCAATGTCTGTGTTCCGTTTTATGTGTGAGCCTTGCACAGGGCCAACTGCGGGTCGATGAGATGATAGCACAGATAAAGCCGAGTCTGGCAAGACAGTCACTCGTCTGAAAGCGTTTAAAGGGATTATTTGGCATTGAGGAAGTTCCTCGCGTTGTTGTTCCCCCACACACAACAGTAATAAACCACTGAGCAATGTAATGAGTAAAACTTATATTTATTCATTTTAGATTTTTGGCAAAACGTAAAACCTGTCGCACAGGAGGTTGATGGAATTGTAAAAACAAACTTTTGAGGCCTACATGTGAGAATAAATCATTCTAAATTGGACAATTTCAATTGTTCCTTTGGGGGCCTCCTATAAATAATGAAATTATACCAATTCTCCCAAACTGTCTTACAAAATCCCTTTCTGCCCTCCCAGGTCGCACTGAATCTCCCAACCACCCGATTTATTTGTAAGGTTATTATACCCTCTGTCGGCTGAATCATGTTAATCATGTCCCAAATGGCACCCTAATCCCTATATAGTGCACTAGTTTTTACCAGAGCCCTGTTCAAAAGTAGTGCCCTACATGTAGAGTAGGGTACCATTTGGGATGGCCGCCAGACTTCTCCACGCAGCTGCCTCTAGAGCACATTAGCCAAGTTTTAATATTGACTGTGTATGCGAAGGTGATGGGGCGAACTGAACAATGAGATGAGGGGCTCTGGAAGCACAGGCCCAAACGATAGAGGTGTTTAGCCCACTATGCTGAACTTCCTTATCAGGAGGATCAGTCCTCCATTACCCGCTGGGCACAGAAGTCTGTTCAATGTCTAGTTTTGATTTGAGTTGTCAACTAACATGTATTCAACGTGAATTTTATGTCATTGGAATTAGGTTAGTTGGGTGGAATTAGGTTAGTTGGGTGGAATTAGGTTAGTTGGGTGGAATTAGGTTAGTTGGGTGGAATTAGGTTAGTTGGGTGGGGGGGAAAAAAGACTAAATGCCCCCATTTGAATTTTTGCAAATCCAATTTGTGTTCCATGTTGATTCAATGTCATATTTATTTTTTACTTGGAAACAATGTTGCTTAGTTTTTTTTGCCCAGTGGTTAACCACCACATTCCTAGGCCAAAATCTTTACCGACTCACAAAGCTTCCCTCTAGACTTTAGTCAGGCTCCCCAACATCAAAACTTAGCCATGTCGTTCAAGATTGACATCGAAATTGGATGTCTATTCACGTCCTGAAGACTACAGGGAATGCCTTCAAAACCAGCTATCAGGACCAACCGTGAGTGCGATTCCCATCAAGTAGGTGTTGTGGAGGGGTGTAAATCCTTTGACTGGATCATGAAGTTGTGCTTGATCCCATGCTTGGACACCCTATGCCAAATGTTTCAGGTAAGGGTTAAGTGCCTACACTTAACCTTTTAACTTGATGTTTTGGGTAACTAGAACTATACAGAGCAGCAAGAGCAACAAACACTTTTTTAATTTTGATGTTTTGAGCAACTTCGAAATGTGACGTTTTGGAGAACATACAGTTGAAGGCGGAAGTTTACATACACTTAGGTTGGAGTCATTAAATTATTTCTTGTCAAAAATGTAGTTTGTTAACAAGTTGGTTACGGCATCTACTTTGTGCGTGACACAAGTAATTTTTCAATTTTTTTTACAGACAGATTATTTCACTTATAATTCACTATCACAATTGCAGTGGGTCAGAAGTTTACATGCACTAAGTTGACTGTGCCTTTAAACAGCTTGGGAAAATTCCAGAGTTATGTCATGGCTTCAGAAGCTTCTGATAGGCTAATTGACATCATTAGAGTCAATTGGAGGTGTACCTGTGGATGTATTTCAAGGCCTACCTTCAAACTCAGTGCCTCTTTGCTTGACATCATGGGAAAATCTAAAGAAATCAGCCAATACCTCAGAAAAAAATGTAGACCTCCACAAGTCTGGTTCATCATTGGGAGCAATTTCCAGGTACCATGTTCATCTGTACAAACAATAGTATGCAAGTATAAACACCATGGGACCACACAGCCGTCATACCACTCAGGAAGGTGATGCGTTCTGTCTCCTAGAGATTAACGTACTTTGGTGTGAAAAGTGCAAATTAATCCCAGAACAGCAATGGACCTTTTGAAGATGCTGGAGGAAACAAGTACAAAAGTAACTATATCCACAGTAAAACTAGTCCTATATGGACACAACCTGAAAGGCCTCTCAGCAAGGAAGAAGCCACTGCTCCAAAACCGCCATAAACTGCACATGGGGACAAAGATTGTACTTTTTGGAGAAATATCCCCCGGTCTGATGAAACTAAAATATAACTGTTTTGCCATAAAGACCATTGTTATGTTTGGAGGAAAAAAGGGGAGGCTTGCAAGCCGAAGAACACCATCCCAACCGTGAAGCACAGGGGTGGCAGCATCATGTTGTGGGGGTGCTTCACAAAATAGATGGCATCATGAGGGAGTAAAAGTATGTGTATATATTAAATCACCATCTCAAGACATCAGTCAGGAAGTTAAAGCTTGGTCGCAAATGGGTCTTGCAAATGGACAATGACCACAAGCAGACTTCCAAAGTTGTGGGAAAATGGCTTAAGGGCAACAATGTCAAGGTATTGGAGTGGCTATCACAGCCCTGACCTCAATCCTATAGAAAATTTGTGGGCAGGACTGAAAAAGTGTGTGCAAGCAAGGAGGCCTACAAACCTGACTCAGTTACACCAGCTCTGTCAGGAGGAATGGGCCAAAATTCACCCAACTTATTGTCGGAAGCTTGTGGAAGGCTACCCAAAAAGTTTGACCCAAGTTAAACACTTTTAAAGGCAATGCTACCAAATACTAATTGAGTGTATGTAAACTTCATGTAAATGTGATGAAAGAAATAAAAGCTGAAATAAATAATTCTCTCTGCTATTATTCTGACATTTCACATTCTTAAAATAAAGTGGTGATACTAACTGACCTAAGACAGGGAATTTTTACTAGGATTAAATGTCAGGAATTGTGAATCTGAGTTTAAATCTATTTGGCTGAAGTGTATGTAAACATCCGCCTTCAACTGTAGATGAACAGTCTAATTCTTCAGTGAGACTGTGAGAGCTTGTTCAGAAACCAGCATGAGCGCTGTGTCTTTTATGAATTGAACACACAATCACTTCCGATTTGACATTAGTTTAGACCCTCTACAGCTGTGTTTTGTTGCCATCAATTGTGTGCCAGTCTTTGTAGAAAGGGGGGGGGGGGAGTGCTGAATATTGGTACTCTACACGAGTGTGATTCAGATGAGACAAACCTAATCTATTGTAGTCATTTTGTGAAGAGAGTATGCCTAATTCAGTATACCGAAAAAAAATATCATATTTGTGGAAATCCACAAAGTAAACCCTTTATCTCAATTTCTTTTGCCATAAATTACTAACCACATTTTAATGTAAGTAAAGTCATGCCAAATTATTTTTTTTGTGAATACAAAGTCATGACAGGGGGAAGTTTTGGTACAATTTTGTAAATGCTGACAGGTAATTAATTAATTGGTCGTTTGACATGGTTGGCTCTCGTTGTGTAGGTAAAATTAATTATGCAAGAAATGGTAAAGGAAAAACTGTTTTACTTTTTTTATTTTTTTACTTTTTGCTAATTTAATAAACTGAAATCACATTTACATAAGTATTCAGACCCTTTTCTCAGTACTTTGTTGAAGCACCTTTGGCAGTGATTAAGTCTTCTTGGGTATGATGCTACAAGCTTGGTATTTGGGGAGTTTCCCATTCTCTGCAGATCCTCTCAAGCTCTGTCAGGTTGGATGGGGAGCGTTGCTGTACAGCTTTTTTCAGGTCCTCCAGAGATGTTCGAATTCCTTCAAATTCATGGCTTGGTTTTTGCTCTGACATGCACTGTCAACTGTGGGACCTTATATAGACAGGTGTGTGCCTTACCAAATCTTATCTAATCAATTTAATTTACTACAGGTGGACTCCAAGTTGTAGAAACATCTCAAGGATGAACTGAACTGTAGCACGAGCTCCAGCAGTTATATCTCTCTGGTCACCCCCAAAACCAATTATTTCTTTGGCCGCCTCTCCTTCCAGTTCTCTGCTGCCAATGACTGGAACGAACTACAAAAATCTCTGAAACTGGAAACGCTTATCTCCCTCACTAGCTTTAAGCACCAGCTGTCAGAGCAGCTCACAGATTACTGCACCTGTACATAGCCCATCTATAATTTAGCCCAAACAACTACCTCTTTCCCTACTGTATTTATTTTATTTATTTATTTATTTTTCTCCTTTGCACCCCATTATTTTTATTTCTACTTTGCACATTCTTCCACTGCAAATCTACCATTCCAGTGTTTTACTTGCTATATTGTATTTACTTTGCCACAATGGCCTTTTTTTTGCCTTTACCTCATTTGCTCACATCGTATATAGACTTGTTTCTACTGTATTATTGACTGTATGTTTGTTTTACTCCATGTGTAACTCTGTGTTGTTGTATGTGTCGAATTGCTATGCTTTATCTTGGCCAGGTCGCAATTGTAAATGAGAACTTGTTCTCAACTAGCCTACCTGGTTAAATAAAGGTGAAATAAATACAAATAAAAAATGAACAATGGAAACAGGATGCCCCTGAGCTCAGTTTTGAGTCTCATAGCAAAGGGTCTGAATACTTATGTAAATAAGGTTTTTCTGTTTTTGATTTTAATACATTTGTAATAATTTTAAAAAACCTTTGCTTTGTCATTATGGGGTATTGTTTATAGATTTCTGAGATTATTTTAAAAAAAATCCATTTTAGAATAAGAGTAACATAACAAAATGTGGTCTGAATACTTTCAGAAGACACTGTGCATGTAGGGCGGGGTAAAGGGGCAAAGCAGACAGCACCATTTTCTTGTTTTGAAACTGTATGGCTAGCCAGGGGCACATTCCAATACTCAGACATTACAAAAGATGCATTTGTGTTTAGTGAGTCCGCCAGAGGCAATAGGAATAGAGGCAATGTGTTCTCTTGATAAGTGCATGAATTTGACCATATTCCTGTCTTGCTAAGCATTCAAAATGTAGCTGGTACTTTTGACTGTCAGGGAAAATGTATGGAGTAAAAAGTACAATATTTTCTTGAGGAATATAGTGAGGTAAAAGTAGTCAAAAATATAAATAGTAAAGTACAGATACCTCCAAACTACTTAAGTAAAAATACTTTAAAGTACTGAAGTACTTTACACCACTGGTTTTAAGCTAAGGTGACATGATGATCGATGCTTGGCTGCCTTTTGACTAATACAAATATTCTGGCTCTTATACATTAATCTCATGTACATATAATAATCTCTCAGTGGTTCCCAACCAGGGGTACTTGGACCCCTGGGGGTGCTTGGCCTAGCCACACGGGGCACTTGAGAAGACTCATGAGGCTTACTGATAAAATGCACATGTGGGGGTACTTCAGGGGTACTCTGGGCAGATCTGTATCTGCGAGCTATTGGTTTGAGCGTGTGTGCCAAGACCAGAATAATGCCGCGTTCAGGTGCTAGTAGGAACCAGGAAACTCAGACATTTCCGACTTGCTAACTGGTTCTAGTTATACACTTGCCACGTTCAATAAATCAGCATGTCGGAAATGTCCTACTTCCGACTAGCATGTCAACGCGGAATAAGCACATTTGCTATTTAAAGCAATAGTTGTGACAACTATCGGTAGAGTTGAAATATGTTTTCTTTATGCAGATTGTTTTTATTGTTCACGTGAAAATCTGTCACCAATTGGAAGGAAACCTAGCTATTGGTCCTCTTTTCACATTGATAAATTCACTATTTTGTTATACATAAGTAGCAATTTCATTTATGTTTTTACACAACAAAATGGTCAAATCCAAACCACTGTTAGTAAAGTAAAGTAAAGTGGCTGAGAAAGTATTCACCCTCCTGGGATTTTTCCTATTTTGTTGCCTTACAACCTGGGAAAAAAATGATTTTTGTATTATTTGATTTACACAACACTTTGAAGATGCTAAATATTTTTTGTGAAACAAACAATACAAAAAAAAGTTACTCCCCCCCAAAGTCAACACTTTGTAGAGCCACCTTTTGCAGCAATTACAGCCACAAGTCTCTTGGGGTATGTCGCTATAAGCTTGGCACATTTAGCCACTGGGATTTTTGCCCATTCTTCAAGGCAAAACTGCTCCAGCTCTTTCAAGTTGGATGGGTTCCGTTGGTGTACAGCAATCTTGAAGTCATACCACAGATTCTCAGTTGAGGTCTGGGTTTTGACTAGACCATTCCAAGACATTTAACTGTCTCCCCTTAAACCACCCGTGTGTTGCTTTAGCAGTATGCTTAGGGTCATTGTCCTGCTGGAAGGTAAACCTCCGTCCCAAATCTCTGGAAGACTGAAACAGGTTTCCCTCAAGAATTTCCCTGTATTTAGCACCATCCATCATTCCTTCAATTCTGACCAGTTTCCCAGTCCCTGCTGATGAACAACATCCCCACAGCATGATGCTGCCACCACCATGCTTCACTGTGGGGATGGTGTTCTCGGGGGGTGTTGGATTTGCGCCAGACATAGCGTTTCCCTTGATGGCCAAAATAGCTCAATTTTAGTCTCATCTGACCAGAGTAACTTCTTCCAAATGTTTGGGGAGTCTACCACGTGCCTTTTGGCGAGCACCAAATGTGTTTGCTTATTTTTTTTCTTAAAGCGATGGCTTTTTTCTGGCCACTCTTCTGTAAAGCCCAGCTCTGTGGAGTGAACGGCTTAAAGTGGTCCTATGGACAGATTCTCCAATCTCCACTGTGGAGCTTTGCAGCTCCTTCAGGGTTATCTTTGGTCTCTTTGTTGCCTCTCTGATTAATGCCCTCCTCACCTGGTCCGTGACTTTTGGTGGGCAGCCCACTCTTGGCAGGTTTGTTGTGGTGCCATATTCTTTCCATTTTTTAATGATGGATTTAATGGTGCTCCGTGGAATGTTCAAAGTTTCTGATATTTATTTATAACCCAACCCTGATCTGTACCTCTTCACAACTATGACCCTGACCTGTTTGGAGAGCTCACTGATCTTCATGGTGCAACTTGCTTGGTGGCGCCCCTTGCTTAGTGTTGTTGCAGACTCTAGAGCCTTTCAGAACAGGTGTGTGTGTATATATACTGAGATCATGTGACAGATCATGTGACACTTAGATTGCACACAGGTGGACTTTATTTAATGAATTATGTGACTTCTGAAGGTAATTGGCAGCACCAGATCTTATTTAGGGGCTTCATAGCAAAGGGGGTGAATACATATGCACTTTTCCGTTTTTGTTTTTTTACTTCACCAATTTGGACTATTTTGCGTATGTCCATTACATGAAATCCAAATAAAATCCATTTCAATTACAGGTTGTAATGCAACAAAATAGGAAAAATGCCAAATGGGGTGAATACTTTTTCAAGGCACTGTATCTAAGTTAAAATACTTTAAAGTACTACTTACGTTGTTTTTTGGGGGTATCTGTACTTTACTTGACTACTTATATTTTTTACAACTTTTACTTCACTACATTCCTAAAGAAAATTACTTTTTACTCCATACATTTTACTGGACACCCAAAAGTACTCATTATGTTTAATATGCATAGCAGGACAGGAAAATTGTTTAAATCACACACTTATCAAGAGAACATCCCTGGTCATCCCTACTGCCTCTGATCTGGCGGACTGTTGGAATGTGGCCCTGGCTATCAATAAATATTTTTTTTAAACAAGAAAATTGTGCTTTCTGGTTTGCTTAATAGAAGGAATTTGAAAAGCTTTATACTTCTCCTTTTAATACTTAATTATATTTGAGCAATTACATTTACTTTTGATACTTAAGTATAATTAAAACCAAATACTTTAAGACTTTTACTCAAGATTTTACTGGGTGACCTTTACTTTTACGTTAGTCATTTTCAATTGAGTCATCTTTACTTTTACTCAAGTATGACAATTGAGCACTTTTCCCACCAAAGACCACTGTTTTAGTTTGAGTGACACAGATTACAGCCCTTGATTAGTGGATGGGTGTGATCTATTCAGGCCCTTCTCTCTCTCTCGCTCCCTCCCCGTTCCCTTTCTCCCAAAACGCCTTGGGATATGCCCGTCTCCCCTAGGACTGCTACTATGGCAGATGGAACCTCCTCCCACCGCTCACCCACCTCCCTCTCCCAGGACTCCCAGAAACAGTGTTGAGGCGCAGAAGGGAGATGGGATGGAGGTTGTGGTGTCTTTAGAGAACTGAATACTAAACTACTCTTGCCACCTTTGTTTAAAAGTGCTCTACCTCTACTGGTAGATGTAGAAGCCTCAAGGCAGAATCTCCCTTCTGCATATTTTTGGCCACTTTACTGTGATTTAAATCCATGAGCTGCCTCAGGGGAATTGCAAAATGTATGTAAATATACTGAACAAAAATATAAACGCAACATGCAACAATTTCAAATATTCTACTAAGTTATATGAACTGTAAGTAATTCAGTCAATTGAAATACATTTATAAGGCCCTAATCTACAGATGTCACATGACTGGGAATACAGATATGCATATGTTGGGCACAGATACCTTAAAAAAAAAAAGAAGTAGGTTGTGGATCAGAAAAACAGTCAGTATCTGGTGTGATCACAATTTGCCTCATGCAGCATGACACAACTCCTTCACATAGAGTTGATCAGGCTGTTGATTGGGCCTGTGGAATGCTTTCCAACTCTTCAATGGCTGTGCCAAGTTACTGGAACACGCTGTCGTACCCGTTGGTCTTGAGCATCCCAAACATGCTCAATCAGTGACATTTTCAGCTTTCAGGAATTGTGTACAGATCCTTGCGACATGGCATCATGCTGAAACATGAGGTAATGGTGGTAGATGACAACGGACCTCAGGATCCCGTCACGGTATCTCTGTGCATTCAAATTGCCATTTGTAGTAACTTGACAAAGAATGCCCACAAACATGTCTATATTACTTTATTTTCAACCTAAGAAATAAAAGGTATACAGCCATCTAGAAACAGTACCAATACAGCAAAACGATACAGCCCAATCAACATGTGATAGTAGCGTTGTACAGATCCGACTCTGGGTGATGACCTCATCAAAGGGAAAAGTCATGGTCATTGCCAATAATAACATTGCACACATTAATAGCAATCATACTATACTGCAGGTAAGTACAATACATATCCAATGTAATTATTTATATAGTGTCCACACTATAACACCATTTATAAAATGCAATTGTGTTCGTTGTCCATAGCTTAGGCCTGCCCATACCATATGCCCATCGCCACCATGGGGCACTCTGTTCACAACGTTGACATCAGCGAACTGCTCGCCCACATGACGCCATACACGTGGTCTGCGGTTGGGAGGCCGGTTGGACGTACTGGTCGCCCACATGACGCCATACACGTGGTCTGCGGTTGGGAGGCCGGTTGGACGTACTGGTCGCCCACATGACGCCATACACGTGGTCTGCGGTTGGGAGGCCGGTTGGACGTACTGGTCGCCCACATGACGCCATACACGTGGTCTGCGGTTGGGAGGCCGGTTGGCCCACATGACGCCATACTGGTCGCCCACATGACGCCATACACGTGGTCTGCGGTTGGGAGGCCGGTTGGACGTACTGGTCGCCCACATGACGCCATACACGTGGTCTGCGGTTGGGAGGCCGGTTGGACGTACTGGTCGCCCACATGACGCCATACACGTGGTCTGCGGTTGGGAGGCCGGTTGGGCGTACTGGTCGCCCACATGACGCCATACACGTGGTCTGCGGTTGGGAGGCCGGTTGGACGTACTGGTCGCCCACATGACGCCATACACGTGGTCTGCGGTTGGGAGGCCGGTTGGGCCCACATGACTGGTCGCCCACATGACGCCATACACGTGGTCTGCGGTTGGGAGGCCGGTTGGACGTACTGGTCGCCCACATGACGCCATACACGTGGTCTGCGGTTGGGAGGCCGGTTGGACGTACTGCTAAATTCTCTAAAAAGATGTTGGAGGCTCTGGTGGACATTCCTGCAGTCATCATGCCAATTGCATGCTCCCTCAAAACTTGAGATATCCGTGGCCTTGTGTTATATGACAACTGTACAGTTTAGTGGCCTTTTATTGTCCCCAGTACAAGGTGCATCTGTGTAATGATCATGCTGTTTAATCAGCTTCTTGATATGCCACAGCTGTCAGATGGATGGATTATCTTGGCAAAGGAAAAATGCTCACAGAGATGTAAACAAATGTGTGCACAAAATGATATAATTAGATTTTTGTGCATATGGAACATTTCTGGGGATCTTTTATTTCAGCTCATGAAACATGGGACACACACTTTACATGTTGCGTTCATATTCTTGTTCAGTGTATAAAGGCTCAGTCTGTGCCCCACTTGCCCAAAATATCTTATCCAGTCGACTTTCTATAAGGAAATGCGTATGGAAAAATATCTTGACTGCACTTTCCCAATAACTCCTTGCAAACATGCGGTCTAACAGTTTGACTGCTGGCCCGAAATCAATCTAACTCTTTGTTTGAGACATCTCTTTTTACAGTACAGTAGGCCTACATGCATGTTAATGTGATGTCTATCGCACAAGTCTCTTCTGCTAAGGTGCTGCAGTATGTATTTGGAGGAGCTGCAGTTGGTGTAGTGTGGAAATGTAACATTTTACGCCTCCAAATATGCGGTATATCTCCATATACAGTGCCTTCAGAGAGTATTCACGCACCTGGACTTTTTCCACATTTTGTTCCAAAGTGGGGTATTTAATTGTCTTTGTCATGACTTCCGCTGAAGATGGCTCCCCTGCCTGTTCGGTTGGTGCTCGGTGGTCGTCGTCACCGGCCTACTAACCGCCACCGATCCCTTTTTCATTGTCTGTTGGTTTTGTCTTATTAGTTTCACCTGTGTCCTGTTGTATGTGCTTGATGGGCTTCCTTATTTAAAGTATTTGTACCCGCCCTTGTTTTGTGCGGGATTGATTTTGTGTTACGTGTGTGCGTTCGTTAGAGGTGTTCGTGTTCTGGACCTGGCGCCCTGTGTTTTGGGTGGTCCATATTATTGTCCGTGCCCTGTGTTGTGGCTTGTTGTTTTGTGCTGCATTAAAGTGCACCTTTTCCCTGTGGAACTCTCTGCGCCTGATTCCTTCCTCACCCACCAAGTCCCGCGTGACAAAATCCCTCACCACTGATGGAATCTGCAGGAGCTGCCGCACCTCCTCTCCCATCGATGGAGGAAAGGATCCTCCATCATACCAGTATTCTCCACCGTATTGGATCGGCGATGGATCTGATGATGGAGCGGATGGATCGATGGGAGAGGAGTGGCCTTCCCACCTCATCTCCAGCACCCCCACCACCAGCACCTCCTACCCCTGCTACCGCATCCGGGTCCGGGTCTCTTCGGCTGGCGCTCCCAAGGGAATATGATGGGACGGCAGCTGGGTGTCAGGGGTTCCTCCTACAGCTTGAACTATACCTGGTGACCGTTCGTCCTACTCCCTCAGGAGAGGAGAGCGTGAGCGTCCTCGTCTCCTGTCTGACGGGACGAGCCCTAGAGTGGGCAAACGCAGTGTCTGTTCCTTATCGATTCATCTGCGTTTCCAGTGGTGTTGGGAATTCCCTGGCTAGCTCAGCACAACGAGGTGATTTCCTGGCGACAGGGGGCTCTTAAAGGGTGGTCAGAGGAGTGTTCAGGCGGGTGTATAGGAGTTGCCGTACAATTTGCGGGAAAACACTGTTCTACTGCACATACAAGCGGCTTCATGTACAGAGATGGAAATATCCGTTAGAGATGTTGGTGATTCTGCTGGTGATTCTCTGATCCACCTCTACGCAGACGACACCATTCTGTATACTGGCCCTTCTTTGGACACTGTGTTAACTAACCTCCAGATGAGCTTCAATGCCATACAACTCTCCTTCCGTGGCCTCCAACTGCTCTTAAATGCAAGTAAAACTAAATGCATGCTCTTCAACTGATCGCTGCCCGCACCTGCCCACCCGTCCAGCATCACTACTCTGGACAGTTCTGACTTAGAATATGTGGACAACTACAAATACCTAGGTGTCTGGCTAGACTGTAACCTCTCCTTCCAGACTCACATTAAGAATCTCCAATTCAAAATGAAATCTAGAATCGGCTTCCTATTTCGCAACAAAGCCTCCTTCACTCATGTTGCCAAACATACCGTTGTAAAACTGACTATCTTACCGATCCTTGACTTCGGCGATGTCATTTACAAAATAGCCTCCAACACTCTACTCAGCGAATTGGATGCAGTCGATCACAGTGCCATCCGTTTTGTCACCAAAGCCACATATACTACCCACCACTTCGACCTGTATGCTCTTGTTGGCTTGTCCTTGCTTCATATTCGTCACCAAACCCATTGGCTCCAGGTCATCTACAAGTCTTTGCTAGGTAAAGCCCCACCTTATCTTAGCTCACTGGTCACCATAGCAGCACCCACCCGTAGCATGCGCTCCAGCAGGTATATTTCACTGGTCACCCCCACAGCCAATTCCGCCTTTGGCCGCCTTTCATTCCAGTTCTCTGCTGCCAATGACTGGAACGAACTGCAAAAATCACTGAAGCTGGAGACTCATATCTCCCTCACTAACTTTAAGCACTAGCTGTCAGAGCAGCTCACAGATCACTGCACCTGTACATAGCACATTGGTAAATAGTCCATCCAACTACCTCATCCACGTACTGTTATTTATTTTGCTCCTTTGCACCCCAGTATCTCTACCTGCACACTCATCTTCTGCACATCTATCACTCCAGTGTTTAATTGCTATATTGTAATTATTTTGCCACTATGGCCTATTTATTGCCTTACCTCCCTTATCCTACCTCATTTGCACACACTGTATATAGACTTTTTCTATTGTATTATTGACTGTATGTTTGTTTATTCCATTTGTAACTCTGTGGTGTTTGTGTCGCACTGCTTTGCTTTATCTTGGCCATGTCGCAGTTGTAAATGAGCTTGTTCTCAACTAGCCTACCTGGTTAAATAAAGGTTAAATAAAATACAAATGAAAAATAAAACGCTAATATATCTTGATTAGATAAGTATTCAACCCCCTGAGTCAATACATGTTAGAAACGCCTTTGACAGCGATTACAGCTGTGAGTCTTTCTGGATACGTTTCTATAACTTTCCTGTAACTCCAGGTTAGATTTGTTTTTAGGTGATTGTCCTTCTGAAAGGTGAGTTCATCTCCCAGTGTCTAGTGGAAAGCAGACTGAACCAGGTTATTGTCCTGCTGAAAGGTGAATTCATCTCCCAGTGTCTAGTGGAAAGCAGACTGAACCAGGTTTCCTCTAGGATTTTGCCTTTGCTAAGCTCCATTCCTTTTTCTTTTCTTTTGCCGGGAAAACTCCCCAGTCCTTAACGATGACAAGCATAACCATAACATGATGCAGCCACCACTACGCTTTAAGATATGGAGACTGGTATTCACAGTAATGTGTTGTATTGGATTTGCCCCAAACATAACTTTTTGTCCTGAACACAAAGTGTTAATTGCATTGCCACATTTTTTTGCATTATTACTTTAGTCCCTTGATGCAAACAGGATGCATGTTTTGGAATATTTTTATTCTGTACAGGCTTCCTTCTTTTCACTCTGTCAATTAGTTTAGTATTGTGGAGTAACTACAATGTTGTTGGTCCATCCTCAATTTTTTCCTATCACAGCCTTTAAACTCTGTACCTGTTTTAAAGTCACCATTGGCCTCATGGTGAAATCCCTGAGTGGTTTCCTCCCTCTCTGGTAAGTGAGTTAGTAAGGATGCCTGCATCTTTGCAGTGACTGGGTGTTTTAATACACCATCCAAAGTGTAATTAGTAACTTCATCATGCCCTAAGGGATATTCAACGTCTGTTTTTCTTTGTTTTTTTTACCCATCTAACAAAAGCTACCAATAGATGCCCTTCTTTGAGAGGCATTGGAAAACCTCCCTGGTCTTTGTGGTTGAATCTGTGTTTAAAATCCACTGCTCGACTGAGGAACCTATACAATTATCTGTATGTCTGGGGTACTGAGATGAGGTAGTCATTCAAAATCATTGTACACAGGCCTCCTGAATGGCGCAGCGGTCTAAAGCACTGCATCACTACAGACCTGGGTTCGATACCAGGCCGTGTCACAACCGGCTGTGACCAGGAGTTCCATAGGGTGGCTCACAATTGTCTCAGCGTGGTCCGGGTTAGGGAAGGGTTTGACCATGAAGGTTTGATTTAAACACGGAGAGCAGGAGGCAGTAGCTCCCTTCTCATTTTGACCTTTTTAGACCCCACCAAGGGGACACTGAGATTGCGATGATAACGAGTGTGCAGAGGACAAAGGTCCACGGTAGTACAGTGTGTCTTCCCCTGTGTAAGGCAGATTCCGTGGGACTTAGTCTTTCCCCCGGGATAGCCTGTATGCTGCTATATTCAGCCTCAGTCAATAGCTAATAGAGAAAGCTGAGCCCTGGTTTTCATAACACCCAGTTCCTGTACAGAGACAGATAGACCAACAACAAAACGATCTGACAAACTTTTTCAAGGAAAATGTAATGGTTGTCTTCAAAGAAAATGTATTCAAAACATGCAAATAAGGCTAACATTTCAGTTCAAAATAATCACAGAAACTCCCATTAACACACATCCACGCTCCCTCTATCCTTTTCTAATTACTACACAGGGCTCAGCTTTCAGTCTGGCAGAGCGAGCATATGTGCATGGCTTTCATTTCTATTGTATTCAGTCTGTGTGCCAGTGTGTGTTTGTGTTTTAGCGAGCGAGGGAGAGGGAGGGAGAGAGACGGGAACAAGGACCCATCTGTCAGAGTGGCGTGGAACTGCCCCCCCCCCCCTCTAAATCCATCCCAAGGGGGAAGAGGAAAGACAACTCACTTGTGGTAGTTTTTTGTTGTTGTGAGGATGGGGGGCCCGATGACGACAATCATAACAACAAAAGCAGCATTAAAAACCTCATATAAACTCAAACCATCAAAGCTCCTTTCCTGCCCACCTGAGTGTGCCATTTTGTTATTGGCAGATTCACCTAATATTTGTTTTCTTCTCATATTTGTCCAACTGGATATTTTAATCACAGCATTGGAGCAGGCAGGAGGGACAGAATGCCCCCCCCCCCCCCCTGGTGAGGACTGTGGGAAGTTAAGGAACACTACTATTCATCATTCCCAGAGCTACTGTTCCCGGAGCAGGCTGCAAGTGTGATGACTGGCATGGAGGCAGGGGTTACCTGGGGGAACATGGTTACCTCGGAGACAGGGGTTACCTGGGGGAACGTGGTTACCTGGGAGAAGGGTTATCTGGGGGCATGTGGTTACCTGGGAGACAGGGGTTACATGTGGGCTGTGATATTTAGAGGGAGCAGAGAGGTGCACATGACAGACACTGAGTCTGGTTACACATAGGTTGACACACACACATGTAACTTCTGGTTTCCACATGGGGACAGCTTGGGACTATAGGGTTCTGTCTGCAATTCTGTCAACATGTAGTTATTGACATAGCCTTGTTCTGTTCAATGTTCTCTACCTATATGGTACTCTAAATAACCCAATTCATGTTAAGTTCAAAATTTTACAAGATGAAAAATTGCTGACATTCAAACCAATGAGGGTTTTGAACTTTAAAGCCATTTATGGAATCGGAATCATCATTTTGCAGATAGAACCTTATAGTCCCACGCTCTCGATAGGACGATGCGGTGCACCCAAGCACGTGCAAACCCTCAGAAACCAAACCGTTCCATCCCCACTCTATCCATTCGCCCCCATGGCAATGCGCTGATGAGGAATGAAAAGGCCATGTGGGTATGGACGTTATTCCATTATCTCAGTGCTGTTTCAGCACGAGATATCAAGTGAGGCAGGCGTACCCCCCCCCCCCCCCCACCCCCCTCCCCTCCATATCTGACCATCTGTCCATCCAATGATCTAGAGAGTCCTATAGCCTAGCCCGGCAACTTAGTGTCATCGGATTTTAAAATTCTCATTTTACTGAATCATGCTGCAATATCTAATCTTTACAACATCTAAAAGATCAAGCAATGTTTTAAATCTGTAGGCCTACAGTGTGGACTGTCTGCATGAGACATGGTAAGCATAACTTGTCTGTCTATGAAAAGTGACAAATGCATAGCTTACTTTTACCTGTGGCATGGAGAACATAAGTTAGAGAGGAAACTGAGATGTAAAAGTTTGTTTTTTTCGATCAGAGAGAGAGAGGCAAGATAGCCCGGGAGCCGACTCACAAGCACAGATGTGATCCTCATGCAGCACAATGGGATCAATGCGGGGCACGTGCGACCCGCAAGCCTGGTCTGTCAATGGCATCCGAACACAATAGAGCCCCTACTGCGTCGCGGCTCGCCACGCACGGGTACATCACATGATGCGCGTTTGTTATGACTCAGATGTTGTGAAATTGCAAAAATAAACGTATCTTAGACTAAATTATGCTAGGGGCAGGCAGGAATTATGTGTGCAAACAGGTTTAAGTGTTTAAAGGACTTTTAAAACGTTTCATTAAACTTTAAAAAATACCATTTAAACTACCAGTTAAAGCAATGAACTTTGAAAAACCGTTTTACACCATCGCAAAGCATCCCCAATTTAAACATGAATTTGCTTCTTCCACTTATTAGCCCCATATACCCTACTCCCCCGTCTCTGTGCCCAGGAACAGTTGGATGAGTCAAGCAGCAAATAAGTTATCTAATTTCAACCGTTTGGTGCGCCAGAATATTTTTTGTTTGTTTTATATATATATATATATATATGTGTGTGTGTGTGTGTGTGTGTGTGTGTGTGTGTGTGTGTGTGTGTAAATACAAGTTGTAAAACGAAAACAAATAGATTTGAAATAAAACTAAACTTTTTTTTATTTTCTCAAACTGATAGGCCCTATTATTTTCCGTCAGATATGATTAAGTCTTGAGTTGTATATCAAATCTACTTTATTTTCGATTTACAACTTTTATATATAAAAAAAGTATGATAATACGAGAGCGTTCTGGCACACCAACCGGTTGAAATCAGATAACTTATGTGCTGCTTGACTCATCCAACTGTTCCTGGGCACAGAGACGGGGGAGTAGGGTATATGGGGCTAATAAGTGGAAGAAGCAAATTAATGGACGGGTGAACAACGCATACACCTGCTCTTACCATACCAAGCTGCCAAAATCACTTACACATACCGCGATGGATGAGCGTCCTTTCCTCAGACTGTGCGTAATTAAAATATCCGAAACGCTTTGTAACATGATTCCAACACATGATGCGGTCATCCAAGCGTTCTAATTTAATGGATATTTAAAGTATTGTGCAGAATGAGCTCCGTCAATTGTTTAGGAAAGGTAATTACAAATTGGGTTACAGCACAACCGTAGCTATAGACTTCTCACATTTCCAATATACATCTTAATTGAGACCCAAATCCTCCTTTTACAATGCATTGAACTGCAAAATAAATCTCATGGTTGCCTATTTCAATCTATGAGATGTGCAATAATATTTTCAAATGGGGAAAAATCATAATGTGACAATTTTGGACAAATGGTATTGTGTAAAATAATTATGGAATTGTGGACATTTTCTAAAACTCTCTCTCACACACACACATTGGTGACGCATGTACGGTTGTTTGGACCGGACACTTTGGGCTCGAGCCCGCCATGCGCGTTTTGCACAATGGGTGAGGCGCACGTGGGAGGGGCCAGTCAATCTCCTAAAGGCTAAACTCCGACATATTCATGCCAGTCGGAGATGAAAAAGTCTCAGGCGCACTGATGGATAATTGAGGGAAAGAAAGGGAACTTGGAAAGGACGGTGACACTGTGCGCAACAGAAAGAAACGTTTGAGTGAAATCATTTTCGTTAGTAGTGGGACTTTGGAAGTTAGCCAGACGTCTGACAAATTTGGAAGTGCGAGTTGTAAAACAGGTGAGTTTTTTAATGTTATAAAATAAATGACTCATGTGGTCCTGTTCCAGATCATTTTGCATTAATCACAGAGGATTTCTGCAATGGGTGCCAACAGATACAAATAACTGTAAACTGCATTTATATTAATTTATTTACTGTTTTCTATAACAGGAAAATCAATTATTGAAGATGACATTCTTCATAATCGTCCTATAACAATGCCACCAAAAAACGAAACTATAATGCATTATCGGATCATATCAACAAGAAAGTGAGACCGCTAACTGTACTGGCGGAATATAGACAGCATGTTATGGTTTCTATTTTACCATATGCAATAGGCTACTATTGTCGGTGTCAAATACAGTTAGCCTGCAATTGTAGGAAACTGTCGCACTTTTACGCACGGCTTCTCAGTCAGTAACTAGGACAACGTAGTTTTAAAACAATCATGTCTGCACTTAAGCAGGGATTTAGGCTATTTGGATTCTGGTGTGTTTGAGAAAGTTCACCCGAGTCCACAATTAACGTTTTATATCCTTTTGATTCAGAAATCAATCTCGTGTAGTGGCATTTTTTATAACAATTGCTAGCAAAATTGGATTTAAAACCGTATTGATTCCGCTCAGCAAATCAAACCTAGCTGTTAATGCAGAATATATTTGTTCCCGTGTTTGTTCACTCGTCTATATACCCTCAATTTAATCTGAGGGTTTTATATGCTGGACAAATCCCTTCGTGTCCCAGATTGACAGTGTCTCCAAAATCACGACATCAACAGCAGGGAACCACCGAGTTTAGCCCCAAAGTGTCTCACATTAGGTCGACTACCAACGACAGAATTATACTGCTTACTGGAAATTGAACACATTTTCCTCAATTATATTTCTGGCAGAGTTGAGAGATGTTCTGTATCTGCTCAAATATTCATCCATTCGGTGGGATGGAAAATGAGCTTCCTGGGCTTGTTTGCGCTGTCCACACAGCAGTTCTGAAAGGATTATCTCATGTCTAGGCAACCAATATAATGGGAACAGCTAATAGGTCGACTCATTTCAATAATACTTAGCCTACTACATTAGGGATGGTGATGCCATCCCTAATTATCCATCTCAAAATGTCTGCTCATTTCAGCTCTGTCCTGATTTCTATGGCAAACAGGAAACAATGTGCTTGATCAAATATGTGTTTTTTATTTCTTCAGATCACAATGTCTAAACGTGGAGGGGTGTCTGAGCTGGTCAGTTCCCTGGGCTGGCTAGAGGAGGACATGAGCTCCCAGGATGGAGAGGGAGGTCTAGAGATGGGGGGCCGCTATAGCCTGGGCCCCGAGGGCTTCGGAAGCATTGGGCATGGCAGCGAAGGCATTGAGGATCAGGAGGAGGAAGACATTTATAATGATGGTGATGAGGAGGCTGGAATGGACGGAGAGAACGAGGCTCCAAAACGGAGGGGCCCCAAGAAGAAGAAGATGACCAGAGCCAGACAGGAGAGGTTCAAGGCGAGACGCAGCAAAGCCAATGCCCGCGAACGCTCCCGCATGCACGGGCTAAACGATGCGCTAGAAGTGTTACGCAAGGTCATGCCCTGCTACTCCAAGACCCAGAAACTGTCCAAGATCGAGACCCTGCGGCTGGCCCACAACTACATATGGGCCCTGTCTGAGGTGCTGGAGAGCGGTCAGTCCCCAGAGAGCCACGGCTTCATAGAGATGCTGTGTAAAGGCCTGTCCCAGCCCACTAGCAACCTGGTGGCTGGGTGTCTCCAGCTGGGGCCTTCAGCCCCCTTGATGATCAACAAGCTGGATGAGAAGCCCTGTGGCGCTCTGGGAGTCGGGGGTGGTCTAGGGGGCCAGCCTTGTGGTCATCAACCACTGAGTGGTCACTACCCCTCTACGGGCCTGCCTAGCCCTCCCTACGGTTCACTGGAGGCCTCCCACCTACTCCACATGAAAAGCTTCAAGGGAGTGCCCTACGAGCAGCACCCCTCCCCTAAAGATTGTAGTAGCAACGGCACCCCCCCTTACGACGGGCCCCTCACTCCTCCCCTCAGCATCAGCAGCAACTTCACCCTGAAGCAAGAGCCCTCCCCCCACGAGGCTGAGAGGAACTACCCCTCCCACTATCTCTCGTCCCTTCCCCATTACCCCCCCACCTCTCTGGGCGGGCTGCCAGGGCCTCAAGCCTACCTCTTCCAGGCCTCACGCTACGAACTGCCCCTAGACATCCAGGCCTTCGACTCCTTCCCTCCACCACACATGATCGCCTCACAGATGGGCACCATCTACAGTGAGTGAAGGAGAAAGTGAAGCTGCGTGGCCAGGGGAGAGATCTGTACAGAGCCCTGCCTCTGGTCCTGCAATCCTGCTGCCCATACGTATAGGCCCGTGACTCTATGAATTACTGTGTAGAGAGACAATGATATGACATTTACACTGTCTGCTATCTTACTCTGGGAGACTGTAGAATGCTCAGAGAGAGACTCAACTCAACCTACCTGATCATAAAGAACTACTGATAAGATAAAGATACGCCCTTAATAGTATTATTAATTTATTCTCATTGTTTATTGTTTCTATTTCTGTCTGGATAAGTCCACCCCCAGTTCCTATTACAGGCTATGTAGCTATAATACTTGTTATTGTTTACCAAATCAGATATCCAGGTATATGCACTGACTGCACACTGTCTCAGATATCCATGACCAGGGATCTCCACTAAATGGCTCTACACAGTCTACGCAAACAGAGCTTATTGAGGTCCGTTTGCGTCGCATTCCAAAAATCCTGCGAAATAAATGTACGTAGAACTAGCTAGAGAGCAAGACTGTGTAGACCCCTTAAAACCCAGGGGTGCTTGGGTAGAAAGTCCTCAGTGTGCCTGAAGATGAGGAGGAAGTGACACAATGTTGTTCTACCCTCATTTACTATAACTTCTGCACTTAGGCCAATACTGTAGCCAGTATCCTATTAGCCGTATGAACAGAAATGAATTTAATTTATATCTGTATTTAATATTTATTTTTTATAACTATTGTCTGTTCCTTTTTGCATTTCCTCAGCACTGTTTTCTGTTTTGCTGTCTTCTTCGTGCAGTGCATTGTCAGTCACTGGCAGCTTTACTGATGAAGTATTACAATTATTTATTTGAAGTATCTTTCAAGTGTTTCTCAGTTTGGGTGTTGATCACTACTTTGTCATACTATTTTTGTAAATATTTTGCTGTTTCGCACTTAATTGAATAAATATTCGTATTATATACTATTTCTGTTGCAACACATTGTGCCATGGTTTGAAGTCTTTTTATACAAAGGAAATTAGGACGGGTCAGATATAGGCTACCAGATACAGTATATCAGTTTCAGCCGCACATCATTTACTCCATAGTGCCATTAGATATGGATAGGTATATCACCAGTGGACTTTAAAAAACAGTCAAGGTCCCATATTAGGACGGAATATATCTTTGTTCCTCTGTTGGTTTAACAATCCCACAATAAAATATACAAATAGGGGCACCTGTTATGGATCCCAGGGCTACCTGACAAGGGACTGTTATGGATCCCAGGGCTACCTGAAAAGGGACTGTTATGGATCCCAGGGCTACCTGAAAAGGGACTGTTATGGATCCCAGGGCTACCTGAAAAGGGACTGTTATGGATCCCAGGGCTACCTGACAAGGGACTGTTATGGATCCCAGGGCTACCTGAAAAGGGACTGTTATGGATCCCAGGGTTAGCTGAAAAGGGACTGTTATGGATCCCAGGGCTAGCTGAAAAGGGACTGTTATGGATCCCAGGGCTAACTGACAAGGGACTGTTATGGATCCCAGGGCTAGCTGAAAAGGGACTGTTATGGATCCCAGGGCTACCTGAAAAGGGACTGTTATGGATCCCAGGGCTAGCTGAAAAGGGACTGTTATGGATCCCAGGGCTAGCTGAAAAGGGACTGTTATGGATCGCAGGGCTACCTGAAAAGGGACTGTTATGGATCCCAGGGCTACCCGAAAAGGGACTGTTATGGATCCCAGGGCTACCTGACAAGGGACTGTTATGGATCCCAGGGCTACCTGAAAAGGGACTGTTATGGATCCCAGGGCTACCTGAAAAGGGACTGTTATGGATCCCAGGGCTACCTGAAAAGGGACTGTTATGGATCCCAGGGCTACCTGAAAAGGGACTGTTATGGATCCCAGGGCTACCTGAAAAGGGACTGTTATGGATCCCAGGGCTACCTGACAAGGGACTGTTATGGATCCCAGGGCTACCTGACAAGGGACTGTTATGGATCCCAGGGCTAGCTGAAAAGGGACTTTTATGGATCCCAGGGCTAGCTGAAAAGGGACTGTTATGGATCCCAGGGCTAGCTGAAAAGGGACTGTTATGGATCCCAGGGCTAGCTGAAAAGGGACTGTTATGGATCCCAGGGCTACCTGAAAAGGGACTGTTATGGATCCCAGGGCTACCTGAAAAGGGACTGTTATGGATCCCAGGGCTACCTGAAAAGGGACTGTTATGGATCCCAGGGCTAGCTGAAAAGGGACTGTTATGGATCCCAGGGCTAGCTGAAAAGGGACTGTTATGGATCCCAGGGCTAGCTGAAAAGGGACTGTTATGGATCCCAGGGCTACCTGAAAAGGGACTGTTATGGATCCCAGGGCTAGCTGAAAAGGGACTGTTATGGATCCCAGGGCTAGCTGAAAAGGGACTGTTATGGATCCCAGGGCTACCTGAAAAGGGACTGTTATGGATCCCAGGGCTAGCTGAAAAGGGACTGTTATGGATCCCAGGGCTACCTGAAAAGGGACTGTTATGGATCCCAGGGCTAGCTGAAAAGGGACTGTTATGGATCCCAGGGCTACCTGAAAAGGGACTGTTATGGATCCCAGGGCTACCTGAAAAGGGACTGTTATGGATCCCAGGGCTACCTGAAAAGGGACTGTTATGGATCCCAGGGCTACCTGAAAAGGGACTGTTATGGATCCCAGGGCTAGCTGAAAAGGGACTGTTATGGATCCCAGGGCTACCTGAAAAGGGACTGTTATGGATCCCAGGGCTACCTGAAAAGGGACTGTTATGGATCCCAGGGCTACCTGAAAAGGGACTGTTATGGATCCCAGGGCTACCTGAAAAGGGACTGTTATGGATCCCAGGGCTACCTGAAAAGGGACTGTTATGGATCCCAGGGCTACCTGAAAAGGGACTGTTATGGATCCCAGGGCTACCTGAAAAGGGACTGTTATGGATCCCAGGGCTACCTGAAAAGGGACTGTTATGGATCCCAGGGCTACCTGAAAAGGGACTGTTATGGATCCCAGGGCTACCTGAAACGGACTGTTTACCATTTACATTCAGCTGATAACCTAAAAGACAAACACATATTTTAATAACAGGGTTCTGTGGTTAATGTTGATGTGTGTGATGTCATTCCTGGGCTGTGCTACAGGGTTTCCCTGCTTCTTCCAGGTCAGGAAGGGGTGCAGCGTGCCACTAGGCCATGGGAAAACAGGCCTGGGGAACAAGTGACGGTGTCATGGAAGCCTTTCTTTCTCTCTTTCTCCCCATGACACATTGTCCTATACATCTCATGCCAAAACAATTGGACCAACACCAAGTTTAGTAAACATCTTAAACAGAATATATTACAAATAAACAACGTATTAACCACTCCTAGAACTAATGGGTAATATTGTGTAAAAACTTAAATACAACATTTAAAAAAGTTAACTGAAGCTCAACTTAAAAGGCGTAGTGCTGAGAGAGAGTGTGAGTGTGTTTACCATTGTGTTCCTTTAGGAAAATAAAGAGGAAGGTGCCTCTGTGACAGCTCTCCAATAGCACTAGCCCTCCTCCTTCCTTTCCTTAGCACCTGCTCATCCACCTCTCCTCAGTGCCTGCTCATCCACCTCTTCTTAGCGCCTCCTCCACGTCTCCACAGCACCTCCTCATCCTCCTCTCCTTAACGCCTGCTCATTCACCTCTCCTTAGCACCTCCTCATCCTCATTTCCTTAGCGCCTCCTCATCCAGCTCTCCTTGGCACCTCCTCATCCACATCTCCTTAGCGCCTCCTCATCCAGCTCTCCTTGGCACCTCCTCATCCACCTCTCCTTAGCACCTCCTCAGCCACATCTCCTTTGCGCCTCCTCATCCAGCTCTCCTTGGCACCTCCTCATCCACCTCTCCTTATCGCCTCCTCCTCCCACTCCATTGCGCCTCCTCCTCCCTCTCCTTAGCACCTGCTCATCCACCTCTCCTTATCGCCTGCTCATCCTTATCGCCTCTTCCTCCCTCTCCTTAGCGCCTCCTTATCCACTTCTCCTTAGCTTCTCCTCATACACCTCACCTTAGGTGTGTGTCTTTTCCAGTAATCCAGTCCCAGCGGTACGAGAAAAAAGGGAGGGAAGGAAATGAAGTGATATTTTTAGTGGGAACCACTAGTCCATTGTAAGTACAGCCTGTTCTTTCTCTTGACACCTGACCTTTATTCTCGTTTCGAGAGGAAAGACAGCTGGGAGAACTACGGGGGGGTTGACGGAGGGCTGGGAGAACTACAGGGGGTTGACGGACAGCTGGGAGAACTACGGGGGTTGACGGACAGCTGGGAGAACTACGGGGGGGTTGACGGACAGCTGGGAGAACTACGGGGGTTGACGGACAGCTGGGAGAACTACGGGGGTTGACGGACAGCTGGGAGAACTATGGGGGTTGACGGACAGCTGGGAGAACTACGGGGGTTGACGGATAGCTGGGAGAACTAAGGGGGTTGACGGACAGCTGGGAGAACTACGGGGGTTGACGGACAGCTGGGAGAACTACGGGGGTTGACAGACAGCTGGGAGAACTACGGGGGTTGACTGACAGCTGGGAGAACTACGGGGGGGTTGACTGACAGCTGGGAGAACTATGGGGGCGTTGACGGACAGCTGGGAGAACTACGGGCGGGTTGACGGACAGCTGGGAGAACTACGGGGGGGTTGACGGACAGCTGGGAGAACTACGGGGAGTTGACGGACAGCTGGGAGAACTACGGGGAGTTGACGGACAGCTGGGGCCAAATTGGAGAGAGGGAAGGAGAGGGAGAAAGAGAGAGAGGGGAAGATAGAGAGATGAAAAGAAGTGTGACAGAGTAGAGGTGAATGAGGTCCTTGCTCTATCTATTCACAAGTGTTCCCCTTCCTCCTCTCTTCTCTGCTTTCAGCCTGGGCATAGGAACGTCACATAGCTCCGTACAGACGGACGGACGGAAGTTTGGCCAGGAACAATGTGCTGGAAGAGTTGCTGTCTGGTTTACTGCTACTGTTGCTTGTGTCATTTCTATATGGCTATTTTGTGTTTGTAAAGTGCTGGCAGAAGGGCTTGTGGATTATCCTTGAACAAATTTGAACCGGTAGGGATGAAGATGGACTTAAAGCATTATGAAATATCAAACAGCAACATCCAAAACATTATAAAATGTTATAAAATATAAAAAGTGTTACAGGTCAGAGGTGAGTAGGGAGACCAATAAAGAAAGGGAGAGCAAAAAACGAATTGGGTGATGCTGGGAACAGCAAAGAGTGGCTGGGTGATGCTGGGAACAGCAAAGAGTGACTATGATGCTGGGAACAGCAAAGAGTGACTGGATGATGCTGGGAACAGCAAATAGTGACTGGGTGATGCTGGGAACAGCAAAGAGTGACTGGATGATGAAGGGAACAGCAAAGAGTGACTGGATGATGAATGGAACAGCAAAGAGTGACTGGATGATGCTGGGAACAGCAAAGAGTGACTGGATGATGAAGGGAACAGCAAAGAGTGACTGGATGATGCTGGGAACAGCAAAGAGTGGCTGGGTGATGCTGGGAACAGCAAATAGTGACTGGATGATGAAGGGAACAGCAAAGTCTGACTGGATGATGAAGGGAACAGCAAAGAGTGACTGGATGATGAAGGGAACAGCAAAGAGTGACTGGATGATGAAGGGAACAGCAAAGAGTGACTGGATGATGAAGGGAACAGCAAAGAGTGACTGGATGATGAAGGGACAGCAAAGAGTGACTGGATGATGAAGGGAACAGCAAAGAGTGACTGGATGATGAAGGGAACAGCAAAGAGTGACTGGATGATGAAGGGAACAGCAAATAGTGACTGGATGATGAAGGGAACAGCAAATAGTGACTGGATGATGAAGGGAACAGCAAAGTCTGACTGGATGATGAAGGGAACAGCAAAGAGTGACTGGATGATGAAGGGAACAGCAAAGTCTGACTGGATGATGAAGGGAACAGCAAAGTCTGACTGGATGATGAAGGGAACAGCAAAGAGTGACTGGATGATGCTGGGAACAGCAAAGTGTGACTGGATGATGAAGGGAACAGCAAAGAGTGACTGGATGATGAAGGGAACAGCAAAGAGTGACTGGATGATGAAGGGAACAGCAAAGAGTGACTGGATGATGAAGGGAACAGCAAAGAGTGACTGGATGATGAAGGGAACAGCAAATAGTGACTGGATGATGAAGGGAACAGCAAAGTCTGACTGGATGATGAAGGGAACAGCAAAGAGTGACTGGATGATGAAGGGAACAGCAAAGTCTGACTGGATGATGAAGGAACAGCAAAGTCTGACTGGATGATGAAGGAACAGCAAAGAGTGACTGGATGATGCTGGGAACAGCAAAGTGTGACTGGATGATGAAGGGAACAGCAAAGAGTGACTGGATGATGAAGGGAACAGCAAAGAGTGACTGGATGATGAAGGGAACAGCAAAGTGTGACTGGATGATGAAGGGAACAGCAAAGAGTGACTGGATGATGAAGGGAACAGCAAAGTGTGACTGGATGATGAAGGGAACAGCAAATAGTGACTGGATGATGAAGGGAACAGCAAAGTCTGACTGGATGATGAAGGGAACAGCAAAGAGTGACTGGATGATGAAGGGAACAGCAAAGTCTGACTGGATGATGAAGGGAACAGCAAAGTCTGACTGGATGATGAAGGGAACAGCAAAGAGTGACTGGATGATGCTGGGAACAGCAAAGTGTGACTGGATGATGAAGGGAACAGCAAAGAGTGACTGGATGATGAAGGGAACAGCAAAGAGTGACTGGATGATGAAGGGAACAGCAAAGTGTGACTGGATGATGAAGGGAACAGCAAAGAGTGACTGGATGATGAAGGGAACAGCAAAGTGTGACTGGATGATGAAGGGAACAGCAAAGTGCAGTGTCACCCTCTCTCTCTTCGTTTGTCTCTCAGCACAGCATCACTAATCCACTGGTCAAACAACAGCTTCTCCCACTAAAATGAAAAGTCCTGATCCATAGGGGCCAGCTAGATGGAGGGATGGATGGAGGGAGGAATGGAGGGAGGAATGGATGGAGGGATGGATGGAGGGATGGATGGAGGGAGGAATGGATGGAGGGATGGATGGGGGATGGATGGAGGGATGGATGGGGGATGGATGGAGGGATGGATGGAGGGAGGGAGGAATGGATGGAGGGATGGATGGAGGGAGGAAGGGATAGAGGGATGGATGGAGGGAGGAATGGATGGAGGGATGGATGGATGGAATGATAAAGCACTGTGATTAAGATGTTATTAATGGGTCAATAGGAGCTGCTGGATGGCTTTAATCAGTGTCTGCACCGGGGTTAATCCCATAGCCTGCCTTTAAGCTGGGGATAACACTGTGATCCTCCCTCCTCCACTCCCTCCATCCTCCTCATTCTCGCCTCTTTCTCTCCTTGCCTCTTGGGTTACAGCGTCACATACAAGGCAGGGAGAAGAAAGGTAAAGAAGGAGGGGAGGAGAGAGAAAGATGAGAAGGGGAAAGAGGAGGAGGGGAGATATATTATTTATTTACATATACGACTACAAATGATAAGATGTTTGATGATGACATTTACAATATGTTATTTATGCATATTAAGTCACATACTGTTACTTTATTTATTTACATCGACAAAATGTTTTTATTTACTTATTCACGATAACACTGCCTACGTTTGACATACGCTTTATCTTCATAGATTATATTATAGCTCATTATTTACATACATCGACTTACTTATGACATTGCGTTTATTGCATATTACAGTCAATACTACGATTTAATTGATGCGCTATTTGATTCATGTACATTACGTGCATGCATACATGCACATGCCACTGCAAGCGATTATTATAGATGACATGACTGATGATGACATATATAAACATCGATCAATGTATTAAGATGGCGTCGATGATTTAGATTATTACGATGATGATATAAAACGATAATGACATTATTTTTATTATTTATGAACGTGTACATGATGATGATATATTATTACAAAATTAAGATAACATGTTATTTACAGAGACAGGCCATGATGCGGAGATAAACGACGACGATGATGATGATGTTATAAGATGATGACATATATTAGGCGCACGATAAATGCGATGCGATGGCGATGATGATGCGTCATTTACGCGATGATGTTAGAAAAACATTTATTTATGAAGACAGATGATGATTTATTTACACAAAGATGAGAAGGAAAGAGGGAAAAGAGGAGGAGGGAGATGAAGAGGAGGATGATGAGAGAAAGATGAGAAGGAGGAAAGAGGGAAAAGAGGAGGAGGAGATAGGAAAGATGATGATGAGAGAGAAAGATTAGAAGGAGAAAAGAGGGAAAAGAGGAGGCGGAGATAGATTGCGGGGATTATGAGAGAGAAAGATGAGAAGGGGAAAAGAGGATGGAGATAGGAAGAGGAGGAGGAGAGAAAGATGAGAAGGGGAAAAGAGGAGGAGGGGAGATAGGAAAGAGGAGGGTAGGAGAGAGAAAGAGAGAAGGAAAAGATGAGAAGGAGATAGGAAAGAGGAGGGAGAGAAAGCTTTAACATATTTATTTTTACATTAAGTAACATATTTATTTATTATTACATCCATACCATTGCCATGTTACTTATTTATTTACATTGGCACATGATGCATACATCCATAAAATGACATTTTTACATTATGTCATTTATTTACATGTCACCCATAAAGTGCTTCATTTACTTATTTAATATATCATAACATTTATTTACGATACAAACACTATTAAATGCTTTCATGTTTATTTACTTATTTTTATCATATAACATTATTTTTATTTATTATTAATAAGACCATACTACGTCATTTTTTGTTTATTTATTTACGCACATTATAAATATTTATTTACTTATATATACATCAGAATTATTGAAAGATGCTGATATTATGGCGACAGGTTATTTATTATATATATGTTAATATACGGCGATGATGGAGACAGGTTATTTATTATTTATATATGTTATTCCGTAAATGCAAGTTATTTATTTATGCATAAAATATTATTTTTATGAGAGAGAAAGACTGGGAAGGGGAAGAGGAGGAGGGGAGATAGGGAAAGAGGAGGGGAGGAGAGAGAAAGATGAGAAGGATAAAGAGGGGAAAAGAGGAGGAGGGGAGATAGGGAAAAGAAGAGGGGGAGAGAAAGATATGAGAAGGGAAAAGAGGAGGAGGGGAGATACGGAAGAGGAGGGTAGGGAGGAGAGAGAGAAAGATGAGAAGGACAAAGAGGGAAAAGAGGAGTAGGGAGATAGGAAAGAGGAGGGGAGAGAGAAAGATGAGAAGGGGAAAAGAGGAGGAGGGGAGATAGGGAAAGAGGAGGGGAGGAGAGAGAAAGATGAGAAGGAGAAAGAGGGGAAAAGAGGAGGAGGGGAGATAGGGAAAGAGGAGGGGAGAGAGAAAAGATGAGAGTAAAAAGGGGAAAAAGAGGAGGAGGAGATAGGGAAAGAGGAGGGGAGAGAAAGATGAGAAGGGGAGAGGAGAAGGAGATAGGGAAAGAGGAGGGGTGTCATTTATTTTTATTTACATACACGCATACGCAAGATGATGATGGACACAGTGCTTCTATTTTTACATATTACATCCATAAATGACAAGCCATGCTTTTTACTATTTATTTATTTAAGATTGCGTTTATTTATTTATTTACATATTGCTTGATCATATACTTAATAAGCCATTTACATTTATTTAACATTATGTCATATTTACATAACACTGATAATGCACATTATTTACATTATAACATTATTTACGACATATAACACCCATAAATGTTTAACATATTTATTTACTGATGCGTCATTTATTTTTACTTATTATTATTGTCACTATAAATGACAAAAACATGCTTGCCATTTATTTATTTTTACATTGCGTCATTTATGCATATACACGATAACAATATTATTTATTTACACTGGCGTTTGCTTATTTACTTATACATACACTATTAAATTAACGTCATTTTTTGCTTTTTCATTTATTATGCACATTATGTCATTATAAGATGAGAAGGGGAAAAGAGGAAAGATTTATTTGAGATAGGTTATTAGGAGGGAGGAGAGAGAAAGATGAGAGGAGAGAGGGGCAGATAAGATGATAGTAAAAGGCGCTAGGAGGGGAGAGAAAGATGAGAAGGGGAGGAGGGGAGATAGGGAAAGAGGAGGAGGAGAGAGAAAGATGAGAAGGGGAAAAAGAGGGAAAGAGGAGGAGGGGAGATAGGAAAGAGGAGGAGGAGAAAAAGTTGGGAAGGAGAAAGAGGAAAAGAGGGGAGGAGATAGGGAAAGAGGAGGAGGAAAGAGAGAAAGATGAGAAGGAAAAGAGGAGGAGGGAGAGAGCATGAGAAGGAAAGAGGGGAGAGGAGGATGAGACTATTTAAAGAGTAGGAGGAGAAATTTTAACAGATGGAAAGAGGAGGGAGATAGGAGAAAGAGGATGATGAGAGAGAAAACATGATGCATATTGAAAAGAGGAGGAGGTAAAATTTACAAGCCATTTTGCTTATTTACTTATTTACATGTTATAATATTTATTTACTTATACATACACTTACGTACCGCTTTTCCAAGTTGACATTACATTATAATATTATTTACATACATCTATTAATGCGTTATTTATTTACATTATTATTTATGTCATTTATTTACTTACATATTAAGCACATCTATACCAAGATGCACATTATTTATTTACATTGCGTCATTTATTTACTTATTATACGCCTGCAATACGTTATAAGCCATATTTATTATCAAGCGTTTCGATATACATATACAAACACGATAATGGCGCCATTATTGTTATTTACATTTACATTGCGTCATTACATTACACGTTACCCATAAAATGCGCTCATGCAACATGACATTACACGCGTCATTATTTACGACATGCTTTTCCCAAATGAAGATGCACATTATTTATTTACATTTGCGTCATTGATGCATACGTTGACCATACGCAACATGATATTTTTAAAGAGGAGGAGGATGAGAAAAGATGAGAAGGAGAAAGAGGGAAAAAGAGGGGAGGGGATAGGGAAAGAGGAGGGAGGAGAGAGCAAAGATTAGAAGGGAAAGAGGGGGGAAAGAGGAGGAGGGGAGATAGGAAAGAGGAGGGAGAGAAAAAGATGAGAAAGAGGGGAAAAGAGGGGGAGAGGGAGATAGGAAAGAAGAGGGAGGAGAGAGAAAGATTTAGGAGAAAGAGGGGAAAAGAGGAGGAGGGGAGATAGAGAAAGAGGAGGGTTTAGAGGCAAAGATTAGAAGGGAGAGGGAAAAGAGGAGGAGGGGAGATAGGAGAGAGGGGAGGAGAGAAAAAGCAAAGATGATGAAAGAGGGGAAAGAGGAGGAGATAGGTTAAAGAGGGAGGAGAGAGAGATTAGGAGGAGATAGGGAAAGGGAGGAGGGGAGATAGGGAAAGAGATGAGGAAAGAGGAGGAGGAGATACGAAAAGAGTCATAACCATAAGCCATTTTTACGTTTATGCATTTATTTACGACATATTGATGATGATGATATTGATCAAAATATTTCATAATGCAAGATGCAATATTTATTTATTTACATTATACATTATTTACTTACATAAGCGCTCAAACGACGTTATGCTTTTATTTTTATTTACATTGGTACATATTTATTTACATACACACTATAATGCACATTTATTTATTTAGACAAAAATATTTATTTACGACATATTATCAAACATAAATGATTAATATAATATTTATTGCATATTTGCTGATGATGCATATTGCCGACTATACCTATTTATTTACACAAGTGTCATTTATTTATTTACATGTTTGACGATAAATGACAATATAACATTATTTTTACATTGCGTCAATCTATTTTTACATATGAAAACACACAATGCAACATATTATTTACACGTTTTTTAACATTTACATATTTATTATTAACACTATTAAATGCATACATGCCTTACTATTTACATTTCGGTACATACTTTATTTATTAATAACACCATACTACGTCATGCTTCACATTTACATGCGTCGGCTGCCTTACATACACACCATAAAACACGTCGATACTGATGCTTCACATTACTACATTTATAAACATTGCCTTTACTACGTCACTACGTACCACGTCATTTTAACATTTACTATTTACACGCGTCATTTATACACATACACTAATGGATAAGATGATGAGGACATAGGAACGACGAGGATGACATAAAAGACGAGAATGACAAAGAGGAAAACAGATGATGAGACAGGAAAATATTATGATGATATATCGTACATCATAATGTAAGAGGAAAAGATGATGATGACACAGGCATATGATGCAAGAAAGATATTAAGTTCACGTAAGATAAGATGATGATATTTTTAAGATGATGGATGGAGAATGTTATTTATAGCTTAAGAGGATATGGAGATATGAAAAGATGATGATATATATATTGATTTATAATGAGAAAGAGGGGAAAAGAGGAGGGATAGGAAATGATGAGGGGGAGAGAAAGATGAGAAGGGAAAGAGGGGAAAACAGGAGGAGGGGAGATAGAGGAAAGAGGAGGGGAGGAGGAGAAAGATCAGAAGGGGAAAAGAGAGGAGGGTAGATAGGGAAAGAGGAGGAAGAGAGAGAAAGAGAGAAAGTTTGAAGGGGAAAGAGGGGAAAGAGGAGGAGGGGAGAGGGAAAGTGATGATGACAGAGAGAAAGATATAAGGAGAAAGAGGGAATTGAGGAGGAGGGAGATAGGGAGAGAGGGAGAGAGAGCCGATGAGAAAGACAGGCGCCATGAGGGAGGAGGGGATACAGGGAATGATGAGGGGAGGAGAGAAAGATGAGATTTAGAAAGAGGGCCATGAGGAGGGAGATAGGGAAAGAGGAGGGAGGAGAGAGAGATCAGATAGAAAGAGGAGGAGAGAAAGATAGGAAAGAGGAGAAAGAGGAGGAAAAGAGGAGGAGACAGGTTATGGGAGGGAGAGAGGGAAGAGGAGGGAGGAGAAAGAGAAGATGAGGAGATAGAGGGAAAGATGGAGGGGAGATAGGAAAGAGGAGGGAGAGAGAAAGATGAGAAGGGGAGGAGGGAGATAGGGAAAGAGGAGGGAGGAGAGAGAAAGATGAGAAGGAGAAAGAGAGAAAGAGGGAAAGAGGGAGGGAGATAGGAAAGAGGATGGGAGAGACAAAGATGAGAAGGGAGAGATAATTTTATACGGAGGAGGGAGATAGGAAAGAGGAGGGAGTGAGAGAAAAATTGCTTCAGGAGAAAGAGGGAAAAGAGGGAGGGGAGATAGGAAAGAGGAGGAGAGACAAAGATGAGGAGGAGAAAGAGGGAAAAGAGGAGGAGGAGATAGGAAAGAGGAGGGAGGAGAGAGAAAGATGAGAAGGGAAAGGAGGAGGGGAGATAGGGAAAAGAGAGGGAGAGACAAAGATGAGAAGGGGAAAGAGGGAAAAGAGGAGGAGGGGATATAGGTGCTGGAGGGGAGGAGAGAGAAGATGAGAAGGGGAAAGAGGAGGAGGGGAGATGGGGAAAGAGGAGGGGAGGAGAGAGAAAGATGAGAAGGGGAAAAAGAGGGAGAGGGATAGATTTATTAGGAAAGATAGGATCAGAAAAGATGAGAAGGGGAAAAGAGGAGGAGGGAGATGGGGAAAGAGGAGGAGGAGAGACAAAGATGAGAAGGGGAAAGAGGGAGAGGATGAGGAGATAGAAAGAGGAGGGGAGGAGAGAATGCATGAGAAGGGAAAGAGGAGGAGGACAGGGTTATAGAGGAGGAGCATAAAGATGAGAAGGTTTGGGAAAAGAGGAGGAGGGATATAGAACAAAGGAGGAGTGAGAGAGAAAGATGAGAAGGAGAAAGAGGGAAAGATTTATGCATATATGGCGCATGATGATGATATGAGCTCAGCCTACGTCGATGCGCCGATATTTACTATTTGCGCGTCATTATTTGATGATATATTAAGATCATATTTACAAGATGTTTATTTATTATTTACATTATAATATTATTTACATACACTACAATGCAATATTATTTATACATTATAATATTATTTACGACATACAAAATCATTGATAATGTTATATTATTTAATATTGGCGTCATTTATATTATATACACTACATAAATGACAAAACATATTATTTATTTACATTATATTACGATGCATATACACGATAAATGCGTTTATTTACGATATTTACACTAAAAATATTTATTTACTTACATATTGCCATCTGATAAAATGCAATATTTTTGCCATTTACTATTTTTTACATTATGTCATTTTATTTACGACATGCTTTTTCCGTGTACCTACAAGCCATAGTTGATATTTACAGACGCGCTTTTCATTTATTTACGATACATACGTTCACTTTATAACATTGCCATTTATTTATATTTAGAAAGAGGAGGGGATGATTGCGTTTACTATTATTTAGGAAGAGGGAAAGAGGAGGAGGATTTATAGGAAAGAGGAGGGAGTGAGAGAGAAAGATGAGAAGGAAGATATGAGGGATAGGAAAGAGGAGGGAGAGATGAGAAAAAGATCAGGAGGCAAGATGTGTTATGACAGAGGGAGATGTGAAAGAGGAGGGAGGAGAGAGAGAGAAGATGAGAAGGGGAAAGAGGAGGAGGAGATAGGAAAGATGAGGAGTGAAGAGAGAACATGAAGGGGAAAGAGGGGGAAAAGAGGGGAGGGAGAAAGGGAAAGAGGAGGGGAGGAGAGACAAAGATGAGAAGGGGAAAGAGGGGAAAAGAGGAGGAGGGGAGATAGGGAAAGAGGAGGGGAGAGAAATACGAGAAGGAAAAAGAGGAGGGGAGATAGGGAAAGAGGAGGAGGGAGATAGGGAAGATGAGGGGAGGAGAGACAAAGATGAGAAGGGGAAAGAGGAGGAGGGGATATAGGAAGAGGAGGGGAGGAGAGAGAAAGATGAGGAGGGAAATAGGGGAAGAGGGAGGGGAGATAAGAAGAGAGAAAGTTTAGAAGGGAAAGAGGGGGAAAGAGGAGGAGGGAGATAGGGAAAGAGGAGGGAGGAGAGACAAAGATGAGAAGGGGAAAGAGGAGGGGAGATAGGGAAAAAGAGGAGGGGAGGAGAGAGAAATATTTATGAGAAAGGGAAAAAGAGGAAGATATATTAGGGAGGGAGGAGAGAGAAAGATTAGAAGGAAAGAGGGGAAAAGAGGAGGAGGAGATAGAAAGAGGAGGAGGACAAAAGATGAGAAGGAAAAAGAGGGGAAAGGGAGAGGAGAGGAGATAGGGAAAGAGGAGGAGGAGAGAGAAAGATGGAAGGGAAAGAGGGGAAAAGAGGAGGAGGAGATAGAAAGAGGAGGGGAGGAGAGAGAAAGATAAGGATGAGAAAGAGGGGAAAAGAGGAGGAGGGGAGATAGGGAAAGAGGAGGGAGGAGAGACAAAGATGAGAAGGGGAAAAAGAGGATGAGGGGATATAGGAAAGAGGAGGGGAGAGACCACCTATACGACATTTACACATGTCATATTTACGACATACGTCACTATAAATCCACAATATTTACTTATTTATTTACATTGCGTCATTTATGCATATATCAAACACCATAATGCATATATTCTGCTTCATTTATTTATTTAAGACAGTGTCATTTATTTATTTATTACGTCGTGTACCACAAGCCATATTATATTTTTACATTGCGTTTTTCGATGATGCACATATTATTGACTCATATTTGTCAGTTTATTTTTTTGCCATTTATTTATTTACACGCGTCATTTATTTACTTACATACGTCATCTATAAATGCAATATTATTTATTTAAGACAAGTATTGGCTTATTTTTACGACATATACACTATTAAACATGCTTATTTTTGCTCATATTTATTTACATTATAAATATTTATTTATTTATATACACTCATAATGGTTACATATTTATTTTTACATTTTATTATTTATTATGAGATACGTATTAAGAGGGAAAAGAAAGAGATAGAAGATGATGATGAGACAAAGATGAGAAGGAAAGAGGGAAAAGAGGAGGAGGAGATAGGGAAAGATGGAGGAGGAGAGAAAAAGCTGGGAAGGAGAAAGAGGGAAAAGAGGGGAGGGGAGATAGGGAAAGATGGAGGGAGGAGAGAGAAAGATGATGAAGGAAAGACGAGAGGGAAGATGGATGAGGGGAGATAGGGAAAGAGGAGGGAGGAGAGAGAAAGATGAGAATGAAAGATGGAGGATGATGATATATAAAGATAGGAGGAGAGAGAGAAAGATGAGAAGGAGAAAGAGGGGAAAGGAGGAGGAGGGGAGATAGGGAAGAGAGGAGGAGAGAGAAAGATGAGAATGCAAGAGGAGAAATGGGGAAAGAGGAGGACATAGCGGAAATTATTGAGAAGGAGGGAAAAGAGGAGGAGGTGAGATAGGAAAGAGGGGAAGAGAAAGATGAGAAGGGAAAAGATAGGAGGAGAGAGAATATAGAGACAAAGATGAGAAGGAAAAAGAGGGGAAAGAGATGAGGAGATAGGAAAGGAGGGGAGAGAAAGATGAGAAGGAAAGATAGAGGTGGAGAAAGAGATAGGAAGAGGTGATGGAGGAGAGAGAGAAAGATGAGAAGGGAAAGAGGGAAAAGAGAGGAGGGAGATGGAAAGGAGGGAGGAGAGAGAAAAGTTTATAGAAGGAGAAAGAGAGAAAAGAGGGAGAAAAGAGGAGGAGGGAGATAGAAAAAAGAGGAGGAGAGAGAAAGATGAGAAGAGAGAAATATGAGAGAAAAGAGGAGGAGGGAGACAGGGAAAGAGGAGGAGGAGGAGAGACAAAGATGAGAAGGAGAAAGAGGGGAAAAGAGGGAGGAGGGGAGATAGGGAAAAGAGGAGGGAGGAGAGAAAAAGCTGAAGGAGAAAGAGGGAAAAGAGGGAGGGGAGATAGAAAGAGGAGGAGGAGATAGAAAGATGAGAAGGGGAAAGAGGAGAGGGAGAAAGAGAGGAGGAGAGAGAAAGAAGAGAAGGAGAAAGAAGGGTAAAAGGAAAGAGGAGGGGGAGAGAGGGGAAAGATGAGAGGGGGAGAGAGAAAGAGGAGGAGGAGATATAGGAAAAGAGAGGAGGAGAGAGAAAGATGAGAAGGAGAAAGAGGGGAAAAGAGGAGGAGATAGGGAAAGAGGAGGGGGAGAGAGAAAGATGAGAAGGAAATAGGATAGAGATAGGGAAAGAGGTGGAGGGGAGGCGAGAAGAGAGAAAGATGAGAAGGGGAAAGAGGGGGAAAGAGGGGAGGGGAGAGAGGAAAGAGAGGGGAGGAAGATGAGAGGGGAAAAGAGGAGGAGGGGAGATAGGGAAAGAGCAGTAGGAGATAGGGAAAGAGGAGGGGAGGAGAGACAAAGATGAGAAAAGGGGGAAAAGATAGAGGAGGATATAGGAAAGAGGAGGGGAGGCAAGAAGAGAGAAAGTTTGAAGGGGAAAGAGGGGGAAAGAGGGGAGGAGAGAGGGAGAGGAGGGGAGAGAGACAAAGATGAGAAGGGGGAAAGAGGATGAGGGAGATAGGAAGTCATTTATATTTAGAAAGATGAGGATGACGAAAGAGGAGAAAGAGGAGATAGGGAAAGAGCGGAGGATTTATTTACGACACACCGAAAGAGGGGGAAAAGAGGAGGAGGGGAGATAGGGAAAGACAGGGGGAGAAAGATTAGAAGAGAGAAGAGGATATGATAGGGAAAGAGGAGGGAGGATAGAGAAAGATAAGGGGAAGAGATGAGGAGGAGAGATAGGGAAAGAGGAGGAGGAGACAAAGATGAGAAGGAAAAGAGGAAAGAGGGGTAGATAGGGAAAGAGGAGGGAGAAAAGCTGGAGAAGAGAGAAGTTTGAAGGGGAAAGAGGGGGAAAGAGAAAGATTAGGGAGAAAGAGGGGAAAGAGGAGGAGATGAGAGAGAAAGATGAGAAGGAGAAAGAGGGAAAAGAAAGAGGGGGAGATAGGAAAGAGGAGGGGGAGAGAGAAAGATGAGAAGGAAAGGAGATAGGAAAGAGGAGGAGGAGGGAGAAAGATGAGAGAAAGATGAGAAGATAAAGAGGAAAAGAGGAGGGGAGATAGAAAGAGAGGAGAGAAAAGATGAGAAGGGGAAAAGAGGAGAGGAGATAGGAAAGAGGAGGAGGGGAAAGGAGAGAAGGGAAAGATTTAGAGGGGAGAGAGGAAAGAGGAGGGGGAGGAGAGAGAAAGATAGAGGAAAGAGGAGGGAGGAGATAGGAAAGATTATAGCGAAGATGATGAGAGAAAGATGAGAAGAGGAGGAGGGGAGATAGGAAAGAGGAGGAGGAGAGACAAAGAAGGGGAAGAAAGATGACATAGGCGAGGGGAGGAGATGAAAAGCTAGACATAGAAAGAGGAAAAGATGAGGGAGATAGGAAAGAGGAGGGGAGGAGAGAGAAAGATGAGAAGGAAAAGAAGAGGAGAAAGAGGATGAGGAGATATGGAAAGAAGAGAAGGAGAAAGAGAAAAGAAAGATGAGAAGGAAGAGAGAGGAGGATGGAGATAGGAAAGAGGAGGAGGAGAGAGAAAAGATGAGAAGGAGAAAGAGGGGAAAGAGGAGGAGAGATAGGAAAGAGGAGGAGGGGAGAGAGAAAGATGAGAAGGAAAAGAGGAGGGAGGGAGATAGGGAAAGAGGAGGGGAGGAGAGAGAAAGATGAGAAGGAAAGAGGGGAAAGAGGAGGAGGAGATAGGAAAGAGGAGAGGAGAGAGAAAGATGAGAAGGGAAAAGAGGAGGAAAGATGGGAAAGAGGAGGAGGGGAGATAGGAAAGAGGGAAGAGGAGGAGAGAGAAAGATGACAAGGAGAAAGATTTAGGAAAAGATATGATGTGAGATATAAAATGACAAAAGAGACAAAGATTTAAGAGGAAAATGGTTATGGATGATACAATGATGAGGGAGGAGAGAGAAAGATGAGAAGGAGAAAGAGGGGAAAGAGGAGGGGAGATAGGGAAGGAGGAGGAGAGAGACAAAGATGAGAAGGGAAAAGAGGGGAAAAGATGATAGAGATAGGGAAAGAGGAGGAGGAGAGAAAAACGAAGGAGAAAGAGGGGAAAAGAGGGGGAGGGGAGATAGGGAAAGAGGAGGAGGAGAGAGAAAGATTAGATATGAGAAAGAGGGAAAGACAGGTTATTTAGGAAGAGGAGGGGGAGAGGAAAGATGAGAAGGAAGAGGAGGAGATAGGAAAGAGAGGGAGGATAAGAGAAAGATGAGAAGGGGAAAAGAGGAGGAGGGGGATGGGGAAAGAGGAGAGGAGAGACAAAAAGATGAGAAGTGAGAGGGGAAAGAGGAGGGGAGATAGAAAGAGGGGGGAGAGAAAGACAGAAGGGAAAAGAGGAGGAGGGAGATAGGGAAAGAGGAGGGGAGGAGAGAGAAAGATGAGAAGGAAAGAGGGAAAGAGATATTGAGATAGGAAAGAGGAGGAAGAGAGAAAAAGCTGAAGGAGAAAAGATAGGGAAAAGAGGGAGAGAGAGAGAGGAGATAGGGAAAGAGGAGGGAGGAGAGAGATTTATTATTTATTTATACATAACACTACGTACCTACGTCATGCTTATTTACTTATTTACATTATACACATAAATGCAAATATTACGCACTATAAAATTACGTTTGATGCAATATGCTTGAGCATTATTTAAGATTATGTCATACCTATTTACATACACGATAAAAATACGTTTGATGGTTATTTACTTATTTGCAGACGCGCAATATTATTTACTATTACATGTCAACACAATGCAACATGCTTACTATTTATTTTTAATACGGTGAACGACTATTATGATATGAAAACACGATAAATGACAACATGTTCGCGATGATGACAAGGTTATTTATTATACATAACACTACTAAATGTGAAAAGATGATAGCAGACAGAAAACATAAAGATACTATAACATAAGTCTAGCCAAGATGCAATATGATATTATATTTGGTTATTTATTTATTTATATATATACATCTTATACGATTGCCATTTGCCACGTTGCGCATTTGGCGTCAAAAAGGAGGGGAGATAGGGAAAGAGGGGAAAAGAGGATGAGAAGGGGAAAAAGAGGAGGAGGGAAGGGAAAGAGGAGGAAAGAAGAGAGAAAGAGGGGGAAAGAGGGGGAAAGAGGGGAGGGGAGAGGGAAAGAGGAGGGGAGGAGAGAGAAAGATGAGAAGGAGAAAGAGGAAATGAGGGGAGATAGAAAAGAGGAGGAGAGAGAAAAGATGAGGATGAGAAGAGGAAAGAGGAGGAGGGAGATAGGGAAAGAGGAGGAGAGAGAAAGATTAGAAGGGGGAAAGAGGGAAACAGGATAGGGGAGATAGGAAAGAGAGGGAGGAGAAGAGAAAGATGAGAGGGAAAAGAGGAGGGGAGATAGGGAAAGAGGGGGGAGGAGAAGAGAGAAAGATTGAGGAGGAGAAAAGAGGGGGAGGGAGAGAGGAAAGAGGAGGGGGAGAGGAAAGAGGAGGGAGAAAGAAAAAGATGAGAAGGGAAAGGAGGGAGGGGGAGAAAGAGGAGAAGGAAAAGAGGAGGATAGGAGAAGGGGAAAAGAGGAGGAGGGAGATAGGAAAGGAGGAGGAGAGAGAGAAAGAGAGAAGGAAAAGAGGGAAAGAGGAGGAGGAGATAGGAAAGAGGAGGAGGGAGAGAAAGATGAGAAGGGAAAAGAGGAGGAGGGAGATAGGAAAGAGGAGGAGGAGAGAGAAAGATGAGAAGGAAAGAGGGGAGGAGGAGATAGGAAAGAGAGAGGGAGGAGAGAAAGATGAGAAGGAGAAAGATAGGAAAGAGGAGGAGGAGATAGGAAGAGGAGGCAGGAGAGAGAAAGATGAGAAGGAAAAGAGATGAGGGGAGATAGGGTGGAGAGGAGGAGGAAGAAGAGAGAAAGTTTGAAGGAAAAGAGGGGGAAGGAGAGGAGGAGAGGGAAAGAGGAGGGGAGGAGAGACAAAGATGAGAAGGGGAAAAGAGGAGGAGATAGATGGGGAGGAGGAGGGAGGATGAGAGAAGGGAGACAGAGAAGGGGAAAGAGGAAAAGAGGAGGAGATAGAAAGAGGGGAGGAGAGAGAAAGATGAGAAGGGAAAGAGGAGGAGGGAGATAGACAGAAAGAGGAGGGAGGAGAGAGAAAGATCGAAGGGAAAGAGGGGAAAAGAGGAGGAGGGGAGATAGGGAAAGAGGAGGAGGAGAGAGAAAGATGAGAAGGAAAGAGGAAAAGATGGGAGATAGGGAAAGAGGAGGAGGAGAGAGAAAAAAGAAGGGGAAAAGAGGAGAGGCAGATAGAAAGAGGATGGATATGGAGAATTAGGCGATGAAGGGGAAAGAGGGGGAAAGAGGGGGAGGGGAGAGGGAAAGAGGATGGGAGAGAGAGAAAGATGAGAAGGAGAAAGAGGGGAAAAGAGCAGATGGGGAGATAGGAAAGATGATGAGAGAGAAAGATGAGAAGGGGAGGAGGGAGATAGGGAAAGATGAGATATAAGGATGATGATGAGAAAGATTGAATAAGAAAGATGATGGAAAGAGGAGGATGATGAGACGAAAGAGGAGGGGGACAGAGACAAAGATGATGAGAGAGGGGGAAAAGAGGATGAGGGAGATAGGACCTAGGAGGACGAGAAAAGCTAAAGATGATGATGGGGAAAGAGGGGGAGGGGAGATAGGGAAAGAGGAGGGGAGGAGAGGAAAGATTTAGGAGGAGAAAATGAGGGAAAGAGGAAAAGGGAGATGGTGAGATAGGAGGGTAGGAGAGAGAAAGACAGAAGGGAAAGAGGAGAGATAGGAAAGAGGAGGGAGGAGAGAGAAGATGAGAAGGAGAAAGAGGGAAAGGAGGAGGAGAGGGAGATAGGGAGAGAGGAAGGAGAGAGAAAGATGAGAAGGGGAAAAGAGGAGGAGGTGAGATGGGGAAAGAGGAGGGAGGAGAGAGAGAAAGATGAGAAGGGAAGAGGGAAGAGGAGGAGGAGATATAGGAAAGAGGAGGAGGCAAGAAGAGAAGGGGAAAAAGAGGAAAGATGTAAAGAGGGGAGGGAAAGATGAGAAGGGGAAAGAGGGGAAAAGAGACAAGGGGAGATGAGAAGGGGAAAAAGAAGGGGAAAAAAGAGGGGAGGGAGATAGGGAAAGAGGAGGGGAGGAGAGACAAAGATGAGGGGAAAGAGGGGAAAGAGGAGGAGGGGAGATAGGGAAAGAGGAGGGAGGAGAGAGAAAGATGAGAAGGGAAAAAGAGAGGAGGGAGAGGGGAGAAAGGAGGGGAGGAGAGAGAAAGATGAGAAGGGAAGAGGAGGAGGGGAGATGGGGAAAGAGGGGAGGAGAGAGAAAGATTAAGGGAAAAAGAGGGGAAAGAGGAGGAGGGGAGATAGGAAAGAGAGGAGGAGAGAGAAAGATGAGAAGGGAAAAGAGGAGGAGGAAAGATAGGAAAGAGGAGGGAGGAGAGAGAAAGATGACAAGAAAAAGAGGGGAAGAGGAGATGAGATAGAAAGAGGATAGAGAAAGATGAGAAGGATGATGATGAGATAGGGAAAGAGGATATAGACGAGCAAGAAGGATAAATTGCGATGATGATGAGGGCAGATAGGGAAGAATGAGGTGAGAGAGAAAGATGATGATGAGATAAAGAGGGGAAAGAATGGGCAAAGATGAGGATGAGACAGGAAGATGATGAGGAGAGAGAAAGATGAGAAGGAGAAAGAGGGGAAAGAGGAGATGATAGGGAAAAAGGAGGATTAGAGAAAGATGAGAAGGGGAAAAGAGGAGGAGGAGATGGGGAAGAGATGGACAGGGAGGAGATGATGATGAGAAGGGGAAAAAGAGGGAAAAGAGGAGGAGGGAGATGGGGAAAGAGGAGGGAGGAGAGAGAAAGATGAGAAGGGAAAAGAGGGGAAAAGAGGGAAAAGAGGGAGGAGAGAAAGAGATAAGGAGAAAGAGGAGGGGAGGAGATAGAAAGAGGAGGGAAGATGAGAAAGATGAGAAGGGGAGGAGGAGATAGGGAAAGGGGAGGGAAGAGATGAGAAGGAGAAAGAGAAGGGGAAAGAGGGAGGGAGATAGGAAAGAGGAGGAGAGAGGAAAGAGGAGAAGGGTATGAGAAAAGTAGATAGGAAAGAGGAGGGAGGGGAGATAGAAAAGAGGAGGGGAGGAGAGAGATGAGAAGGAAGAGGAGGAGGAGGAGGGGGAAAGAGGAGGGAGGAGAGGAGAAGGGGAAAGAGGGGGAGAGGGGAGGGGAGAGAGGGAAAGAGGAGGGGAGGAGGAGAGAGAAAGATGAGAAGGGGAGGAGGAGATAGGGAAAGAGGAGGGGAGGAGAGAGAAAGATGAGAAGGAGAAAGAGGGGAAAAGAGGAGGGGAGATAGGGAAAGATGAGGGGGAGAGAGAAAGATGAGAAGGGAAAGAGGAGGAGGGGAGATAGGGAAAGAGGAGAGGGAGGAGAGAGAAAGATGAGAAGGGGAAAGAGGGGGAAAAGAGAGGAAAGAGGGAGATAGATGAAAGGGGAAGGGAAGAGAGAGAAAGATGAGGGGAGGAGAAAGAGATGAGGAAAGGGAAAGAGGAGGAAAGGAGATAGGGAAAAGGCTGGGAGGAGGAGAGAAAGATTAGAAGGGGAGAGGGGGAAAGAGGAGGAGGGGAGATAGGAAAAAGAGGAGGGAGGAGAGAAAAAGCTGAAGAAAAGGGAAAGAGGGGGAGGGAGATAGGAAAGAGGAGGGAGGAGAGAGAAAGATTGAGATGAGAAAGAGGAAAGAGGAGGATGCAGGAAAGAGGGAGGACATAGAAACATATTACATATATTTACACGCGTAATATATTTTTATTACATATATGTTCCATTGCTGTGTCGTGTTATTATTATTTACATATGTGTTTATTATATTATATATAAAACACTGATAATGACAAAGATAGTACACGATATTTACATGTATTATATATGCTACACGATACGGTTATTTGATGATGACATATAATATTGGGGGAGGAGAGAGAGATGAGAAGGAGAAAGAGGGGAAAAGAGGAGGAAAGATATGGAAAGAGTAGATGAGGAAATATGAGAATCATTTACCTATTAAGCCATGACAAGATGATGATTTACATCATAAGCCATGATGATGACATATCAAAGATCAGGTACGGTTGATGGCGTACGATGATGATGATGATTGGTACATGATGATGAGCAGGCGCCCGGAATGATAAGATGGAAGATAAGATGACATTGCGGCTCGATGATGATGACATAATAAGATCAGATATTACATAACGATGATGATAATATATTATTATTTTTATTTATATATAAGACGAGAATAAGATAAGATTATTTACATTTATATTATTTATTATTATATATAAACATTTATAATGTGTTATTATTATTTAAGATTGCGTTATTTAGATTTATTATATATATTACTTCATAAATGACAAAGATGCAAGACGATGAGCACAGTACATGATGCATATACATTTATAATGCAAGATGATGATGCGCATTATAGTCATGATTTATTTACATACACTATAATACGTTTATGCTTATGAGATAGGGAAAGAGGAGGAGGGAGACAGGAAAGAGAGGAGGAGAGACAAAGATTAGAAGGGAAAAGAATAAAAGAGGAGGAGGAGATAGGAAAGAGGAAGGAAGAGAGAGAAAGATGAGAAGAGAAAGAGGGAAAGAGGAAAAGAGGAGGAGATAGGGAAAGAGGAGGAGGAGAGAGAAAGATGAGGAGGAGAAAGAGGAGAAAAGGAGGAGAGGAGATAGGAAGAGGAGGAGGAGAGAAGGGGAAAGATTAGAGGAGATAGGAAAGAGGAGGGGAGGAGGGAGAAATATGAGAAGGAAAAGAGGAGGAGGAGAGAAGGAAAGAGGAGGAAGGAGAAAGAGGAAGAGGAGGAGAAAAGATGAGGAGGAGATAGGAGGAGGGGAGAGAAAGATGAGAAGGGGAAAAGAGGGGGAAAAGAGGAGGGAGGAGAGAGGAAAGATGAGAAGGAGAGAGGGGAAGAAAAGAGGAGGGGAGAGGAAAGAGGAGGGGAGAGAGAACATGAGAACGGAGATTATGTACATATACGCATTTACCTGTTCACCTACAAGTCGTTTACGTCATTTATTTACATTTACACGCGTCATTATTTATTTACTAATACATAGTCGCCGTACCGGTAACGCAATGATGCATCATATTATACATTACGTTTATTTTTATTTATTATATTTCGCAATGCATACATATTATGCATACGTTCACATAATATGCGCCATTGTTATATATACATCATGTCATTTACAATTACATGGACACTATCAGCCTATTGCCATTATAGCCATTTATTTATTTACATATGCACATTATAGCCGGCAATATACATATAGCCACTATTAACGGCTGCCATGATTAGAGCAACATGCTAATGGGAAGATGATGATGTATTATTTGCGTTGATGATGACATATTATTGGTACATCGATAATGACAAAAACATGTCATTTTATTTATTTACATTATGTCGTACCTTATTTACATACATAACTACTACAATGCATTAACATATTTATAATATCATGACATTGCAATATTTACATTACACACATCATAAATGCACAACATGTCATTGTCAGTACATCAAGTGTCATTTACGCATATTGCTCACCCACGATGATGCACACAGCGTTGACGATGATTGACATGTTACGTTATCACGATTAAAGTTTACTGCCGATGCGTTATTTATGAGAAGACAGTATTACGCGCTCAAATATATTACATTTATAATGATCACATGGAAAATGCTATTATTTATTTATTTATAGACAGGTAATATTATTTATTTACGATTATGTCATCATTTATAATGACACGGTTGACACTAATAAGTACAGATGATTGATTGATTCAGGAAACATAGCTGACATATATTTACGCCACAGCCCGGACGCAACATGTCATTTGCACATTAGCGATATTTATATATACGCACATGAACATAAATAAATACGCACTATTTACGACACAGTGTCATTCACTTGCATGACCCATACAGCTGCGATGTTGATCGATGAGAAGGAGGAGGGAGATAGTGAAAGAGGAGGGGAGGAGAGAGAAAGATGAGAAATGAAAGAGGGGAAAAGAGAAAGATAGGGAAAGAGGAGGGAGAGAGAAATATGAGAAGGGAAAAGAGGAGGAGGGGAGAGATAGAGAGACAAAGATGAGAAGGGAGAGGGGAAAAGAAAGGAAAGAGGAGGGAGAAGAAGAGAGAAAGTTTGAAGGGGAAAGAGGGGGGAAAGAGGAGGGGAGAAAGGAGGGAGGAGGACAAAGATGAGAAGGGGAAAAGAGAAAGATAGGGAAAGAGGAGGGGAGGAGAGAGAAAGATGAGGATGAGAAAGAGGAGAAAGAGGAGGAGGGGAGATAGGGAAAGAGGAGGGGAGGAGAGACAAAGATTAGAAGGGGAAAGAGGGGGAAAGAGGAGGAGGGGAGATAGGGAAAGAGGAGGGGAGGAGAGAAAAGAGGAGGGGAAAACATTTTGCCATTATTTATTTACATGGTGTCATTTATTTTATGCTGTCGACTCATAATGGGTTATATTTACATTTACATGCGTCATTTATTTACGACGACGAGCCACCCATAAACGCAGACATGCTTGACATTATTATTATTTACATTGCGTCATTTATTTTTACGCATGCTCAACATGACGACGTAGATGCATAAGATGGTTGTTTCATTTTACATCATAACATTGATGATTTACATATGGCTGCTCGACTATTAAAACCATTGCTTACGTTATTTATTGATTTACGGCGTACATGATGCATTTACGCATACACCACGCTGTACATGCGTCATGCTTGACTATTTATTTTACATTGCGGTGTCTATTTACGATATTACATGCACTTCCCAACCCGCACAAGATGGAAGAAGAGGGTAGGGAGATGGGGAAAGAGGAGGAGGAGAGATACATGAGAAGGGGAAAGAGGAGGAGGAGATAGGGAAAGAGGAGGAGAGAGAGAGCTGGGAGAAGGAGAAAGAGGGGAAAGAGGGAGGAGATAGGAAAGAGGAGGGAGGAGAGAAAGATGAGAAGGGGAAAGAGGGGAAAAGAAAGAGGAGGGGAGGAGGAGAGATGAGAGAAAGAGGAAGGAAGAGAGAGAAAAAGATGAGAAGGAGAAAGAGGGGAAGAAGAGGAGATAGGGGAAAGAGGAGGGGAAGAGAGACAAAGATGAGATAAAAGAGGAAGGGGAGATAGGGAAAGAGGAGGAGGAGAGAAAACCTGGAAGGAGAAAGAGGGGAAAAGAGGGGGAGGGGAGATAGGGAAAGAGGAGGAGAGAGGAAAAAGGGGGAAAAGGAGGAGGATGGGAGATGGGGAAAGAGGGGGAGGAGAGAAAGAAGAGAAGAGAAAGAGGGGAAAAGAGGAGTAGGGGAGATGGGGCATGATATGCATATATAAAGACGATTTACTGATTCGTTAATGGATAATTATGATTGATGGATTGACATTGGCTAATGTTATTGGCGACAGATTTTGAAAACACTGATTGAAATGCAAAGATGCATGATGGAGATCGCGGTTTATTTATATTTATTATTAAGCCATCTGATACACGATCATGCCGTTTACGATGCACATTGCGGCGATGATGGTTGTTTTTAATTTCCATAAATGCGGTTGATGCTTATTTATTTATTTACATGCGTCATTTATTTTTACATACACTTACAAAATGCAATATTATATTACATTATGTTTATTATTTATTTATATATAATATCTATAAATGATAATATATTATTTATTATTTAAGCTGAAAATATTAATGTACAGCCTATTCGCTATGCCATAAACATGCCATTTCTTGCTGATGCTTTTCAGGTTACGCTTTACATTGCTAGTTACTTATTGTTACGACATACTAACACTTATTAAATACATATTACTTATTAATTTACGCAAACATTTATTTACTATTGCGCCCAATGATACTTGATGTATTGATATTTACATTTAGTGTCATTTATTTATTTACATACACACACTATTACACGATAACATGCCAAGATGATGATGGAAGACAGGTTATTTAAATTGGAAACACTATGCACGACGACAAAAATCAGCTGATATTAATGCGTTACTATTATTTATTTACATTATGTCATTTACATATTTACACATGTCAACATAACATAAGATATTATTTATTATTTACATTGCAATATTAATGTAAACATATATACATCTATAAAATGCATATTATAAAAAATATATTATTTATTTATTTACATATATTACGCTCTTATTTATTATTATTGTTAACATACCATACATGGTTATTTATTTATTTACACAAAAATACGATGACACATGTGCCTGTAAAAATCCATGTTGAGGTTATTTATTTAAGATATGTCATTTATTTTTATTTACATACACTATAATCATTGGGTTATTTCAAAAAGATGATGATTTATGATTATATTATTTAATTTAAATATATATAAGACGATAATGAATGTCATATTATGTAATATTTACTATTTACATTATAACATTATTTACGATACATACACGGTAAATTTACGTTACCCGCCATTATTTATTTACATTAAGTAATATTTGTTCGTAACATATTACGCTCACTCCATGTCTACGTCATTTTTTACTTATTTTTTTGCTTTATTTACATTTTTTTAATATTTGGCAACATTATTTACGATTACATGTCATCTATTTAATCTACGTTTCATTGATGTCATTTAATGAGATGAGATATGGCATGATGATGAGCATCAAAGACGAGAAGGAAGATAAAAAGATATGATGAGATATAATATGATGGCGATATATGTCAAATGATTAAAGAGGAAGATGTGATGACAGGAAAGATGAGGAGACATATGTTGACCAGATGCATGTTATGTTATTTATTTATTTAAGACAGGTTATTATTATGACATATTGCTGACGATAAATGTAAGATGATGATGTGAGATATAAAAACGATGATGAGAGATATTAAACATGACAATGCAAGATGATGACAGTAATATTATTTATTTACATATTACACATCTATTAAATTACGTTTATTTGCCGATGATGAAAGACAGGCATTTATGCATATATAAAAACACGACAATGCAAGTTAATATTTATTTATTTACACGCGCACATTATTACGACACATACCACCATACCACATGTTTACACATTGATACATTGAAAAATATTTAAATGCAAAAACATATTAACATCGCATAAAATTTACAACATGCAACATGCCGCCATTCATTTATTTTTTACACGCGCTTTTCTTACTATACATAACACTATTACCTACGTCGATGTCATTATTATTTTTTTACATTATGTCATTTATATTTACATGTTTTGCTCACGACAATATATTATTTATGCACATATGTCATTTGATGATGACATATAAGCCAATTCCATAATACGTTGACTAAAATATTATTTATTTACGATGCGTCATTTAAAATTTAAAATATATATACATTTGATAATGATGTTATTTAAGATGTTATTTATTTATTTACATTAAGTAAGATGATGATGCATATATACACGATAACGATACTACCCGCGCCATTACTATTTAAGACGCGTCATTTAAAATTTTAAAACATATTGCCACTATGTTTTACAAGATGCTTGATGGTTGATACGTTTACATTATAATATTTATTTTTACTTACATACACTGATGACTACGTCATTTGGCTGTCATTTATTTACTATTTACATTAAGTGTCATTTATTTACGACACGTACATTGATAGCTGAAAGATGTAATATGATATGGGAGATAGGAAAAGATGATGATGAGAGAAAAAGCCAAATGCATAATATATTGATGGAGGAGAGATAGAAGATGATGATGAGATTGAAAGATCAGGATGACAAAGATAAAGATGATGATGGAGATATATATGATGATGAGAGAGAAAGATTTATAAATGGAAGAGATGAGTTATTGCGTCATTTATTTATTTATACATGTTCACTTACAATGCGTTTATATTTATTTTTTTACATTGCACATTATTTGCTTGGCTACATGCTCACTATGTCGACGTTGATGCTATTATTTGCCATTTTTATTTATTTCTACATTATGCTTTATTTATTTACATATTGCCACCTATTAAACCATTAAGCCATTTACGCTTTTTCATATTTATTTACATTATGTCAATGATGACATATCAAACATCTATAATGCAAGATGCACATATTATTTACATTGCGTCATTTATTTATTTATACGTTATCAAATGCATAAGCCATGTTATTTATTTATACGTATGCCATGATGATGACACATACAACATAATGACATTATATTATTTATTATGACGTACATATGCATATACACTATGCCTATTTATTTTACATTGCTACTCATTTATTTACGACATATTACACTATAAAACACGTTTGATGCTTATTATTTACATATAACACTATGATGCATATGTTCATAAATGTTATTTATTTATTTACACTGCGTAATATTTATTTATTTGCATATATGCTTCACTATAAATACAATATGCTTATGCTCATATTTATTTACATGTCATTTTTATTTACGACATACGTTTCATCCATACCTACGTCATTTGCCATTTTTTGCCATTTATTTTATTTACATGCGTCATTTATTTATTTACTACGTCGACTTATTAAACCACAATATTTACAATATTTATTATTTAAGACAAGTGTCATTTATTTATTATTAATATCACTCATAAAAATGCAATATTTTTTATTACATTACTATTTAACATGCGTCATTTATTTACTTATTACGCTTTTTCCCAAATGCACATGCTTCTTCATTTACTTATTTACACGCGTCATTTTTAAGCATTACAATATTAACACTGATGTCTACGTCATTTTTGCCATTTACTTATTTACATTATGTCATTTCATTTACATATTAACAAAAACACTACAATGCAATATTTTTGCCATTTATTTATTTATCTATATCATTTATTTATTTACGCACCATACCACGTTATTTTTGCTTTGACATATTTACATTGCGTCATTTATATTTATTACATACATTTATTAAATGCCATATATTTACATTATGTCATTTATTTACGCACAACATACAAGTCTTAATGCAAGATACAAGATGATGCATGTTTATTATTTATTTATTTACATATTATTCACTCATACCACAACATACTCATTGCACATTGCGCTTTCGATTTACAACACATAATGCATTATTTACATTATGTCATTTATTTACTTACATACACTATTAAATTATTGCTCATTTTTTGCCATTTATTTTTACATTGCGTCAATTATTATTACAAAACCATTTGATGTACTGCCATTTACTTATTTACATTGGCGTCATTATTTATGAGATATGAAAGAGGAGGGGGAGAGAGGAAAGATGAGAAGGAGAGGGGTAATAGAAAGATATAGACATTGAAAGATGAGAAGGAGAAAGAGTGAAAAGAGGAGGGAGATAGGGAAAGAGAAGGGGGAGAGAGAAATATGAGAAGGGAAAGAGGAGGAGGATAGAAAAGCATAGGGAGATAGAAAAGATGAGGAGGAGAGACAAAGATGACACAGGGAAAAGAGGAAAAAGGAGGATTTAGGAAAGATATTATTGTGGATTTAAAGATGCACATCTTATTATGTGTGAAAGAGGGAAAAGAGGAGGAGATAGGAAAAAAGAGGAGGGGGAGAGAGAAATATGAGAAGGAAAAGAGGAGGAGGGGAGATAGGAAAGAGGAGGAGGTTAGATTAGGGAAAGATTTTGAGGAGCTGAGAAAGAAAGACGAGAAGGAAAGAGGAAGAGGTTAGGAGGATATAGGAAAGAGGAGGAGGCAAGAAGATAATGAGAAAAGTTTTGAATATAAATTTATAATATAAGGGAAAGAGGACAGGTTAGAGAGGAAAGAAATGCTTTTTTATGAGGAGGAGACAAAGATGAGAAGGAAGAGGAGGAGGAGATGTAAGAGGAGGAGGAGAGGAAAGATGAGAAAGGAGGAAAAGGAAAGAGGAGGAGGGAGATAGGAAAGAGGAGGGAGGAGAGAGAAAGATGAGAAGGAAAAGAGGAGGAGGAGATAGGGAAAGAGGAGGGAGGAAGAGAAAGCCTTAGCAGTATGTAGAACGCCATGGAGGGGATATACAGAGGAGGAGAGAAAGATGATTAAGAGAGGAGAATGGAAAGAGAGGGGATAAGAAGATATAGTTTGAAGGGGAAAGATAAGAGGAGGAGATAGGGAAAGAGGAGGAGAGAGAAAGATGAGAAGGAGAAAGATCCGAGGTTGATGCGAGATATGGCATTGGTGGACGTGATGAGACATAAACACGATAACGAGATGGCCAAAGCATGATGATGAAGACATAGCTGATGCATGATGATGGCATGCTGCGCTGAGCACGATATTTCATGGCGCGAATGGCGGAGATATTCTTATTGCTCATGGCGATGAGACATAACACTGGTGATGAGCATGCGAAAGATGACGATGCATACGCAAGATGATGACATATTTGTTCGACGATGACATGGCCGATGATGCATGTAGATATACGACTGATGACATACATTGACGATACGATTTAGTTGCATGGCGCCGATGCGATGATGTGCACATACACTAGATGATGCTGACAGCATTATTGACGATGAATCGTTTATGATGATTGACACGTACATCCATGTGATGCGAGACAAGACGATTAATGAATGACGCCATGATGATGTGCACATATGGCGATGATGATCGAGGATTGCAGACGATACGGAAGATGATTTATTTACAGGAAAGAGGAGAGGAGAGATGGGAAAGAGGAGGGGATGATGAGAGAAAGATGTTAGGAGAAATAGGGGCAAAGAGGAGGAGGAGATATGAAAAGAAGATGAGAGAGAGGAGAAGGAGAAAAAGGGTAAAAGAGGATATATATAGGGAAAGAGGATGGGAGGAGAGAGAAAGATTAGAAGGAGAAAGAGGGGAAGAGGAGGAGGGGAGATAGGAAAGAGCAGGGGAGGAGAGAAAGATGAGAAGGGGAAAGAGGGAGGAGGGAGATAGGGAAAGAGGAGGGAGGAGAGAAAAATGAGAAGGGGAAAGAGGGGAAAAGAGGAGGAGGGGAGATAGGAAAGAGGAGGGGGGAGAGAGAAAAAATGAGAATGGGAAAGAGAGGAAAAGAGGAGGGGGAGATAGGGAAAGAGGAGGGGAGGAGAGAGAAAGATGAGAAGGGGAAAGAGGGGAAAAGAGGAGGAGGGGAGATAAGGAAAGAGGAGGGGAGAAGAGAGAAAGATGAGCCGGGGAAAGAGGGGAAAAGAGGAGGAGGGGAGATAGGGAAAGAGGAGGGGAGGAGAGAGAAAGATGAGAAGGGGAAGAGGGGAAAAGAGGAGGAGGGGAGATAGGGAAAGAGGAGGTGGGGAGAGAGAAAGATGAGGAGAAAGAGGGGAAAAGAGGAGGAGGGGAGATAGGGAAAGAGGAGGGGAGGAGTTACGCCTGTGTTGGGAATACTATTTTTTTTTATAGTTACGCCTGTGTTGGGTTACTATTTTGTTTTATAGTTACGCCTGTGTTGGGTTACTATTTTGTTTTATAGTTACGCCTGTGTTGGGAATATTATTTTGTTTTATAGTTACGCCTGTGTTGGGAATACTATTTTGTTTTATAGTTACGCCTGTGTTGGGTTACTATTTTGTTTTATAGTTACGCCTGTGTTGGGAATACTATTTTGTTTTATAGTTACGCCTGTGTTGGGAATACTATTTTGTTTTATAGTTATGCCTGTGTTGGGAATACTATTTTGTTTTATAGTTACGCCTGTGTTGGGAATACTATTTTGTTTTATAGTTACGCCTGTGTTGGGTTACTATTTTGTTTTATAGTTACGTCTGTGTTGGGTTACTATTTTGTTTTATAGTTACGCCTGTGTTGGGAATACTATTTTTTTTTATAGTTACGCCTGTGTTGGGTTACTATTTTGTTTTATAGTTACGCCTGTGTTGGGTTACTATTTTGTTTTATAGTTACGCCTGTGTTGGGAATATTATTTTGTTTTATAGTTACGCCTGTGTTGGGAATACTATTTTGTTTTATAGTTACGCCTGTGTTGGGAATATTATTTTGTTTTATAGTTACGCCTGTGTTGGGTTACTATTTTGTTTTATAGTTACGCCTGTGTTGGGAATACCATTTTGTTTTATAGTTACGCCTGTGTTGGGAATATTATTTTGTTTTATAGTTACGCCTGTGTTGGGTTACTATTTTGTTTTATAGTTACGCCTGTGTTGGGTTACTATTTTGTTTTATAGTTACGCCTGTGTTGGGAATACTATTTTGTTTTATAGTTACGTCTGTGTTGGGTTACTATTTTGTTTTATAGTTACGCCTGTGTTGGGAATACTATTTTGTTTTATAGTTACGCCTGTGTTGGGAATATTATTTTGTTTTATAGTTACGCCTGTGTTGGGAATATTATTTTGTTTTATAGTTACGCCTGTGTTGGGTTACTATTTTGTTTTATAGTTACGCCTGTGTTGGGTTACTATTTTGTTTTATAGTTACGCCTGTGTTGGGAATACTATTTTGTTTTATAGTTACGTCTGTGTTGGGTTACTATTTTGTTTTATAGTTACGCCTGTGTTGGGAATACTATTTTGTTTTATAGTTACGCCTGTGTTGGGAATACTATTTTGTTTTATAGTTACGCCTGTGTTGGGTTACTATTTTGTTTTATAGTTACGCCTGTGTTGGGAATACTATTTGGTTTTATAGTTACGCCTGTGTTGGGAATATTATTTTGTTTTATAGTTACGCCTGTGTTGGGAATACTATTTTTTTTTATAGTTACGCCTGTGTTGGGTTACTATTTTGTTTTATAGTTACGCCTGTGTTGGGTTACTATTTTTGTTCCTGTGTAATTTTGGACATTTAAGCGTGTTTTTCCCAAATGCTTTTGCTCTCTGCGCCTGACTCCACACCCATTCACTCATTGAGCGTTACACTACCTAAATATGGTTCTCAATCAGGGACAACGATTGACAGCTGCCTCTGATTGAGAACCATACCAGGCTAAACACAGAAATAGAAAATCATAGATAAACTAACATAGACAACCCACCCAACTCACGCCCTGACCATACTAAAACAAAAGACAAAACAAAGGAACTAAGGTCAGAACGTGACACCATCTCTTTCAACCACACAGTTTTTCAGTTCCTCATCGATCCATGGACCCTTCACAGTTCTAACAGTCAGTTTCTTAACAGGTGCATGTTTATCAATAATTGGAAGAGGCAATTAAATACATTTACCAAGTGCAGCGTCTGGATGCTCCTTATTAATCACCTCAGACCAACAAATATTTTCAACCACATCCACATAAGACTCACAGCTAAATCTTTTGTATGATCTCTTATACACTATTTTAGGTCCAGCTTTTGGAACTTTGGCTTTCCTGGATATAGCCACTATACTGTGATCACTGTATCCAATGGGTACAGATACAGCTTCAGAACAAAGTTCTACAGTATTAGTAAACACGTGATTAATACATGTGGATGATCTTGTCCCTGTAGTGTTTGTGAACACCCTGGTGGATTAATTAATAACCATAAAAAGCTTCCTCTTGATAGACAGTTTGATGAAAACCAGTTAATATTCATGTCCCCAAGAAAGTAGACCTCTCTCTTTACATCACATACACTATTAAGCATTTCACACAAATTATTTAGATACTGACTATTAGCACTTGGTGGCCTATAGCAACAGGAGGTGTGAGGGAGGATGAGGAGGTATGAGGGGGAGGAGAGGAGGAGGTGTGAGGGGGAGATGAGGAGGAGGTGAGAGGGGAGGAGAGGAGGAGGTGATAGGGGAAGAGGAAGAGGCGTGAGAGGGAGGAGGAGGTGTGAGGGGGAGGCGAGGAGGTTGGCTTTGGGGGAGAGGAGGAGGTGTGAGGGGGAGGCGAGGAGGTTGGCTTTGGGAGGAGAGGCGGAGGTGTGAGGGGGAGGCGAGGAGAGGAGAGGAGGAGGTTGGCATTGGGAGGAGAGGAGGAGGTGTGAGGGGGAAGAAAGGAGGAGGTGTGAGGGAGAGGAGAGGAGAAGGTTGGCATGGGGAGGAGAGGTAAGGTGTGAGGGGGAGGAAAATTTCAATTAAATAGATGGAGAGTGAGATCTGCCAAAGTAATAGCCTAAACTCCATAGAGTCAGAATTAATAGTATGTATGTCATGAACTGGGCTTGATACCAATAAACTCTACTTACTCACTATACACAAGCTATTACATCACCAAACAACCCCAACAACACTTTTGGTTCCTGAACAAGAGTCAACCACTAGACAATTCTTCCTGTACATAAACAACCATGTTCACCTCTTCAAGTACAGTACAATGACACGGGAGTATTTCAGTACGGCTAGTGGGGGGAATGGTCTAGCGCTAGATGCCAAAAGAAACGTCAAGAAAGAGCTGGTATGGGGGGGTAGAAAAAGAGCAGATTGGTGGACTTAATACGTATGTGAGTGGATATAAAAGGTGATATTGTGATCTGGAATAAGGGGGTGGGGTCGTTCCCCTCCCAGAACTCTGTGAGAATTACTAGGGTGTCAGAGTTAAAGAGATTCTAATGGGTTCTGGGTGCTGTTCTATTTACCCTGGCCTGGCCCCCCTCCTCACGCCCACTGCTTTGGGGAAGTTGCCCAGCTTTGACGCTCCCACAATGGGGCGAGTGGAGCGACAGATGGGGGTCTCTTTGGAGCCAGGGCACAAAAAGAAGGCAAGGCAGGAGGGCCCGGAGAGGGGGGGGCTCAAAGGGAGTTTTCTCTCTTTTCAGATATTATGCAAGGAGTCACGTAGTGTAGGCTAAGCCAAGTGTTCTCTTGGTCTGCTTGTGTCGGCTTTGCGAAGGGAGTGCTGTCTTGTCTAGTCCTTTTTCGGAGCAGGGAGGTCATGGGGGTCATTGAACTGTCCTCCAGGGTCAAGGCCACTGTGTCCTTTGAGCTTTCTTGTTACATAATACGCTGTTGATTCTCTGGCCAATCAATGTTGGTCGCTGATAAGAATTCCAAAAGGCTGGGTGAAGTCCTTTATCTGCTCCACTTTACTCAGACTTAAAAGGAATAGGTCAAGTTAGTTTGAGAGAACATTCAATGGGTGAGTTTAGTTGTACTCTGAACATAAGTGATTCATTTGTAGTGTTTTGTAAGCATAACCAGAGCTGTATGGGAGCAGTGCATCAGGGAACCCATGGTGATTGATGAAGAAGAGGGGAAGGAGGAGGAAAGGAGAGGAGGAGAAGTGCTGGGAGAGGGTAGAGTAGGACTTTGTGAGGGACGAGTTATCTATCCAATATGGAGATGTATGGGTAAACCACTTCTCCAATGTTTTGGGCCCTATAACAAAGAATAAACAACAACAAACATATACATGAACAAAAACAATTAAAGACTACCAGAACCCACTGGATTCTCCAATTACATTGAATGAACTACAGGACAAAATACAAACCCTCCAACCCAAAAAGGTCTGTGGTGTTGATGGCATCCTTAATGAAATGATAAAATATACAGACCACAAATTCAAATCGGCTATACATTAAACTCTTTAACATCATCCTTAGCTATGGCATCTTCCCCAATGTTTGGAACCAAGGACTGATCACCCCAATCCACAAAAGTGGAGACAAATTTTACTCCAGTAACTACAATGGGATATGCGTCAACAGCAACCTTGGGAAAATCCTCTACGTTGTCATTTTAACAGCAGACTCGTACATTTCCTCAGTGAAAACAATGTACTGAGAAAATTTTGAATTGGCATTTTACCAAATTACAGTACAACAGACGACGTATTCACCCTGCAAACCCTAGTTGACAAACAAACCAAAACAAAGGCAAAGTCTTCTCATGCTTTGTTGATTCAATTTGGCATGAGGGTCTGCTATAAAAATTGATGGAAAGTGGTGTTGGGGGAAAAACATACAACATTATTAAATCCATGTGCACAAACAAAAAGTGTCCGGTTAAAATTGGCATAAAACACTAATATTTCTTCCCGCAGGGCCGTGGGGTGAGACAGGGATGCAGCTTAAGCCCCATCCTCTTCAACATGTATATCAACGAATTGGTGAGGGCACTAGAACAGTCTGCAACACCCGGCCTCACCCTACTAGAATCTGAAGTCAAATGTCTACTGTTTGCTGAGGATCTGGTGCTACTGTCCCCAACCAAGGAGAGCTTTCAGCAGCACCTAGATCTTCTGCACAGATTCTGTCAGACCTGGGCCCTGACGGTAAATCTCAGCAAGACCAAAATAATGGTGTTCTAAAAAGGTCCGGTTGCCAGGACCACAAAAACAAATTCCATCTAGACAGCATTACCATAGAGCAGTGGTTCCCAAACGTTTATAGTCCCGTACCCCTTCAAACAACCAACCTCCAGCTGTGTACCCCCTCTAGCACCAGGGTCAGCATACTCTCAAATGTTGTTTTTTGACATCATTATAAGCCTGCCACACACACGCTATACGATAGATTTATTAAACATAAGAATGAGTTTTTGTCACAACCCGGCTCGTGGGAAGTGAGAAAGAGCTCTTATAGGACCAGGGCACAAATAATAATATAATAATAATCAATAAGTTTGCCCTTTATTTAGCCATCTTACATATAAACGTTATTTGTTAATCAAAAAAGGTGAATAATGAGAAGGGTGTGCTTGAAAGGATGCACATACTGTAACTCTCCAATGTTAAGTTGTCTTGGAGAGAGTCTCAGTCTTAAATCATTTTCCACACACAGTCTGTGCCTGTATTCAGTTTTCATGCTTGTGAGGGCCGAGAATCCACTCTCATATAGGTACGTAGTTGCAAAGGGCATCAGTGTCTTAACAGCGCAATTTGCCAAGGCAGGATACTCTGAGCGCAGCCCTATCCAGAAATCTGGCAGTGGCTTCTGATTAAATTCAATTTTCACAGAACAGCTTGTTGCAATTTCGATGAGGCTCTCTTGTTCAGATATCGGTAAGTGGACTGGAGGCAGGGCATGAAAGGGATAATGAATCTAGTTGTTTGTGTCATCCGTTTAGGGAAAGTACCTGCATAATTGTGCACCCAGCTCACTCAAGTGGTTCGCTATATCACATTTGACATTGGCTGCAAGCTTGAGTTCATTTGGACACAAAAAAATCATACAATGATGGAAAGACCTGTGTGTTGTCCTTGTTAATGCAGACAGAGAAGAGCTCCAACTTCTTAATCATAGCCTCAATTTTGTCCCGAAAACTGAATATAGTCCCGGAGAGTCCCGGTAATCCTGGATTCAGATCATTCAGGCGAGAAAAAACATCACCCAAGATAGGCCAGTCGTGTGAGAAACTCGTCATCATGCAAGCAGTCAGACAAGTGACTATTATGATCATCAAAGTATACTCGTCTCTCAATCTCTCAAAGCTCGTCTCTCAATTTTTTTAAAACGTGTCAATAATTTGCCCCTTGATAACCAGCGCACTTCTGTATGTTGTAAAAGCGTTACATGGTCACTGCCCATATCATTGCATAATGCAGAAATACACAAGAGTTCAGGGGCCTTGCTTTAAAAACTCATTGTAGTGTCCAAAACATCTTTCAAGCTATCAAGCATTTCCTTGACAGTAAGAGCCTCTCGGTGGATGCTGCAGTGTACCCAAGTGTTGTGGGGAGCAACTACTTGCATGCCTGTCATGGCTTTTGCGCCATCAGTACAGATACCAACCAAAGTCCATTTGATGTCACAAAGCTGTCCAGTACTTTAAAATATCCTGCCCTGTTTTGCTGGTTTCCGGGGGTTTGCAGAAGAGGATGTCTTCCTTATTTGACCCCCCATCAACGTAACGGACATATACCAGGAGCTGTGCCAGGCCCACCACGTCTGTTGACTCATCCAACTGTAACAGACATATACCAGGAGTTGTGCCAGGCTGTTGACTCATCCAGCTGTAACAGACATATACCAGGAGCTGTGCCAGGCCCGCCTTGTCTGTTGACTCACCCAGCTGTAACAGACATATACCAGGAGCTGTGCCAGGCTGTTGACTCACCCAGCTGTAACAGACATATATTTTATTTTATTTTTTATTTTTTTTATTTCACCTTTATTTAACCAGGTAGGCTAGTTGAGAACAGGTTCTCATTTGCAACTGCGACCTGGCCAAGATAAAGCATAGCAGTGTGAACAGACAACACAGAGTTACACATGGAGTAAACAATTAACAAGTCAATAACACAGTAGAGAAAAAAGGGGAGTCTATATACAATGTGTGCAAAAGGCATGAGGAGGTAGGCGAATAATTACAATATTGCAGATTAACACTGGAGTGATAAATGATCAGATGATCATGTAAAGGTAGAGATATTGGTGTGCAAAAGAGCAGAAAAGTAAATAAATAAAAACTGTGGGGATGAGGTAGGTGAAAATGGGTGGGCTATTTACCAATAGATTATGTACAGCTGCAGCGATCGGTTAGCTGCTCAGATAGCTGATGTTTGAAGTTGGTGAGGGAGATAAAAGTCTCCAACTTCAGCGATTTTTGCAATTCGTTCCAGTCACAGGCAGCAGAGTACTGGAACGAAAGGCGGCCGAATGAGGTGTTGGCTTTAGGGATGATCAATGAGATACACCTGGTGGAGCGCGTGCTACGGATGGGTGTTGCCATCGTGACCAGTGAGCTGAGATAAGGCGGAGCTTTGCCTAGCATGGCCTTGTAGATGACCTGGAGCCAGTGGATCTGGCGACGAATATGTAGCGAGGGCCAGCCGACTAGAGCATACAAGTCGCAGTGGTGGGTAGTATAAGGTGCTTTAGTGACAAAACGGATGGCACTGTGATAAACTGCATCCAGTTTGCTGAGAAGAGTGTTGGAAGCAATTTTGTAGATGACATCGCCGAAGTCGAGGATCGGTAGGATAGTCAGTTTTACTAGGGTAAGCTTGGCAGCGTGAGTGAAGGAGGCTTTGTTGCGGAATAGAAAGCCGACCCTTGATTTGATTTTCGATTGGAGATGTTTGATATGGGTCTGGAAGGAGAGTTTGCAGTCTAGCCAGACACTTAGGTACTTATAGGTGTCCACATATTCAAGGTCGGAACCATCCAGTGTGGTGATGCTAGTCGGGCAAGCGGGTGCAGGCAGCGATCGGTTGAAAAGCATGCATTTGGTTTTACTAGCGTTTAACATTTACATTTACATTTAAGTCATTTAGCAGACGCTCTTATCCAGAGCGACTTACAAATTGGTGCATTCACCTTATGACATCCAGTGGAGCAGCCACTTTACAATAGTGCATCTAAATCTTTTAAGGGGGGTGAGAAGGATTACTTTATCCTATCCTAGGTATTCCTTAAAGAGGTGGGGTTTCACTCCGCTGTCCTGGCGTCGTGAGGGAGTTTGTTCCACCATTGGGGGCCAGAGCAGCGAACAGTTTTGACTGGGCTGAGCGGGAACTGTACTTCCTCAGTGGTAGGGAGGCGAGCAGGCCAGAGGTGGATGAACGCAGTGCCCTTGTTTGGGTGTAGGGCCTGATCAGAGCCTGGAGGTACTGAGGTGCCGTTCCCCTCACAGCTCCGTAGGCAAGCACCATGGTCTTGTAGCGGATGCGAGCTTCAACTGGAAGCCAGTGGAGAGAGCGGAGGAGCGGGGTGACGTGAGAGAACTTGGGAAGGTTGAACACCAGACGGGCTGCGGCGTTCTGGATGAGTTGTAGGGGTTTAATGGCACAGGCAGGGAGCCCAGCCAACAGCGAGTTGCAGTAATCCAGACGGGAGATGACAAGTGCCTGGATTAGGACCTGCGCCGCTTCCTGTGTGAGGCAGGGTCGTACTCTGCGGATGTTGTAGAGCATGAACCTACAGGAACGGGCCACCGCCTTGATGTTAGTTGAGAACGACAGGGTGTTGTCCAGGATCACGCCAAGGTTCTTAGCGCTCTGGGAGGAGGACACAGTGGAGTTGTCAACCGTGATGGCGAGATCATGGAACGGGCAGTCCTTCCCCGGGAGGAAGAGCAGCTCCGTCTTGCCGAGGTTCAGCTTGAGGTGGTGATCCGTCATCCACACTGATATGTCTGCCAGACATGCAGAGATGCGATTCGCCACCTGGTCATCAGAAGGGGGAAAGGAGAAGATTAATTGTGTGTCGTCTGCATAGCAATGATAGGAGAGACCATGTGAGGTTATGACAGAGCCAAGTGACTTGGTGTATAGCGAGAATAGGAGAGGGCCTAGAACAGAGCCCTGGGGGACACCAGTGGTGAGAGCACGTGGTGAGGAGACGGATTCTCGCCACGCCACCTGGTAGGAGCGACCTGTCAGGTAGGACGCAATCCAAGCGTGGGCCGCGCCGGAGATGCCCAACTCGGAGGGGTGGAGAGGAGGATCTGATGGTTCACAGTATCGAAGGCAGCCGATAGGTCTAGAAGGATGAGAGCAGAGGAGAGAGAGTTAGCTTTAGCAGTGCGGAGCGCCTCCGTGATACAGAGAAGAGCAGTCTCAGTTGAATGACTAGTCTTGAAACCTGACTGATTTGGATCAAGAAGGTCATTCTGAGAGAGATAGCGGGAGAGCTGGCCAAGGACGGCACGTTCAAGGGTTTTGGAGAGAAAAGAAAGAAGGGATACTGGTCTGTAGTTGTTGACATCGGAGGGATCGAGTGTAGGTTTTTTCAGAAGGGGTGCAACTCTCGCTCTCTTGAAGACGGAAGGGACGTAGCCAGCGGTCAGGGATGAGTTGATGAGCGAGGTGAGGTAAGGGAGAAGGTCTCCGGAAATGGTCTGGAGAAGAGAGGAGGGGATAGGGTCAAGCGGGCAGGTTGTTGGGCGGCCGGCCGTCACAAGACGCGAGATTTCATCTGGAGAGAGAGGGGAGAAAGAGGTCAGAGCACAGGGTAGGGCAGTGTGAGCAGAACCAGCGGTGTCGTTTGACTTAGCAAACGAGGATCGGATGTCGTCGACCTTCTTTTCAAAATGGTTGACGAAGTCATCTGCAGAGAGGGAGGAGGGGGGAGGGGAGGGGGATTCAGGAGGGAGGAGAAGGTGGCAAAGAGCTTCCTAGGGTTAGAGGCAGATGCTTGGAATTTAGAGTGGTAGAAAGTGGCTTTAGCAGCAGCGACAGAAGAGGAAAATGTAGAGAGGAGGGAGTGAAAGGATGCCAGGTCCGCAGGGAGGCGAGTTTTCCTCCATTTCCGCTCGGCTGCCCGGAGCCCTGTTCTGTGAGCTCGCAATGAGTCGTCGAGCCACGGAGCGGGAGGGGAGGACCGAGCCGGCCTGGAGGATAGGGGACATAGAGAGTCAAAGGATGCAGAAAGGGAGGAGAGGAGGGTTGAGGAGGCAGAATCAGGAGATAGGTTGGAGAAGGTTTGAGCAGAGGGAAGAGATGATAGGATGGAAGAGGAGAGAGTAGCGGGGGAGAGAGAGCGAAGGTTGGGACGGCGCGATACCAACCGAGTAAGGGCAGTGTGGGAAGTGTTGGATGAGAGCAAGAGGGAAAAGGATACAAGGTAGTGGTCGGAGACTTGGAGGGGAGTTGCAATGAGGTTAGTGGAAGAACAGCATCTAGTAAAGATGAGGTCGAGCGTATTGCCTGCCTTGTGAGTAGGGTGGGAAGGTGAGAGGGAGAGGTCAAAAGAGGAGAGGAGTGGAAAGAAGGAGGCAGAGAGGAATGAGTCAAAGGTAGACGTGGGGAGGTTAAAGTCGCCCAGAACTGTGAGAGGTGAGCCGTCCTCAGGAAAGGAGCTTATCAAGGCATCAAGCTCATTGATGAACTCTCCGAGGGAACCTGGAGGGCGATAAATGATAAGGATGTTAAGCTTGAAAGGGCTGGTAACTGTGACAGCATGGAATTCAAAGGAGGCGATAGACAGATGGGTAAGGGGAGAAAGAGAGAATGACCACTTGGGAGAGATGAGGATCCCGGTGCCACCACCCCGCTGACCAGAAGCTCTCGGGGTGTGCGAGAACATGTGGGCGGACGAAGAGAGAGCAGTAGGAGTAGCAGTGTTATCTGTGGTGATCCATGTTTCCGTCAGTGCCAAGAAGTCGAGGGACTGGAGGGCGGCATAGGCTGAGATGAACTCTGCCTTGTTGGCCGCAGATCGGCAGTTCCAAAGGCTACCGGAGACCTGGAACTCCACGTGGGTCGTGCGCGCTGGGACCACCAGATTAGGGTGGCCGCGGCCACGCGGTGTGGAGCGTTTGTATGGTCTGTGCAGAGAGGAGAGAACAGGGATAGACAGACACATAGTTGACAGGCTACAGAAGAGGCTACGCTAATGCAAAGGAGATTGGAATGACAAGTGGACTACACGTCTCGAATGTTCAGAAAGTTGAGCTTACGTAGCAAGAATCTTATTGACTAAAATGATTAAAAATGATACAGTACTGCTGAAGTAGGCTAGGTGGCAGTGGCTGCATTGTTGACTTTGTAGGCTAGCTGGCAGTGGCTGCGTTGTTGATTACGTTACGTTGCGTTAAAAGAACGACAATAGCTGGCTAGGTAACCTAGAAAATCGCTCTAGACTACACAATTATCTTTGATACAGAGACGGCTATGTAGCTAGCTATGTAGCTAGCTACGATCAAACAAATCAAACCGTTGTACTGTAATGAAATGAAATGAAAATGTGATACTACCTGTGGAGCGAGGCGGAATGCGACCGGGTTGTTGAGTTCTAATCGGTAGACGTTGGCTAGCTGTTAGCTAGCTAGCAGTGTCTCCTACGTTAAGGACGACAAATAGCTGGCTGCGTTGTTGATTCAGGGGCTAGCTGGCTAGCTAGGCTAGCTGGCTAGCTAGCTAGCAGTGTTGATTACGTTACGTTGCGTTAAAAGAGCGACAATAGCTGGCTAGGTAACCTAGAAAATCGCTCTAGACTACACAATTATCTACACAATTATCTTTGATACAGAGACGGCTATGTAGCTAGCTATGTAGACGGTGGGCGTTAGCTAGCTGGCTAGCTGCTGGGCAGATACGTTAGGACGACGAAATACGATAATTACGCAATTATCTTTGATACAAAGACGGCTATGTAGCTAGCTAAGAAGAAATTGCTAAGATTAGACAAATCAAACCGTTGTACTATAATGAAATGTAATGAAATGTAATGAAAAGTTATACTACCTGCAGACCGAAGTGCAGACCGAAGTGCGGGTTTAAGAGCAGTTGGAGGCCACGGAAGGAGTGTTGTATGGCATTGAAGCTCGATTGGAGGTTAGATAGCACAGTGTCCAATGACGGGCCGAAAGTGTATAGAATGGTGTCGTCTGCGTAGAGGTGGATCAGGGAATCGCCCGCAGCAAGAGCAACATCATTGATATACACAGAGAAAAGAGTCGGCCCGAGAATTGAACCCTGTGGCACCCCCATAGAGACTGCCAGAGGACCGGACAACATGCCCTCCGATTTGTGTCGGCTTTGCGAAGGGAGTGCTGTCTTGTCTAGTCCTTTTTCGGAGCAGGGAGGTCATGGGGGTCATTGAACTGTCCTCCAGGGTCAAGGCCACTGTGTCCTTTGAGCTTTCTTGTTACATAATACGCTGTTGATTCTCTGGCCAATCAATGTTGGTCGCTGATAAGAATTCCAAAAGGCTGGGTGAAGTCCTTTATCTGCTCCACTTTACTCAGACTTAAAAGGAATAGGTCAAGTTAGTTTGAGAGAACATTCAATGGGTGAGTTTAGTTGTACTCTGAACATAAGTGATTCATTTGTAGTGTTTTGTAAGCATAACCAGAGCTGTATGGGAGCAGTGCATCAGGGAACCCATGGTGATTGATGAAGAAGAGGGGAAGGAGGAGGAAAGGAGAGGAGGAGAAGTGCTGGGAGAGGGTAGAGTAGGACTTTGTGAGGGACGAGTTATCTATCCAATATGGAGATGTATGGGTAAACCACTTCTCCAATGTTTTGGGCCCTATAACAAAGAATAAACAACAACAAACATATACATGAACAAAAACAATTAAAGACTACCAGAACCCACTGGATTCTCCAATTACATTGAATGAACTACAGGACAAAATACAAACCCTCCAACCCAAAAAGGTCTGTGGTGTTGATGGCATCCTTAATGAAATGATAAAATATACAGACCACAAATTCAAATCGGCTATACATTAAACTCTTTAACATCATCCTTAGCTATGGCATCTTCCCCAATGTTTGGAACCAAGGACTGATCACCCCAATCCACAAAAGTGGAGACAAATTTTACTCCAGTAACTACAATGGGATATGCGTCAACAGCAACCTTGGGAAAATCCTCTACGTTGTCATTTTAACAGCAGACTCGTACATTTCCTCAGTGAAAACAATGTACTGAGAAAATTTTGAATTGGCATTTTACCAAATTACAGTACAACAGACGACGTATTCACCCTGCAAACCCTAGTTGACAAACAAACCAAAACAAAGGCAAAGTCTTCTCATGCTTTGTTGATTCAATTTGGCATGAGGGTCTGCTATAAAAATTGATGGAAAGTGGTGTTGGGGGAAAAACATACAACATTATTAAATCCATGTGCACAAACAAAAAGTGTCCGGTTAAAATTGGCATAAAACACTAATATTTCTTCCCGCAGGGCCGTGGGGTGAGACAGGGATGCAGCTTAAGCCCCATCCTCTTCAACATGTATATCAACGAATTGGTGAGGGCACTAGAACAGTCTGCAACACCCGGCCTCACCCTACTAGAATCTGAAGTCAAATGTCTACTGTTTGCTGAGGATCTGGTGCTACTGTCCCCAACCAAGGAGAGCTTTCAGCAGCACCTAGATCTTCTGCACAGATTCTGTCAGACCTGGGCCCTGACGGTAAATCTCAGCAAGACCAAAATAATGGTGTTCTAAAAGGTCCGGTTGCCAGGACCACAAAAACAAATTCCATCTAGACAGCATTACCATAGAGCAGTGGTTCCCAAACGTTTATAGTCCCGTACCCCTTCAAACAACCAACCTCCAGCTGTGTACCCCTCTAGCACCAGGGTCAGCATACTCTCAAATGTTGTTTTTTGACATCATTATAAGCCTGCCACACACACGCTATACGATAGATTTATTAAACATAAGAATGAGTTTTTGTCACAACCCGGCTCGTGGGAAGTGAGAAAGAGCTCTTATAGGACCAGGGCACAAATAATAATATAATAATAATCAATAAGTTTGCCCTTTATTTAGCCATCTTACATATAAACGTTATTTGTTAATCAAAAAGGTGAATAATGAGAAGGGTGTGCTTGAAAGGATGCACATACTGTAACTCTCCAATGTTAAGTTGTCTTGGAGAGAGTCTCAGTCTTAAATCATTTTCCACACACAGTCTGTGCCTGTATTCAGTTTTCATGCTTGTGAGGGCCGAGAATCCACTCTCATATAGGTACGTAGTTGCAAAGGGCATCAGTGTCTTAACAGCGCAATTTGCCAAGGCAGGATACTCTGAGCGCAGCCCTATCCAGAAATCTGGCAGTGGCTTCTGATTAAATTCAATTTTCACAGAACAGCTTGTTGCAATTTCGATGAGGCTCTCTTGTTCAGATATCGGTAAGTGGACTGGAGGCAGGGCATGAAAGGGATAATGAATCTAGTTGTTTGTGTCATCCGTTTAGGGAAAGTACCTGCATAATTGTGCACCCAGCTCACTCAAGTGGTTCGCTATATCACATTTGACATTGGCTGCAAGCTTGAGTTCATTTGGACACAAAAAAATCATACAATGATGGAAAGACCTGTGTGTTGTCCTTGTTAATGCAGACAGAGAAGAGCTCCAACTTCTTAATCATAGCCTCAATTTTGTCCCGAAAACTGAATATAGTCCCGGAGAGTCCCGGTAATCCTGGATTCAGATCATTCAGGCGAGAAAAAACATCACCCAAGATAGGCCAGTCGTGTGAGAAACTCGTCATCATGCAAGCAGTCAGACAAGTGACTATTATGATCATCAAAGTATACTCGTCTCTCAATCTCTCAAAGCTCGTCTCTCAATTTTTCTAAAACGTGTCAATAATTTGCCCCTTGATAACCAGCGCACTTCTGTATGTTGTAAAAGCGTTACATGGTCACTGCCCATATCATTGCATAATGCAGAAATACACAAGAGTTCAGGGGCCTTGCTTTAAAAAACTCATTGTAGTGTCCAAAACATCTTTCAAGCTATCAAGCATTTCCTTGACAGTAAGAGCCTCTCGGTGGATGCTGCAGTGTACCCAAGTGTTGTGGGGAGCAACTACTTGCATGCCTGTCATGGCTTTTGCGCCATCAGTACAGATACCAACCAAAGTCCATTTGATGTCACAAAGCTGTCCAGTACTTTAAAATATCCTGCCCTGTTTTGCTGGTTTCCGGGGGTTTGCAGAAGAGGATGTCTTCCTTATTTGACCCCCCATCAACGTAACGGACATATACCAGGAGCTGTGCCAGGCCCACCACGTCTGTTGACTCATCCAACTGTAACAGACATATACCAGGAGTTGTGCCAGGCTGTTGACTCATCCAGCTGTAACAGACATATACCAGGAGCTGTGCCAGGCCCGCCTTGTCTGTTGACTCACCCAGCTGTAACAGACATATACCAGGAGCTGTGCCAGGCTGTTGACTCACCCAGCTGTAACAGACATATATTTTATTTTATTTTTTTTATTTTTTTTATTTCACCTTTATTTAACCAGGTAGGCTAGTTGAGAACAGGTTCTCATTTGCAACTGCGACCTGGCCAAGATAAAGCATAGCAGTGTGAACAGACAACACAGAGTTACACATGGAGTAAACAATTAACAAGTCAATAACACAGTAGAGAAAAAAGGGGAGTCTATATACAATGTGTGCAAAAGGCATGAGGAGGTAGGCGAATAATTACAATATTGCAGATTAACACTGGAGTGATAAATGATCAGATGATCATGTAAAGGTAGAGATATTGGTGTGCAAAAGAGCAGAAAAGTAAATAAATAAAAACTGTGGGGATGAGGTAGGTGAAAATGGGTGGGCTATTTACCAATAGATTATGTACAGCTGCAGCGATCGGTTAGCTGCTCAGATAGCTGATGTTTGAAGTTGGTGAGGGAGATAAAAGTCTCCAACTTCAGCGATTTTTGCAATTCGTTCCAGTCACAGGCAGCAGAGTACTGGAACGAAAGGCGGCCGAATGAGGTGTTGGCTTTAGGGATGATCAATGAGATACACCTGGTGGAGCGCGTGCTACGGATGGGTGTTGCCATCGTGACCAGTGAGCTGAGATAAGGCGGAGCTTTGCCTAGCATGGCCTTGTAGATGACCTGGAGCCAGTGGATCTGGCGACGAATATGTAGCGAGGGCCAGCCGACTAGAGCATACAAGTCGCAGTGGTGGGTAGTATAAGGTGCTTTAGTGACAAAACGGATGGCACTGTGATAAACTGCATCCAGTTTGCTGAGAAGAGTGTTGGAAGCAATTTTGTAGATGACATCGCCGAAGTCGAGGATCGGTAGGATAGTCAGTTTTACTAGGGTAAGCTTGGCAGCGTGAGTGAAGGAGGCTTTGTTGCGGAATAGAAAGCCGACCCTTGATTTGATTTTCGATTGGAGATGTTTGATATGGGTCTGGAAGGAGAGTTTGCAGTCTAGCCAGACACTTAGGTACTTATAGGTGTCCACATATTCAAGGTCGGAACCATCCAGTGTGGTGATGCTAGTCGGGCAAGCGGGTGCAGGCAGCGATCGGTTGAAAAGCATGCATTTGGTTTTACTAGCGTTTAACATTTACATTTACATTTAAGTCATTTAGCAGACGCTCTTATCCAGAGCGACTTACAAATTGGTGCATTCACCTTATGACATCCAGTGGAGCAGCCACTTTACAATAGTGCATCTAAATCTTTTAAGGGGGGGTGAGAAGGATTACTTTATCCTATCCTAGGTATTCCTTAAAGAGGTGGGGTTTCACTCCGCTGTCCTGGCGTCGTGAGGGAGTTTGTTCCACCATTGGGGGGCCAGAGCAGCGAACAGTTTTGACTGGGCTGAGCGGGAACTGTACTTCCTCAGTGGTAGGGAGGCGAGCAGGCCAGAGGTGGATGAACGCAGTGCCCTTGTTTGGGTGTAGGGCCTGATCAGAGCCTGGAGGTACTGAGGTGCCGTTCCCCTCACAGCTCCGTAGGCAAGCACCATGGTCTTGTAGCGGATGCGAGCTTCAACTGGAAGCCAGTGGAGAGAGCGGAGGAGCGGGGTGACGTGAGAGAACTTGGGAAGGTTGAACACCAGACGGGCTGCGGCGTTCTGGATGAGTTGTAGGGGTTTAATGGCACAGGCAGGAGCCCAGCCAACAGCGAGTTGCAGTAATCCAGACGGGAGATGACAAGTGCCTGGATTAGGACCTGCGCCGCTTCCTGTGTGAGGCAGGGTCGTACTCTGCGGATGTTGTAGAGCATGAACCTACAGGAACGGGCCACCGCCTTGATGTTAGTTGAGAACGACAGGGTGTTGTCCAGGATCACGCCAAGGTTCTTAGCGCTCTGGGAGGAGGACACAGTGGAGTTGTCAACCGTGATGGCGAGATCATGGAACGGGCAGTCCTTCCCGGGAGGAAGAGCAGCTCCGTCTTGCCGAGGTTCAGCTTGAGGTGGTGATCCGTCATCCACACTGATATGTCTGCCAGACATGCAGAGATGCGATTCGCCACCTGGTCATCAGAAGGGGAAAGGAGAAGATTAATTGTGTGTCGTCTGCATAGCAATGATAGGAGAGACCATGTGAGGTTATGACAGAGCCAAGTGACTTGGTGTATAGCGAGAATAGGAGAGGGCCTAGAACAGAGCCCTGGGGACACCAGTGGTGAGAGCACGTGGTGAGGAGACGGATTCTCGCCACGCCACCTGGTAGGAGCGACCTGTCAGGTAGGACGCAATCCAAGCGTGGGCCGCGCCGGAGATGCCCAACTCGGAGGGGGTGGAGAGGAGGATCTGATGGTTCACAGTATCGAAGGCAGCCGATAGGTCTAGAAGGATGAGAGCAGAGGAGAGAGAGTTAGCTTTAGCAGTGCGGAGCGCCTCCGTGATACAGAGAAGAGCAGTCTCAGTTGAATGACTAGTCTTGAAACCTGACTGATTTGGATCAAGAAGGTCATTCTGAGAGAGATAGCGGGAGAGCTGGCCAAGGACGGCACGTTCAAGGGTTTTGGAGAGAAAAGAAAGAAGGGATACTGGTCTGTAGTTGTTGACATCGGAGGGATCGAGTGTAGGTTTTTTCAGAAGGGGTGCAACTCTCGCTCTCTTGAAGACGGAAGGGACGTAGCCAGCGGTCAGGGATGAGTTGATGAGCGAGGTGAGGTAAGGGAGAAGGTCTCCGGAAATGGTCTGGAGAAGAGAGGAGGGGATAGGGTCAAGCGGGCAGGTTGTTGGGCGGCCGGCCGTCACAAGACGCGAGATTTCATCTGGAGAGAGAGGGGAGAAAGAGGTCAGAGCACAGGGTAGGGCAGTGTGAGCAGAACCAGCGGTGTCGTTTGACTTAGCAAACGAGGATCGGATGTCGTCGACCTTCTTTTCAAAATGGTTGACGAAGTCATCTGCAGAGAGGGAGGAGGGGGAGGGGGAGGGGGATTCAGGAGGGAGGAGAAGGTGGCAAAGAGCTTCCTAGGGTTAGAGGCAGATGCTTGGAATTTAGAGTGGTAGAAAGTGGCTTTAGCAGCAGCGACAGAAGAGGAAAATGTAGAGAGGAGGGAGTGAAAGGATGCCAGGTCCGCAGGGAGGCGAGTTTTCCTCCATTTCCGCTCGGCTGCCCGGAGCCCTGTTCTGTGAGCTCGCAATGAGTCGTCGAGCCACGGAGCGGGAGGGGAGGACCGAGCCGGCCTGGAGGATAGGGGACATAGAGAGTCAAAGGATGCAGAAAGGGAGGAGAGGAGGGTTGAGGAGGCAGAATCAGGAGATAGGTTGGAGAAGGTTTGAGCAGAGGGAAGAGATGATAGGATGGAAGAGGAGAGAGTAGCGGGGAGAGAGAGCGAAGGTTGGGACGGCGCGATACCAACCGAGTAAGGGCAGTGTGGGAAGTGTTGGATGAGAGCAAGAGGGAAAAGGATACAAGGTAGTGGTCGGAGACTTGGAGGGGAGTTGCAATGAGGTTAGTGGAAGAACAGCATCTAGTAAAGATGAGGTCGAGCGTATTGCCTGCCTTGTGAGTAGGGTGGGAAGGTGAGAGGGAGAGGTCAAAAGAGGAGAGGAGTGGAAAGAAGGAGGCAGAGAGGAATGAGTCAAAGGTAGACGTGGGGAGGTTAAAGTCGCCCAGAACTGTGAGAGGTGAGCCGTCCTCAGGAAAGGAGCTTATCAAGGCATCAAGCTCATTGATGAACTCTCCGAGGAACCTGGAGGGCGATAAATGATAAGGATGTTAAGCTTGAAAGGGCTGGTAACTGTGACAGCATGGAATTCAAAGGAGGCGATAGACAGATGGGTAAGGGGAAAAGAGAGAATGACCACTTGGGAGAGATGAGGATCCCGGTGCCACCACCCCGCTGACCAGAAGCTCTCGGGGTGTGCGAGAACATGTGGGCGGACGAAGAGAGAGCAGTAGGAGTAGCAGTGTTATCTGTGGTGATCCATGTTTCCGTCAGTGCCAAGAAGTCGAGGGACTGGAGGGCGGCATAGGCTGAGATGAACTCTGCCTTGTTGGCCGCAGATCGGCAGTTCAAAGGCTACCGGAGACCTGGAACTCCACGTGGGTCGTGCGCGCTGGGACCACCAGATTAGGGTGGCCGCGGCCACGCGGTGTGGAGCGTTTGTATGGTCTGTGCAGAGAGGAGAGAACAGGGATAGACAGACACATAGTTGACAGGCTACAGAAGAGGCTACGCTAATGCAAAGGAGATTGGAATGACAAGTGGACTACACGTCTCGAATGTTCAGAAAGTTGAGCTTACGTAGCAAGAATCTTATTGACTAAAATGATTAAAAATGATACAGTACTGCTGAAGTAGGCTAGGTGGCAGTGGCTGCATTGTTGACTTTGTAGGCTAGCTGGCAGTGGCTGCGTTGTTGATTACGTTACGTTGCGTTAAAAGAACGACAATAGCTGGCTAGGTAACCTAGAAAATCGCTCTAGACTACACAATTATCTTTGATACAGAGACGGCTATGTAGCTAGCTATGTAGCTAGCTACGATCAAACAAATCAAACCGTTGTACTGTAATGAAATGAAATGAAAATGTGATACTACCTGTGGAGCGAGGCGGAATGCGACCGGGTTGTTGAGTTCTAATCGGTAGACGTTGGCTAGCTGTTAGCTAGCTAGCAGTGTCTCCTACGTTAAGGACGACAAATAGCTGGCTGCGTTGTTGATTCAGGGGCTAGCTGGCTAGCTAGGCTAGCTGGCTAGCTAGCTAGCAGTGTTGATTACGTTACGTTGCGTTAAAAGAGCGACAATAGCTGGCTAGGTAACCTAGAAAATCGCTCTAGACTACACAATTATCTACACAATTATCTTTGATACAGAGACGGCTATGTAGCTAGCTATGTAGACGGTGGGCGTTAGCTAGCTGGCTAGCTGCTGGGCAGATACGTTAGGACGACGAAATACGATAATTACGCAATTATCTTTGATACAAAGACGGCTATGTAGCTAGCTAAGAAGAAATTGCTAAGATTAGACAAATCAAACCGTTGTACTATAATGAAATGTAATGAAATGTAATGAAAAGTTATACTACCTGCAGACCGAAGTGCAGACCGAAGTGCGGGTTTAAGAGCAGTTGGAGGCCACGGAAGGAGTGTTGTATGGCATTGAAGCTCGATTGGAGGTTAGATAGCACAGTGTCCAATGACGGGCCGAAAGTGTATAGAATGGTGTCGTCTGCGTAGAGGTGGATCAGGGAATCGCCCGCAGCAAGAGCAACATCATTGATATACACAGAGAAAAGAGTCGGCCCGAGAATTGAACCCTGTGGCACCCCCATAGAGACTGCCAGAGGACCGGACAACATGCCCTCCGATTTGACACACTGAACTCTGTCTGAAAAGTAATTGGTGAACCAGGCAAGGCAGTCATCCGAAAAACCGAGGCTACTGAGTCTGCCGATAAGAATATGGTGATTGACGGAGTCGAAAGCCTTGGCAAGGTCGATGAAGACGGCTGCACAGTACTGTCTTTTATCGATGGCGGTTATGATGTCGTTTAGTACCTTGAGTGTGGCTGAGGTGCACCCGTGACCGGCTCGGAAACCAGATTGCATAGCGGAGAAGGTACGGTGGGATTCGAGATGGTCAGTGACCTGTTTGTTGACTTGGCTTTCGAAGACCTTAGATAGGCAGGGCATAATGGATATAGGTCTGTAACAGTTTGGGTCCAGGGTGTCTCCCCTTTGAAGAGGGGGATGACTGCGGCAGCTTTCAATCCTTGGGGATCTCAGACGATATGAAAGAGAGGTTGAACAGGCTGGTAATAGGGGTTGCGACAATGGCGGCGGATAGTTTCAGAAATAGAGGGTCCAGATTGTCAAGCCCAGCTGATTTATACGGGTCCAGGTTTTGCAGCTCTTTCAGAACATCTGCTATCTGGATTTGGGTAAAGGAGAACCTGGAGAGGCTTGGGCGAGGAGCTGCGGGGGGGCCGGAGCTGTTGGCCGAGGTAGGAGTAGCCAGGCGGAAGGCATGGCCAGCCGTTGAGAAATGCTTGTTGAAGTTTTCGATAATCATGGATTTGTCGGTGGTGACCGTGTTCCCTAGCCTCAGTGCAGTGGGCAGCTGGGAGGAGGTGCTCTTGTTCTCCATGGACTTCACAGTGTCCCAGAACTTTTTGGAGTTGGAGCTACAGGATGCAAACTTCTGCCTGAAGAAGCTGGCCTTAGCTTTCCTGACTGACTGCGTGTATTGGTTCCTGATATATCAGGAGCTGTGCCAGGCTGTTGACTCATCCAGCTGTAACACACATATACCAGGAGCTGTGCCAGGCTGTTGACTCACCCAGCTGTAACAGACATATACCAGGAGCTGTGCCAGGCTGTTGACTCATCCAGCTGTAACACACATAAACCAGGAGCTGTGACAGGCCCTCCACGTCTGTTGACTCATCCAGCTGTAACACATAGAATTCACTGGCTTGTATGCAAATCAGTCATTGTTTCAAAACATCTCCTGCCATGTTACTGATGTGTCATGAAACAGTGTTGTTTGATGAAGGCATTGTCTGTATAGTTTTGTTGGCCTTTTCCCCCAGCATTGTCCCAGCCATATGCACGGCAGCAGGAATAATTAAGTCCTCCACAATAGTATGGGACTTGCCTGTCCTAGCCACTCAGTAACTCACCATATAAGACGCACCTAGCCACTTCTTATTAATGGTATCTGTTGCTTTTATACATGTCTTACTACTCGAAAGTTGTCTTAATTCTCACTCAAATCATTTTGGCATTGAAACAAGACTACTCAGGCTAGAAAAAAACATCACCCAGATGTATAGCTCTGTCGGAAAAATCTAAATGGACTGTTTGAAGATGTGATTCACATTTTTATTTGCCGTACCCCCAACGGCATTGCACGTACCCCTGGGGGAACACCAGTCTGGGAATAACCGCTCTAACTGATCATGCCGTAATTACAAATTAAATTACAGAGAGAAACAGTCAGAAGAAAAAACTGGCGTTTTAACATGTTATTATAACAGGATGATGAATTTGAGACTTTCAAAAGAAATTCTAAAGAGAAGATGGTCTCTACTGAAACATTGGGTATGGTATGGGACCCTCAAAAGCCTTTGTAAGGGGGAAGGTGATCACCATTCCCTCTAAAGCAAAGAGGGAAGTATGGGTAAAGCTAATACACTAGCTAGAGCACACAAAAAACTATACATACCTCGGCCTAAACATCAGCCCGAAAGGTAACTTCCGCAAAGCTGTGAACGATCTGAGAGACAAGGCAAGAAGGGCCTTCTATGCCATTAAAACAGAACATAAAATTTGACATACCAATTAGGATCTGACTCGAAATAGACCGTTATATAAAGTCAGTTTTATAAAACCCATTGCCATTTGTGGTTGTGAGATCTAGGGTTCGCTCACCAACTAAGAATGTACAAAATGGGGCAAACACCAAATTGAGACTGCATGCAGAATTCTGCAAAAATACATTTACATTACATTTAAGTCATTTAGCAGACGCTCTTATCCAGAGCGACTTACAAATTGGTGCGTTCACCTTAAGACATCCAGTGGAACAGCCACTTTACAATAGTGCATCTAAATCTTTTAAGGGGGGGTGAGAAGGATTACTTTATCCAGAAGGATTACTTTATCCTCTTTTTTTTATCCTAAAATGTCCTCTTTGTACAGTCGTGGCCAAAAGTTTTGAGAATGACACAAATATCAATTTACACAAAGTTTGCTGCTTCAGTGACTTTAGATATTTTTGTCAGATGTTACTATGGAATACTGAAGTATAATTACAAGCATTTCATAAGTGTCAAAGGCTTTTATTGACAATTACATGAAATTGATGCAAAGAGTCAATATTTGCAGTGTTGACCCTTCTTTTTCAAGACCTCTACAATCCGCCCTGGCATGCTGTCAATTAACTTCTGGGCCACATCCTGACTGATGGTAACCCATTCTTGCATAATCAATGCTAGGAGTTTGTCAGAATGTGTGGGTTTTTGTTTGTCCACCCGCCTCTTGAGGATTGACAACAAGTTCTCAATGGGATTAACGTCTGGGGAATTTACTGGCTATCGACCCAAAATATTGATGTTTTGTTCCCCGCGCCACTTATCACTTTTACCTTATGGCAAGGTGCTCCATCATGCTGGAAAAGGCATTGTTCGTCACCAAACTGTTGCTGGATGGTTGGGAGAAGTTGCTCTCAGAGGATGTGTTGGTACCATTCTTTATTCATGGCTGTGTTCTTAGGCAAAATTGTGAGTCAGCCCACTCCCTTGGCTGAGAAGCAACCCCATACATGAATGGTCTCAGGATGCTTTACTGTTGGCATGACACAGGACTGATGGTAGCGCTCACCTTGTCTTCTCCGGCCAAGATTTTTCTGGATGCCCCAAAAAATCGAAAAGAGGATTCATCAGAGAAAATGACTTTACCCCAGTCCTCAGCAGTCCAATCCCTGTACCTTTTGCAGAACATCAGTCTGTCCCTGATGTTTTTCCTGGAGAGAAGTGGCTTCTTTGCTGCCCTTCTTGACACCAGGCCATCCTCCAAGTCTTCGCCTCACTGTGCGTGCAGATGCACTCACACCTGCCTGCTGCCATTCCTAAGCAAGCTCTGTACTGGTGGTGCCCCGATCCCGCAGCTGAATCAACTTTTGGAGACAGTCCTGGCACTTGCTGGTCTTTCTTGGGCGCCCTGAACCGCTCTCCTTGAAGTTCTTGATGATCCAATAAATGGTTGATTTAGGTGCAATCTTACTGGCAGCAATATCCTTGCCTGTGAAGCCCTTTTGGTGCAAAGCAATGATGACGGCACATGTTGCCTTGAAGGTAACCATGGTTGACAGAGGAAGAACAATGATTCCAAGCACCACCCTCCTTTTGAAGCTTCTAGTCTGTTATTCAAACTCAATCAGCATGACAGAGCGATCTCCAGCCTTGTCCTCGTCAACACTCACACCTGTGTTAACGAGAGAATCACTGACATGATGTCAGCTGGTCCTTTTGTGGCAGGGCTGAAATGCAGTAGAATATTTTGGGGGGAATTCAGTTCATTGACATGGCAAAGAGGGACTGCAATTAATTGCAATTAATCTGATCACTCTTCATAACATTCTGGAGTATATGCAAATTGCCATCATACAAACTGAGGCAGCGGACTTTGTGAAAATGAATATTTGTGTCATTCTCAAAACCTTTGGCCACGTGCGTACAACGTAAAACACCAATTAATGCACGCCGATACCCGCTACTGATCAAAATCCAGAAAAGAGCTGTTAAATTCTACAATCACCTAAAATGAAGCGATTCCCAAACCTTCCAAAACAAAGCCATCACCTACAGAGAGATGAACCTAGAGTCCCCTAAGCAAGCTGGTCCTGGGGCTCTGTTCACAAACACAAACAGACCCCACAAAGCCCCAGTACAACAACACAATTAGACCCAACCAAGTCATGAAAAAAACTAAAAGATAAATACTTGACACATTGGAAAGACTTTACCAAGCAAACTAGAATGCTATTTGGCCCTACACAGAGAGTACACCTGACCACTGTTACTGACCCAAACTTAAGGAAAGCTTTGACTATGTACAGACTCAGTGAGCATAGCCTTGCTATTGAGAAAGGCCGCTGTAGGCAGACGTGGCTCTCAAGAGAAGACAGGTTATGTGCACACTGCCCACAAAATGAGGTGGCAATTGAGCTGCACTTCCCAACCTCCTGCCAAATGTATGACCATATTAGAGACACATATTTCCCTCAGATTACACAGATCCACAAAGAATTTGAAAACAAACCCAATTTTGATCAACTATTTGGTGAAATACCACAGAGTGCATCACAACAGCAAGATTTGAAGACCTGTTGCCACAAGAAAAGGACAACCAGTGAAGAACAATTAGCATTTTAAATACAACCCATATTTATGTTTATTTATTTTCCCTTTTGTACTTTAACTATTTGCAAATAATATGACATTTGAAATTTATTTATTCCTTTTAAACTTTTGTGAGTGTAATGTTTACTGTTCATTTTTACTGTTTATTTCACTTTTTATTATCTACTTCACCTGCTTTGACAATGTTGATATATGTTTCCCATGCCAATAAAGCCCTGAAACTGAAATTGAAATTGGTGGGAGTGATTGAGAGAGTGAAGGAGGAGGAGAATAGGAAAGGGAGGGGAGGGCAGAGGGAGGGATGGGGCACAGGAGCAACAGATGGGGTCTATTTTGGGAGTTCAGCTCAGGTTATAAACGTTCTGTTGATAACATCTGTCCGTCTGTCCATCTGCTACTTTCACAACACTGTTTACATACAGGAGAACACTAGTTAGTTTAGCAGAGCCTCGTCAATTAGAGCGGAAACCCCAATAGTGGTACATTTAGAACTACAGAAGAAGCCAATAGTGGTAAATTTAGAACTACAGAAGAAGCCAATAGTGGTACATTTAGAACTACAGAAGAAGCCAATAGTGGTAAATTTAGAACTACAGAAGAAGCCAATAGTGGCCATTTTTAACACTGTTAAATAGACTAGAGATCATATAATTGTGGAAGGTGCTTGGCTGTTCATATTATTCATATTGTTCATATTATTCATACTGTTCATATTATTTGAAAATGTCATTCACTGCAATGTCACATTTTGTGAGGATTTATGCTTCTATGTTCTATTCTGAATATAGCTAAATGATAAATAGTTTCCTTGAACCTCTCCCCGGGTTACATTGACTCTGTACCGGTACCCCCTGTATATAGCCTCTCCCCGGGTTACATTGACTCTGTACCGGTACCCCCTGTATATAGCCTCTTCCTGGGTTACATTGACTCTGTACCGGTACCCCCTGTATATAGCCTCTTCCTGGGTTACATTGACTCTGTACCGGTACCCCCTGTATATAGCCTCTCCCCGGGTATCATTGACTCTGTACCGGTACCCCCTGTATATAGCCTCTTCCTGGGTTACATTGACTCTGTACCGGTACCCCCTGTATATAGCCTCTCCCCGGGTATCATTGACTCTGTACCGGTACCCCCTGTATATAGCCTCTTCCTGGGTTACATTGACTCTGTACCGGTACCCCCTGTATATAGCCTCTCCCCGGGTATCATTGACTCTGTACCGGTACCCCCTGTATATAGCCTCTTCCTGGGTTACATTGACTCTGTACCGGTACCCCTGTATATAGCCTCTTCCTGGGTTACATTGACTCTGTACCGGTACCCCTGTATATAGCCTCTCCCGGGTATCATTGACTCTGTACCAGTACCCCCTGTATATAGCCTCTTCCTGGGTTACATTGACTCTGTACCGGTACCCCCTGTATATAGCCTCTCCCCGGGTATCATTGACTCTGTACCGGTACCCCCTGTATATAGCCTCTTCCTGGGTTACATTGACTCTGTACCGGTACCCCCTGTATATAGCCTCTTCCTGGGTTACATTGACTCTGTACCGGTACCCCCTGTATATAGCCTCTTCCTGGGTTACATTGACTCTGTACCGGTACCCCCTGTATATAGCCTCTTCCTGGGTTACATTGACTCTGTACCGGTACCCCCTGTATATAGCCTCTCCCCGGGTATCATTGACTCTGTACCGGTACCCCCTGTATATAGCCTCTTCCTGGGTTACATTGACTCTGTACCGGTACCCCCTGTATATAGCCTCTTCCTGGGTTACATTGACTCTGTACCGGTACCCCCTGTATATAGCCTCTTCCTGGGTTACATTGACTCTGTACCGGTACCCCCTGTATATAGCCTCTCCCCGGGTATCATTGACTCTGTACTGGTACCCCCTTTATATAGCCTCTTCCTGGGTTACATTGACTCTGTACCGGTACCCCCTGTATATAGCCTCTTCCTGGGTTACATTGACTCTGTACCGGTACCCCCTGTATATAGCCTCTTCCTGGGTTACATTGACTCTGTACCGGTACCCCCTGTATATAGCCTCTTCCTGGGTTACATTGACTCTGTACCGGTACCCCCTGTATATAGCCTCTCCCCGGGTATCATTGACTCTGTACTGGTACCCCCTGTATATAGCCTCTTCCTGGGTTACATTGACTCTGTACCGGTACCCCCTGTATATAGCCTCTCCCCGGGTATCATTGACTCTGTACCGGTACCCCCTGTATATAGCCTCTTCCTGGGTTACATTGACTCTGTACCGGTACCCCCTGTATATAGCCTCTCCCCGGGTATCATTGACTCTGTACCGGTACCCCTGTATATAGCCTCGCTTATTATTTTACGGCTGCTGTTTAATTATTTGTTACTTTTATTTTCTATTTTAAATTTTTTACTTATCTATGTTTTACTTAACACTTATTTGTATGTTTTTTTCTTAAAACTTCTTAAAGCATTGTTGGTTAAGGTATAGTAAGTAAGCATTTCACTGTAAGGTCTACCTGTTGTGACAAATACAATTTGATTTGATTTACAGTGAAATTGATGTGAGCTCTCAGAGATGGGGTGGCAGGGTAGCCTAGTGGTTAGAGCGTTGGACTAGTAACCGAAAGGTTGCAAGTTCAAATCCCCGAGCTGACAAGGTACAAAATCTGTCATTCTGCCCTTGAACAGGCAGTTAACCCACTGTTCCTAGGCTGTCATTGAAAATAAGAATTTGTTCTTAACTGACTTGCCTAGTAAAATAAAGGTTAAAAAAAAAGAGATAAGCTCACTTCTGTGCAACAGATCACAATGTCATCATCACACTTTATGGATTTGTTTAATTACTGGAAGGTTTAAGCCCCGATTAAGGTTACATTAGCCATAACTGTAAACTAATGATATATGATCTATGCATTCATCTAAATACCTAATTCTTCTCTCCTATTTAACAGGGTCCATGATTGCTGCTTGAGCAATCTAGTGACATACCACTGACATCTAGTGGTATGTGCAGGTAACTGCATTGTGTGCAATGGGTCAAATGAAGAAGCAGATAAAGAGCCATTACATATCCTCACAATCGACAGGATTGCAGTCAACTTCATCTGCCATAGAAGCTACTTCCACATGCCATATAAAATACATTTTTTGTAAATGAACTTATATCAGAATCCTGTAAATACTTTTTGTCAAAATACATTAAATAAGAGTCACATCGAAAGTTAAATGTTCAATTTATATTACATTATTTGGTGGCCTGAACACCTTGCTGAACCCAAAATTATTGATTAGTACCATATTCATGTTTGATAAATGATCTGCTTATCCTATGGAATAATACACAGCCAGTTTCAGGATGAATCATCGACACAGGGGTGAACTTGCACTTCCACTGAGCACAGAGTTTTTGAGAGTATCTCAATCGTGCACAAATCTATGGTCGATTTCACACAATGCCCTTTCCATAGAATACTGTACTGGAGAGAGAGAAAGAGAGAGAGCGAGAGAGACACACACACACAGAAACAGAGAAAGAGAAACACACAGGGAGACAGAGAGAGAAAGAACTCCGTTTCTTCGCATGGCATCGGTGTCACATTTTAGAATCACTACAGGAACGACAGGAAGGAAGCACGAGGGGGAAAAAACCTGGCTATGAAATAGAACATATATTGTTCAAGATTACAAAAAAGAACATTCTGTTATTAGCTTTCTGGCTGTTTCAAGTCTTATTTTATACGCAAATAGACACATACACACACAACACACAAATCCCTTAAAAATAGAATTAGTGGCAGGTGTATTGGTGATAAAACATGTGCCACTTATGTGTATAATAACGTGTATAATAAACTTGAATACTGAGCTCACTTATACAAACAAGCATACTCACTGACTCCCCCACACATGTCTTTTTAACCCATATTAAAGCATGTGCCTGGAGTCATACAGCTCGGCTTTCTCTCTCTAGCTGCACCCCCCTCCTCATTCTACTCTCCCTCTCATCTCCACTCCTACGCCTCAGCCTCAGCCTCACTCACATGTTCTTCTCTTCAATACAACCAGGATCTCTCCATATTCCTCTCTTTCCATCGCTCTCTCTTTCTCTCTCACTCTTGCTCTCTCTCTCTATAGCTCTCTTTCTCTCTCTGTCTCCATCTCTCTCGACTGTCTCCCTATCTCTATTGATCTCTCTCTCTCTCTCTCTCTCTCTCTCCCTCTCTTTCTCTCTCTCTCTCTCTCTCTCTGTGCATCCACTCTTCTCAGCATCCACATTAGTTACCACCAGAGTAAGAAATAGAGAGAGGAAGATAGATGAGCACTGTTCCGGACTCCAGCAATGGCCCCTAAAAGAGAACCGTCCATTAAGAAGTCTCCATCGCCTGTGGCCCAGCAGCCCAGACTGGGGCCTCCTTTCCCCTGCCTGCCCTCAGCTAACCTTCCTCAGCCAAGGTCAGCTCCAGAGCAGAGACCCAGGATGCTGCGACCCTCTGACTCTCCATTTGACCCCAGCACCATGGAGGTGAGTGCCACAGCACTCTGTGTGTGTGTGTGTGTGTGTGTGTGTGTGTGTGTGTGTGTGTGTGTGTGTGTGTGTGTGCGTGCGTGCGTGCGTGCGTGCGTGCGTGCGTGCGTGCGTGCGTGCGTGCGTGCGTGCGTACGTGCGTGCGTGTGTGTGTATGTGCACAGCATTGTCAGGGCTAATGTGGGACGCAGGCTTAAAAATACAATGATGACTAATATGGCTATAATAGGACGTACTAAAAATCGCCCAATGTTCCATCTTATAATAGACTGAAATGTAGGCAGAGGGATAGTCTATACCTTGAGATGCAAACAATCAATCCATTTTGAAAATGTTTAATTTATTACTATTGTTTTGTCATAGGAAATGTTAAAGCTACAAAGCATCGCAAATTATGTTTCTCAATATCATGATGTGCTTACAAAACAGATGACACAAATCCTCTTTCAAATCCTCTTCCAATTGTTTAATCAGAGACTAATAGGAACCAAACTACCAGTATCATTGTGGGATAAAGATGAGTTGAAAACTAGAGCAGTGCTATAGAAGCTGTCTGTGACTGTCTGACCTCCTCTGGGAGGGAATGCGCTCAGTTCTCTCCAGGAGAGATATAACCTTGACCCTTCCGCATTTTCATATGTACAGTACCAGTCAAGAATTTGGACACACCTACTAATTCAAGGGTTTTTCTTTATTTGTTACTATTTTTCTACATTGTAGAATATTTGCGAAGACATGAAAACTATGATATAACACATATGGAATCATGTAGTATGCAAAAAAAGTGTTCAACAAATCTAAATGTATTTTAGATTTGAGATTCTTCTAAGTAGCCTCCCTTTGCCTTGATGACAGCTTTGCACACTCTTGGCATTCTCTCAAATAGTTGCACCTGGAATGCTATTCCAACTGTCTTGAAGGAGTTCCCACATATGCTGAGCACTTATTGGCTGCTTTTCCTTCACTCTGCGGTCCAACTCATCCAAAACCATCTCAATTGGGTTGAGGTCAGGTGATTGTGGAGGCCAGGTCATCTGATGCAGCACTCCACCACTCTCCTTCTTGGTCAAATTGCCCTTACACACCCTGGAGGTGTTTTTTGGGTCATTGTCCTGATGAAAAACAAATGATAGTCCCACTGAGAGCAAACCAGATGGGATGGTGTATTCGTGCAGAATGCTATCGTAGCCATGCTGGTTAAGTGTGCCTTGAATTCTAAATAAATCACAGTCAGTGTCACCAGCAAAGCACGGCCACACCATCACACCTCCTCCTCCATGCTTCACGGCGGGAACCATACATGCGGAGATCATCCGTTCACCTACTCTGCGTCTCACAAAGACACGGCGGTTGGAACCAAAAATATCAAATTTGGACTCATCAGACCAAAGGACAGATTTCCACCGGTCTAATGTCCATTGTTTGTGTTTCTTGGCCCAAGCAAGTCTCTTCTTCTTATTGGTGTCCTTTAGTAGTGGTTTCTTTGCAGCAAAATTTGACCATGAAGTCCTGATTCATGAAGTCTCCTCTGAACAGTTGATGTTGAGGTGTGTCTGCTACTTGAACTCGGTGAAGCATTTATTTGGACTGCAATCTGAGGTGCAGTTAACTCTAATTAACTTATCCTTTGCAGCAGAGGTAACTCTGGGTCTTCCTTTCCTATGGCGGTCCTCATGAGAGTCAGTTTCATCATAGTGCTTGATGGTTGTTGCAACTGCACTTGAAGAAACTTTCAAAGTTCTTTAATTGTTCCGGATTGACTGACATTCATGTCTTAAAGTAATGATTGACTGTTGTTTCTCTTTGCTTATTTGAGCTGTTCTTGCCGTAATTTGGACTTGGTCTTTTACCAAATAGTGCTATCTTCTCTATACTATCCCTACCACATCACAACACAACTGATTAGCTCAAATGCATAAAGAGGGATAGAAATTCCACAAATCAACTTTTAACAAGGCACATCTGTTAATTGAAATGCATTCCAGGTGACTACCTCATGAAGCTGGTTGAGAGAATGCCAAGAGTGTGCAAAGCTGTCAATAAGGCAAAGGGTGACTACTTTTAAGAATCTCACATAAAAAATATATTTTGATTTGTTTAACACTTTTTTTGGTTACTACATGATTCCATATGTGTTGTTTCATAGTTTGATGTCTTCACTATTATTCTACACTGGAGAACATTTTTTTAAATAAAGAAAAACTCTGGAATTAGTAGTTGTGTCCAAACTTTTGACTGGTACTGTACATCCTGAGAAGAAGATTATAAGAAGGGTTGGTTATAAATGTAAAATCACAGAGACAATCACACTTGGTAGGGCTATATTCAGTCACCCACATTAGCACTGTCACTCTGTTGTGAAACGTGCATAGCTTCGCTCTCATCAATGCTACTTACTTTGCAATAGAATTAGTCAGTGCTTGACTTGGACTGAAACAGGTGCCAGTGCTAATTTTGGGTGCCGGTGCTGTTTATATTAAGGTGCAGGAGCTCCACTACTTTTGAGACAATTTTCAATTATAGGAACAGGAGTTCAAGCAGCAGAAAATGTGAGGTTTTGGTACTGAGCTCCGGTGAGATTCTGCCCAAGTCAATCATTGGAATTAGTGCTCTGCAGCATGTATCTGTGTTGCTAGAGTTTATAAAAGGGTCAACAAACCCCTAGACCTATACAGATACACCCCAAGGCACTACGTCCTCATTGATCGGGGGAATTAGACAGGTTGTGGCCCACATACCTGGCTGACTAGGTATGCAGCTCAATGAGCTAATCGATGGACCTAAGGAATCCAACACCATTTTTGTCACAGACCAAAATGTAACACAACAGTAGTGTACCTAGACCTATAACCGTTTCTAACAGTGTTACCATGGACAGGCCACTCCAACGCTGCACTGTCCAAGGTTATGCGCACAGTGCAGATGCAGCACAGAGCTATGACGCGAAATTAACACTGCTGGGGCTGTGCTATGGTGCTTTCGTGACTGGGAACTCGGATAAATAAGAGGTCAAATCAATACGTCAGTGCTCTTCAGGACGGAAAGTGGGAGTGCTAGAAAGAGGAATTCCGAGTTGAATTACCGTTTCAAACTAAGTCGAAGATCGTTTGTTTCCGAGTTCCCAGTTGTCTTGAATGCACTGATGTCGGAAGTCAGAGATCTTCGAGTTCCTGAGTTCCCAATGGTTTTGAACGCGGCATTAGTTGATATTTCACTCCCCTCCGACCTGTCACATTCCTCCACCTCCCGACATCTTCGACACACTCGAACATCTACAGATATGGTGGGTTCTTCAATAACCTTGATTAAATAGTTAGCTATCTAGCTAGCTACTTGAAATGGTATTCTTATTTCGGAATTGTTTTGTCGAACTAGATAACAAGTTGTTAACTTTATTTGCTATCTAGCCAGTTTGATTGAGCAGAACCAGCAAGTTAGCGTTATCGTAGCTAGCCAAGGTTGGCTACTTGCCATTACTGTATAGTAGTAACCCTAGCTCGTTGATTATACCAGTAACTGTAATTACCCCTGTCTCCAACTGTCCCACAGATGTTAGTCTTTCTCTTACTGACTAGTAGCTAGTTCCTAACTAGGTAAGGGTGTGATAGAACGTTGTCTGTCAAGTTAGCTAACTTTAGTTAGCTGGGCTAACTAGCAACCACTGGTCCTTGCCCACAGGGTTGAGCAACATCATAGCTAACTTAATCTTTCTTTGAACAGTCTGACTTCTCAGAAGATCAAATCATGGGTGAGTTACAAACTAGTTCGCTAGATTAGCTAGCTAACTACGCTAGCTAGTTACTTTCCCAAAACTTTAACTATAACAACTCTTGCATGCTGCCATCCTCAACTCAGACAGATGCCACTTTAATTTTTCTTTCTTGCTCGTCTGACTCATCTGCTTTATGCCTTGTCTGTCATTCCTCTATTGTAGCAAAGTTACCACTATTTCCTTTCTGTCCTCTGTGTTTTCTCAAACTCCATATGCAACTGATTGTTCTTTCCAGATTGAGTTTAACCTGGATCAAATACACGGTGAGTCATTGGTGAAGGACCGTAACATTTGGCCCTTAAATCTGGGACCTTAATCTAACAGTGTTGAAAGGCATGTTGTTGGTCTGATACAGTTGCGGTAGGAACACCATGGATGTTAGCCTACAATTACAGTGTCACTGCTATATTTCAAGACACTCGGTGAGTTTAGGCTGTTGTGTCATGTCTATTTCCTGTTTGTTTTTTCCCCCAGTCAATAGTTGGGAATAAAATGGCTATAAACAGACTTTCTATCCGTGTTAGTAAGCTCAGGTCTAGTATGTGAGGTAGTAATCGGCTCCTCGTGTAGGTGCATATCTATAGACAGAGAATCCACCTTTTGCATACCGTATACTAGTTAGTAGTGCGTTTGCATCAAACTGCATGCATTCCCAGTTGTACCACAAATATTTCCATGCTATCTAAACTAGCTTGTCCCCTAGACTGTTACCTTTCCTTTTGTGGAGTTAGAAACAGACTAGTAGATTGGTCTTCTCTCTCCTCCCTGGCTTGTTTAATAATTGTTGGCATAATACAGCTCTCCCTCCCACTCTCCTCCACTACCTTTTATATGGTGTTGGGAAATGGAACTCAGCGGGCCAGGAGTGAAGAGGCTGGCACATTCCTGAGAACAGGAGAAAGTTCCACAACATACCAGTGTTGTCTGCCTCCTAGGGTCCTGAAGGGATATTCCATAGACCTGTCCTGAAGGGATATTCCATAGACCTGTCCTGAAGGGATATTCCATAGACCTGTCCTGAAGGGATATTCCATAGACCTGTCCTGAAGGGATATTCCATAGACCTGTCCTGAAGGGATATTCCATAGACCTGTCCTGAAGGGATATTCCATAGACCTGTCCTGAAGGGATATTCCATAGACCTGTCCTGAAGGGATATTCCATAGACCTGTCCTGAAGGGATATTCCATAGACCTGTCCTGAAGGGATATTCCATAGACCTGTCCTGAAGGGATATTCCATAGACCTGTCCTGAAGGGATATTCCATAGACCTGTCCTGAAGGGATATTCCATAGACCTGTCCTGAAGGGATATTCCATAGACCTGTCCTGAAGGGATATTCCATAGACCTGTCCTGAAGGGATATTCCATTTAAATTCAGTTCATTTGGGAAGTAGGATATATTAAAGTGTGTGTATATATATATACTTTTTAATAGAATGGCATCTGAGGTTGCCCCCCCCCCCCCCCCCCCCAACCAATCTATGTCCCTGAACTCAATTAACCTTAACAATGGACCCAATTATCCTGGGTAGACACATTTACATTAATGTAAAGTGACATACCTGGTGAACAAAGGTGTGTGTGTGTGTGCTAGCTAACCAGTTATTTTAGCTAAAACTATGAAGGGATGCACATTATCAGTTGTTGGGCTCTAGGACAGATTTTCTTTTGTACCATTTCAATCTATCTCCTACTTTATCAGTTTCCAACATGTTTGCTGTTTTTTCCCCCTCTTACCCATTTTAACATCTTTTATACACTCACTAATTTCTTTTCCCCTCTAATCCTCACCTCTCTCATTAGAGATGATCCAATGACCCTCCATTGGCCTTCCTCCAATGAGCTTTGAGAGGGAGGTGAGGCATTGAGGAAAAGGGATGGTCATACAGACAGACACTCACCTGTCCTTTTCTCTCCCTCCTCCAGAGTTTAAGGAGGCCTTCCTCCTCTTCGACAGAACCGGTGATGGAAAGATCAGCTACAGTCAGTGTGGTGATGTCATGAGGGCGTTGGGACAGAATCCTGTCAACTCTGAGGTCCTCAAGGTCCTGGGAAACCCCAAGGCTGAAGGTGAGATACAATTAGGCTTGGGAGGTGTACTGTTGAAACAATTTATTTGATGTTTTTCAGAACATTTAACTCTTTGTAGCTACTTTTTAAGTAAATACCTGCAGTTTGGAGATGAAGCAGATTGCGTTCTCCATTTCCCCCATCACATTATGAAGCTTACTGTAGTTCCCCAGAACAGTTGAGCCAGTCACATTATTTGACATTATGAAGCTTACTGTAGTTCCCCAGAACAGTTGAGCCAGTCACATTATTTGACATTATGAAGCTTACTGTAGTTCCCCAGAACAGTTGAGCCAGTCACATTATTTGACATTATGAAGCTTACTGTAGTTCCCCAGAACAGTTGAGCCAGTCACATTATTTGACATTATGAAGCTTACTGTAGTTCCCCAGAACAGTTGAGCCAGTCACGCGTTTGTTAGTAAATAGCACAACGGGAGAAGCAGGTAGCAGGTTGAGTCCAGTTGTGTATTGACACGGGTCGCTTTTATCTTGAAAGTCAAGTGTGTTTTTTGGCTTCAATAGAGTGATCAGGGACGTGTAACTATAGTTTTCCTTCACAGAAGATACATTACTGCAACACATTTGGCAGAAAATGGCTTCATTGTCATCGGATGACAAAGTGTAGTTCTATTCGGCTAGCAGCCACACACGTAAATGAGCTTACAATGAAAAAGCAAGGTATTTGTTTTGCAAAAACTATGCATTGCCATCATATTTCTAATGTTTACCTTAAACTACAACTACATTTCTTATTGTTTTTGCTTAAAGTTCATCTTGCATTTTATTGGAGAAAAGTAGACTGGCTACACAGAAGTAGAATGCCCTTTGGTAAATTCTCATCGAGTGAAGAAGTGCAACTGAAGCACAAAATTTGTTTGATGCCAAACAAATTTTAATAAGCATTTTAATATCTGTTTTCAAAACACAGCAAGATATTTCTATGCGTCTTTTTCTGCTTGAAAAAGGAAGAATTCTGCGTTAAACCTAGGGGTTGTGTTAACTAACTAACTTGTTATCTAAGTAAGTGGCTGAATTAATAAGGTGACGGGGCACCATATTGTGTTAGCTTTCTGCCGTGTTTGAGAAGTCAAAGCCCTTTGGATGAGTTATCTATACAGCTGCCACTGCAGCTTGATTCTCTTGCATTTTTTTCTCCTCTGTTCTGGCCTGTCTGCTCCTCCCCCTGTCTTCTCAGAGCAGACAAGCCTGTTGCTCTAGCAACTCCAGACTCCACCCAGACACAGCATGTACTCATGCTGCTCCAGAGCCAGTACTGTTCTTCCTTCAGACAAGCATGTGTCAAAACTTTGTTCATTTGCACAATGTCTCTCGTTCACATTCGCTTGTCCAGAATCACCAAACATGACATTCGGTAGCTCCTACCTAATATATGTATAACTTTATGAGGTTGGGCCAGTAACTGAAATGTTGCTGGATCGAATCCCTGAGCTGACCAGGTAAAAATCTGTTCCCCGGTAGGCCGTCATTGTAAATAAGAATCTGTTCTTGACTGACTTGCCTAGTTAAATAAAGGTAAAATATATTTTAAAAATGTAACCGTATAGCTTCCGTCCCTCTCTTCGCCCCTACCTGGGCTCGAACCAGGGACCCTCTGCACACATCAACTGACACCCACAAAACATCATTACCCATCGCGCCACAAAAGCCCCAGCCCTTGCGGAGCAAGGGGAAACGACTACTTCAAGGTCTCGGAGCCGAGTGTCGTCACCAATTGAAATGCTATTAGTGTGCACCCCGCAAACTAGCTAGCCATTTCACATCTGTTACACTTGCAGTCAGCATGCCAATTGCACACTCCCTCAACATTTGAGACCGCTGTAGTCTTTTATTGTCCCCAGAACAAGGTGTAAGTGTAACGGATGTGAAACGGCTAGGTTAGTTAGCGGTGCGCGCTAAATGGCGTTTCAATCGGTGACGTCACCTGCTCTGAGACCTTGAAGTAGTAGTTCCCCTTGCTCTGCAAGGGCCGCGGCTTTTGTGGAGTGATGGGTAACGATGCTTCGAGGGTGACTGTTGTTGTGTGCAGAGGGTCCCTGGTTCGCGCCCGGGTATGGGCGAAGGGACGGTCTAAAGTTATACTGTTACATAATGATCATGCTGTTTAATCATCTTCTTAATCCATTCACCTGACAAGTGTGGCATATCATCTTGGCAAATGAGAAATGCTCACTAACAGGGATGTAAAGCAATTTGAGCACAATAAGCTTTTTGTGCATATGGAACATTTCTGGCATTTTTATTTCAGCTCATGAAACATGGGACCACAACTTTTTATATTTTATTGTGTCCTACTGATTGCACCGATGCATCCCTGAGAATCTCAAATCATATAATTAGCTTTTACAAGAATGAGAAACAGGAAGTGTTTTTAGGTTGTGCTCTCTAAGATGTCTACATGAGTTAGTTTGTACAGCCAACCTTTACTGACCCCTATATGTCTCTACCAGAACTTGTTTGGATTTGGGTTCTTCCAATTTTCACAAGCAAGGGCCTTATCAGGTGCACTGACCACCTTTTTGTCCAGCGACGGCTCATGGGTTAAAAGGGTTGTGAGGTGTATACCCGTGTTTATTCATATCATCAATTCATCCATTTCCTCCATTTACATTTTTTCAGAGATGAACCACAAGATGCTCGACTTTGAGCAGTTCCTTCCTATGCTGCAGGCCATCGCTAAGAATAAGGACCAGGGCTCCTTTGAGGATTTTGTTGAGGGACTGCGTGTCTTCGATAAGGAGGGCAACGGAACTGTAATGGGGGCAGAGTTACGGCACGTCCTCACCACACTAGGTTAGTTACATTCTTTTACTCTTTCAGATATGAAAGATCTTTTTACAATGTGTGTTTTTATCCACAAGATTTAAATCACTGATCAAAATAATCTAATTTGGAAGTTGACTCTAAAAATGATTGCTGAAAAATACTGCAAGGTTGACTCCTCCTGAATCGATTCAGTTTATCACAACACAAATATGTAACATGAACCAGACATTTTCTGGTAAAAGGTTATTTTCAAACTGAACACCACTACACATTGTCTTCTGTAGCTCTGTTGTCAGAGCATGGCTCTTACAATGCCAGGCTAGTGGGTTTGATTCCCTGCACCACCCATACGTAAAAAATATAAGCGCTCATGACTGCAAGTCCCTTTGGATAAAAGCGGCTGCTAAATGTCATATTCCCTATATATACAAAAGTATGTGGACACCCCTTCAAATTAGTAGATTTGGCTATTTCAGCCATACCTGTTGCTGACAGGTGTATAACACCGAGCACACAGCCATGCAGTCGCCATTGACAGTGGAATGGCTTTACTGAAGAGCTCAGTTGACATTCAACGTGGCACCGTCATAGGATGCCACCTTTCCAACTCAAATTTCTGCCCTGCATGAACTGCCACGGTCAACTGTAAGTGCTGTTATTTTGAAGCGAAACCGTCTAGGAGCAACAACGGCTCAGCCGCGAAGTGGTAGGCCACGCAAGCTCACAGAACGGGACTGCTGATTGCTGAAGCACATGGTGCGTAAAAATCCTCTGTCCTCGGTTGCAACACTCACTACCGAGTTTCCAGAGGCAGTTTGGAACAACGTCAGCACAATAACTGTTCGTCGGGAGCTTCATGAAATGGGTTTCCATGGACGAGCAGCCGCATAGAAGCTTAAGATCACTATGCGCAATGCCAAGCGTCGGCTGGAGTGGTGTAAAGCTCGCCGCCATTGGAATCTGGATCAGTGGAAACTGGTTCTCCGGAGTGATGAATCAATCTTCACCATCTGGCAGTCCGACAGAGGAATTCTTGTTTGGCGGATGCCAGGAAAACGCTACCTGCCCCAATGCATGTTGCCAACTGAAGTTTGGTGGAGGAATGTAATGGTCTTGGACTGTTTTTCATGGTTTGGGCAAGGCCCCTTACCGCTACAGCATACAATGACATTCTAGACAATTCTGTGCTTCCAACTTTGTGGGAACAGTTTAGTTGACTGGCCAGCACGGAGCCCAGACCTCAACCCCATCGAACACCTTTGGGATGAATTGGAACGCTGACTGCGAGCCAGGCCTAATCGCCCAACATCAGTGCCCGACCTGACTAATGCTCTTGTGGCTGAATGGAGGCAAGTCCTATCAACAATGTTCCAACATCTAGTGGAAAGCATTCCCAGAAGAGTGGAGGCTGCAAAGGGGCGACCAACTCCATTAATGCACATGATTTTGGAATGAGATGTTTGTCGAGCAGGTGTCCACATACTTTTGGTCGTGTATATTTTCCCTGCTTTTTATAACTTTGTCTTTCAGGGGAGAAGATGACGGAGGAGGAGGTAGAGACACTTCTTACTGGACACGAGGACGCTAATGGCTGTATCAACTATGAAGGTGAGGGAAAGAGTAAAAACAGAATGATGGACGGAGATAGGAGACAACAGGATGATCTATAACTGGACTAGGTTCATGTGATGTAATGATCCCACCACCCTAAACCCTTACACCACCACTACTACTACTACACCTCTTCAGTAAGTAACACCTAAGTGCAACCCAGGGAGCTCATCTGGTTATGGACCGCTGCCCTTGCATGACAGTGCATGTTTCCTTGCTGTGTGTGGATAGGTCATGTAGAGTACTATAGAAGCTGTCAGGGGGAGCTTGCTGGGCTACAGTGTGTACCAGAATGAAGACGCAAACAGCTGTTTTAGAGCCTGCTTAAATGCACAACTATTGTAATGTCTGCATTAACGGTTGTGTAGTGAAATATTGGTATTGTGTACTGATGAAACGGTCAGCTGAAGACTTGAGGTGGTGCTAGTACTAGAATACAACACAATGTCTTGTTGGGTGATCGGACCAGAATGTGAATACAAAGAGTTTGTAACATGCTGTGTAACTTTCTCCACAGCCTTTATTCGTCACATGTCAGGCTGAGAGCCGGTACGGGTCAGGCTGCAGAGGGTATAACTCTACCTAGGCTGTCCTGCTTAGTCTTCTAAACTACCCGCTAGAACATAGACCGCACTAGCTCTTAGAAGACAGTAACCCAACATCAACTCTGGGTGTAAATTGTTAGTCACAACTCGTCCTTGCATTACTGTACCACCCATTGTCTATTAATCAAAGTAAGAATTTGTCTCCTGATCTAGGGTCCCTTTTGGTAGTATCAAGCTGTTCACGTTTTTTTGCCAAATATAAAAGCTCTTGCAGTGGGAAAGCCTGGTGAGAGCGATGTTGTGTGGTCTGAACTGGAGGTTTTGACTCATGGTGGACTGAGACTCTGCCCCAGAGTGGCCCTTCTGTCTACAGAACTAGAGGGTCTCAAGTGTGTCCTTGATTCCTCGTGTCCGCTCACCTTGGACCTTCTCTTCCAATGTGTTTTGAGGAAACTGGAATCAAGGAAATACAATTGAGATTCCCTCTTTTAGAGGGATAGTTTGTACAGTTGAAGTCAGAAGTTTACATACACCTCAGCCAAATACATTTAAACTCTGTTTTTCACAATTCCTGACATTTCATTCTAGTAAAAATGTCCTGTCTTAGGTCAGTTAGTATCACCACTTTATTTTAAGAATGTGAAATGTCAGAATAATAGTAGAGAGAATGATTTATTTATTTCAGCTTTTATTTCTTCACATTCCTAGTGGGGTAAGAAGTTTACATACACTCAATTAGTATTTGGTAGCATTGTCTTTAAATTGTTTCACTTGGGGCAAACGTTTTGGGTAACCTTCCACAAGCTTCCCACAATAAGTTGGGTGAATTTTGGCCCATTCCTCCTGATAGAGCTGGTGTAACCGAGTTAGGTTTGTAGGCCTCCTTGCTAACACGCTTTTTCAGTTCTGCCCACAAATGTTCTATGGGATTGAGGTCAGGGCTTTGTGATGGCCACTCCAATACCTGGACTTTGTTGTTTTGTTAATTTGTTTGTTAACAAGAAATTAGTGTAGTGGTTGAAAAATGAGTTTTAATGACTCCAACTTAAGTGTATTTAAACTTCTGACTTCAACTGTACATGCTGAGCAAGAGTTTGTTTTTCTTGGTGTTCAGAGCTTGCTAGATAATGCTAATGTAATTTGACCACCTTTGCGGGACCAAAATAGGCCTTGGTTTGTTTTTATGTGGAAGCCCCATTTCATACTTTACACATTATGTAGTTACATAATTTTATAATTTTGCTCATTTGGACCATGTTTCCCATAGTAGACCAGTCACTCCTGTTAACCACAGAGTTACAATGAAGTTGTAGCTACAATCTCCCTGTACTTTAGCGCCCCATCTGTCTACCCCCTGATCTGTATCTTGCCTGACGACTCATCCAGAATTGAATTCTCCTGCTCTATCGATCGCTCCACACATTGTCTGAAACGGCCATCCTGGAAGTTGTCTGTGCTGATGTCAAAATGAGGGCTGTCATCTCTCTCCCTATCTGTCTCATCTCTCTCCCTATCTGTCTCATCTCTCTCCCTATCTGTCTCATCTCTCTCCCTATCTGTCTCATCTCTTTCCCTATCTGTCTCATCTCTTTCCCTATCTGTCTCATCTCTTTCCCTATCTGTCTCATCTCTTTCCCTATCTGTCTCATCTCTTTCTGTCTCATCTCTCTCCCTATCTGTCTCATCTCTCTCCCTATCTGTCTCATCTCTCTCCCTATCTGTCTCATCTCTCTCCCTATCTGTCTCATCTCTCTCCCTATCTGTCTCATCTCTCTCCCTATCTGTCTCATCTCTCTCCCTATCTGTCTCATCTCTCTCCCTATCTGTCTCATCTCTCTCCCTATCTGTCTCATCTCTCTCCCTATCTGTCTCATCTCTCTCCCTATCTGTCTCATCTCTTTCTGTCTCATCTCTTTCTCTCTCCGTCACAGAACTCGTCCGGATGGTCATGAGCAGTTGAAGATTAAGAAGAAACCTTCCTTCCTTTTCTTTGTTAGTTTATTTCACCCTGTTTATTTCTGTTACATATTCAACTAGCTTCCATCCCTCTCCTCCTGCCTGCTCCCTTTATTGTATTATGTCTTCATGTCCTTTACAGTCCCACGTTCAGACCATGATGACCCGAGCCATGTTAATGGCCTGGGCTCTTTCAATTCAGAATAAGACCAACTTGCATGTAACTAGACGCTTGTGTACTGCTGGCGTGACCTGCAATAACATTCCCAGATACAAACAATTCAATCTGGTTCCAGATCTGTTTGATGTCTTGGGACCAGGCTACTTAATACCTACACTTGGACAATGATTATTGTGATACAATACATGGCTTAGCTGAGTCAGTGGGAAGGGACCGCGTTGTGGTGGGTGACCAATTACCTATTGTTGTTAGCCTGGGTCCCAGACCTGTATGTGCTGTCCTGCCAACTCTGTCATTGGCATGACATTGACAGCAATGTAGTTGGCAAGACGGCACAAAGTGATCTGAGACCAGGCTAGCGACGTCTTGCTTTGGCTGGGAATGTCTCCCTTCCTATTGCTATGCAGTTTGTTAGCCAATATGTATATGAAGCCATACAATCATGCTGATGTACAAATGAAATGTTCAGTGGATTTTTTTTGTTTTATTCTCCCTTTATTGCAGCATTCAAATAAAATATTTTTGAAAACTGAGATTTTTTTTCTAAAACTTTTTAAACTTCTAAGAGAACATGATTTGACTGGGTGAACTTCATCAGCTATGGATATTTGTGGTCAAATAATTTTACTTCCACAAATATCTGTTTTAAAAGATTGTCACTGAACTAGTGTTTTGTATTCAGAAATGTGTTGCATTATATTAGGTGGACACAAGAGGGCAGTGATGTCTATTTTGTCAAAAAGACACTTCATACTTGGCACACCATTTACATTTAAGTCATTTAGCAGACGCTCTTATCCAGAGCGACTTACCATGGCAACTTGTACTGTGTTTAATTCATGATGGGCAGTAACCATACCAAAACTCATTTTATTGACCAATTCTAAGTCTGCTTTTGATTGAATAATGGCTTAATGACTTCATTGTAGATAAAGGCATGCTCTAACTCAGTGGGACTGGTGTTCACTTCATGTAACACTTTTCTATAGTTACACAGTTGTCTTACGACCAGTGTTAGAATAATTCTGTAACACTCTTTAAGAGATTTCATGTATTTTTAGAACCTCTTCAACCTTTCTTGGCACTGATTCTTATATTCAACTTGTACAGTCTGTAATTGGCAGTCTGTGTGATCCTGTATGACTGTTTTAAACTGGAACATGGAACTGCCCAGTAGAATCCTGTATGTTATGTTGCTCAGTGTGCCGAGACAGATTCCACTCCTCGCTTCCTGACCTTTTCCTAATTCCCCTCACAACCAGTCACTTCTTACTCTCATTAGGTACGACCAGAGCTATCGGAGTACGTGTGTGTAAGGTATCATACCCAAGTGGTGAATAGGTTGTCCTCTAAATACTGAGTGTGTGTTTACGTGTGTGTTTGTGTGCTGGTTGGAAGTGAAGTGTATTGATTATTTGAATCCTGCTATTTGTGTGTGTGTATCCTCTGCATTCGACAGGGGAATCTCTAATGGCCTCAGTGCAACCTGCCTCATACCCTCCTCCACCAATTAACTTTACACTGGAATCTATCTGTCAGGACTACTGAAGAGACCAAGCAAGGAGGCTGGGCACACAGTCTCACACACATGTGATCTTGGATAAGCACACATTCAGATTTTTTGACATTGTGAAGCTACAAATTCAAGATTTCAATTAAATTACAACATTTTGACACTAACAATTACAGTTGGTAAATTATCCATGTAATTAATGTAAAGGGTCATTCCCCTTCATTATGAGGCTTAGCTATTGGTTTAAAGTGACAGAATGATGCATGGGGCTGACTTGATACAATTCCAGTTCAATAAACTGCTTATAATGGAGTACATTTCAACTCTTAACTAATCACGTTTTTGACATTCACTTGTTATTCAAACTATAGGTGTATGATAAAGATCAATATATTCTTATCACTTCTAGACATGTTCTCCATGGAGGAACAGGTTTGAAGTGGGTGTGTTTGCACCATACTGTCCATAGACATCTGAGTTTACAAAACTACTTTTGACCAGAGCCAAAACACCTGCTCTCATATTATATAGTGTACTACTTTTGACCAGAGCAAACTAAATTTTTATTTTATTAGGAAGGTGTTTCTAATGTTTTGTACACTCAATGTATGTTATTTGTCCTGTTAAAACAGAAGGCAGAGCATTCGATCCTTTAGCTAGAGAATGTCTTCCCAATGATGTACAAAAAATTAAAGTGAAAAAAACTTGTCTTAGTTCCAAAAGCTAATTCCACAGGCTTTAGCTCAGTGGGCTAACATGATATTGCATCACACAATAACAAGTGTGTCACTCTCAGAATGTTGAATGGGTAGGAATGAGGATTGTGGCTGTACTGTAGGTACAGTTCACAATGTAAGTAGAAGAGACTTGTGATATGTACCAGAGTTAAAGTGTTACTGCACCTATAATGTACATGTTCTGATATCCTTTCTTGCACACACTCTGACATGCCAACACACAGGAGGGGTTAAGAAATGCACTTGGTCATGATTGGCTCAAAAACACTCAACTCTCCACACACACATCTATAGAAACACACACACTCAGTCCACGTCCTTTCACTTTGTTGCCCTTTCAGCGTATGTACCATGTGTTTGTGTGGGTGTGTCTGTTTGTGTGTGTGTTGTATTCCCCTCTGCCCCTTCCGTCCACCCTCAGCCTCATGGTGTGATGGTGTCCTCCCTCAGCCTCATGGTGTGATGGTGTCCTCCCTCAGCCTCATGGTGTGATGGTGTCCTCCCTCAGCCTCATGGTGTGCTCCCTCAGCCTCATGGCGTGATGGTGTCCTTCCTCAGCCTCATGGTGTGATGGTGTCCTCCCTCAGCCTCATGGCGTGATGGTGTCCTCCCTCAGCCTCATGGCGTGATGGTGTCCTCCCTCAGCCTCATGGCGTGATGGTGTCTTCCCTCAGCCTCATGGCGTGATGGTGTCTTCCCTCAGCCTCATGGCGTGATGGTGTCTTCCCTCAGCCTCATGGCGTGATGGTGTCCTCCCTCAGCCTCATGGTGTGATGGTGTCCTCCCTCAGCCTCATGGCGTGATGGTGTCCTCCCTCAGCCTCATGGTGTGATGGTGTCCTCCCTCAGCCTCATGGTGTGATGGTGTCCTCCCTCAGCCTCATGGTGTGATGGTGTCCTCCTTCAGCCTCATGGTGTGATGGTGTCCTCCCTCAGCCTCATGGCGTGATGGTGTCCTCCCTCAGCCTCATGGTGTGATGGTGTCCTCCCTCAGCCTCATGGCGTGATGGTGTCCTCCCTCAGCCTCATGGTGTGATGGTGTCCTCCTTCAGCCTCATGGTGTGATGGTGTCCTCCCTCAGCCTCATGGTGTGATGGTGTCCTCCTTCAGCCTCATGGTGTGATGGTGTCCTCCTCAGCCTCATGGTGTGATGGTGTCCTCCTTCAGCCTCATGGTGTGATGGTGTCCTCCCTCAGCCTCATGGTGTGATGGTGTCCTCCCTCAGCCTCATGGTGTGATGGTGTCCTCCCTCAGCCTCATGGTGTGATGGTGTCCTCCTTCAGCCTCATGGTGTGATGGTGTCCTCCTCAGCCTCATGGTGTGATGGTGTCCTCCTTCAGCCTCATGGTGTGATGGTGTCCTCCTTCAGCCTCATGGTGTGATGGTGTCCTCCCTCAGCCTCATGGTGTGATGGTGTCCTCCTTCAGCCTCATGGTGTGATGGTGTCCTCCCTCAGCCTCATGGTGTGATGGTGTCCTCCTTCAGCCTCATGGTGTGATGGTGTCCTCCCTCAGCCTCATGGTGTGATGGTGTCCTCCTTCAGCCTCATGGTGTGATGGTGTCCTCCCTCAGCCTCATGGTGTGATGGTGTCCTCCTTCAGCCTCATGGTGTGATGGTGTCCTCCTTCAGCCTCATGGTGTGATGGTGTCCTCCTCAGCCTCATGGTGTGATGGTGTCCTCCTTCAGCCTCATGGTGTGATGGTGTCCTCCTTCAGCCTCATGGTGTGATGGTGTCCTCCTTCAGCCTCATGGTGTGATGGTGTCCTCCTTCAGCCTCATGGTGTGATGGTGTCCTCCCTCAGCCTCATGGTGTGATGGTGTCCTCCTTCAGCCTCATGGTGTGATGGTGTCCTCCTTCAGCCTCATGGTGTGATGGTGTCCTCCTCAGCCTCATGGTGTGATGGTGTCCTCCTTCAGCCTCATGGTGTGATGGTGTCCTCCCTCAGCCTCATGGTGTGATGGTGTCCTCCCTCAGCCTCATGGTGTGATGGTGTCCTCCTCAGCCTCATGGTGTGATGGTGTCCTCCTTCAGCCTCATGGTGTGATGGTGTCCTCCCTCAGCCTCATGGTGTGATGGTGTCCTCCTTCATGGTGTGATGGTGTCCTCCCTCAGCCTCATGGTGTGATGGTGTCCTCCCTCAGCCTCATGGTGTGATGGTGTCCTCCTTCAGCCTCATGGTGTGATGGTGTCCTCCCTCAGCCTCATGGTGTGATGGTGTCCTCCCTCAGCCTCATGGTGTGATTGTGTCCTCCCTCAGCCTCATGGTGTGATGGTGTCCTCCCTCAGCCTCATGGTGTGATGGTGTCCTCCCTCAGCCTCATGGTGTGATGGTGTCCTCCTTCAGCCTCATGGTGTGATGGTGTCCTCCCTCAGCCTCATGGTGTGATGGTGTCCTCCTTCAGCCTCATGGTGTGATGGTGTCCTCCCTCAGCCTCATGGTGTGATGGTGTCTTCCCTCAGCCTCGTGGTGTGATGGTGTCCTCCTTCAGCCTCATGGTGTGATGGTGTCCTCCCTCAGCCTCATGGTGTGATGGTGTCCTCCCTCAGCCTCATGGTGTGATGGTGTCCTCCTTCAGCCTCATGGTGTGATGGTGTCCTCCTCAGCCTCATGGTGTGATGGTGTCCTCCTTCAGCCTCATGGTGTGATGGTGTCCTCCCTCAGCCTCATGGTGTGATGGTGTCCTCCTCAGCCTCATGGCGTGATGGTGTCCTCCCTCAGCCTCATGGTGTGATGGTGTCCTCCTTCAGCCTCATGGTGTGATGGTGTCCTCCTCAGCCTCATGGTGTGATGGTGTCCTCCTTCAGCCTCATGGTGTGATGGTGTCCTCCTTCAGCCTCATGGTGTGATGGTGTCCTCCCTCAGCCTCATGGTGTGATGGTGTCCTCCTTCAGCCTCATGGTGTGATGGTGTCCTCCCTCAGCCTCATGGTGTGATGGTGTCCTCCTTCAGCCTCATGGTGTGATGGTGTCCTCCCTCAGCCTCATGGTGTGATGGTGTCCTCCCTCAGCCTCATGGTGTGATGGTGTCCTCCCTCAGCCTCATGGCGTGATGGTGTCCTCCTTCAGCCTCATGGTGTGATGGTGTCCTCCCTCAGCCTCATGGTGTGATGGTGTCCTCCCTCAGCCTCATGGTGTGATGGTGTCCTCCCTCAGCCTCATGGTGTGATGGTGTCCTCCCTCAGCCTCATGGTGTGATGGTGTCCTCCTTCAGCCTCATGGTGTGATGGTGTCCTCCCTCAGCCTCATGGTGTGATGGTGTCCTCCTTCAGCCTCATGGTGTGATGGTGTCCTCCCTCAGCCTCATGGTGTGATGGTGTCCTCCCTCAGCCTCATGGTTTGATGGTTAAAGAAGGTCAACCATCTGTGACCAGATGTGATTTACTTTGAATTCTCTCTTCATGTTATTTTGTTATCTGTGTTTTCAGTTTTATTTATGTCCTTCCTTGTTTTTTTATAGCTGAAAATCAAGCAACAATTGATCATAAAAAAACAAAACTGTCTCCATGTAGTAGAGTAAGACTGTTCTGGCCTAAATTATGAACAACAGGGATTATAAAGGGGTATTTTATTTTGAAAAAGCAGGGGACTTTTATTTTGAAACAGCAGGGGGCTTTTATTTTGAAACAGTTGGATTAAGTTATTGGGACATATCACAGTGACTTAACAGTGTGAATTACTGAACTGTCGACTGGGTCAGAGAGGGGCGAAGTGTAGCGGAAATTGAACTCTGGAAATTTGTGTTGGCTCCCAGAGCTAATGCCTTGGCTTTAACTCAGTAGGCTAACCCAGTCTTGATTCACACATTCACAACCTTTGGTCACACTCAGAATGCTCAATGGGTAGGACTGATTCTCTTAGTTAAACTGTATGTACAACAATGTAAGTAGACGTTACATTGAATATGCTGTATATTTTAATGCAACCGGTTGCACACCTATTCTGTACATGTTCTGATGTCCATATTTCCACACACATGAGGGGTCAGTAAATGCACTTGGTCATGATTGGCTCAATAACACAACACACAAATGAAACACTTCTTCATTTGAAAAACCACACTCAGTCAGTCCATGTCCTTTCAGTGTGCTGTCATTTATGTGTGTGTGCGTGTGCGTGTGTGTGTGTGTGTGTGCGTGCGTGCGTGTGTGTGTGAGAAAGAGAGCAGTTGTACGGGAGAGTGTTAAGTGTGTGTATGCATGAATGTATGAATGAATGTATGTACATACAGTACCAATCAAAAGTTTGGACACACATACACATTCAATTTTTCTTTATTTGTACTATTTTCTACATTGTAGAATAATAGTGAAGACATAACTATGAAATAACACATATGGAATCATGTAGTAACCAAAAAAGTGTAAAACAAATCAAAATATATTTTAGATTTGAGATTCTTCAAAGTAGCCACCCTTTACCTTGATGACAGCTTTGCACACTCTTGGCATTCTCTCAACCAGCTTCATTAGGTAGTCACCTGGAATGCATTTCAATTAACAGGTGTCCATCATTACAACAGTCTATCATTACTTTAAGACATGAAGGCCAGTCAATCCGGAACATTTCAAAAACTTTTAAAGTTTCTTCAATTGCAGTCACAAAAACCATCAAGCACTATGATCAAACTGTCTCTCATGAGGACCGCCATAGGAAAGGAAGACCCAGAGTTACCTCTGCTGCAGAGGATAAGTTCATTAGAGTTACCAGCCTCAGAAATTGCAGTCCAAATAAATGCTTCACAGAGTTCAAGTAACAGACACATCTCAACATCAACTGTTCAGAGGAGGCTCGGTGAATCAGGCCTTCATGGTCGAATTACTGCAAAGAAACCACTACTAAAGGACACCAATAAGAAGAAGAGACTTGCTTGAGCAAGAAATACGAGCAATGGACATTAGACCAGTAGTCCTTTGGTCTGATGAGTCCAAATTTGAGATTTTTGGTTCCAACCGCCGTGTCTTTGTGGGACGCAGAGTAGGTGAACGGATGATCTCTCAAATCAAATCATCAAATCAAATGTATTTATATAGCCCTTCGTACATCAGCTGATATCTCAAAGTCCTGTACAGAAACCCAGCCTAAAACCCCAAACAGCAAGCAATGCAGGTGTAGAAGCACGGTGGCTAGGAAAAACTCCCTAGAAAGGCCAAAACCTAGGAAGTAACCTAGAGAGGAACCAGGCTATGTGGGGTGGCCAGTCCTCTTCTGGCTGTGCCGGGTGGAGATTATAACAGAACATGGCCAAGATGTTCAAATGTTCATAAATGACCAGCATGGTCGAATAATAATAAGGCAGAACAGTTGAAACTGGAGCAGCAGCACAGTCAGGTGGACTGGGGACAGCAAGGAGTCATCATGTCAGGTAGTCCTGGGGCACGGTCCTAGGGCTCAGGTCCTCCGAGAGAGAGAAAGAGAGAATTAGAGAGAGCATATGTGGGGTGGCCAGTCCTCTTCTGGCTGTGCCGGGTGGAGATTATAACAGAACATGGCCAAGATGGTCAAATGTTCATAAATGACCAGCATGGCCGAATAATAATAAGGCAGAACAGTTGAAACTGGAGCAGCAGCACAGTCAGGTGGACTGGGGACAGCAAGGAGTCATCATGTCAGGTATTCCTGGGGCACGGTCCTAGGGCTCAGGTCTGGAGCAGCAGCATGGCCAGGTGGACTGGGGACAGCAAGGAGTCATCATGTCAGGTAGTCCTGGGGCATGGTCCTAGGGCTCAGGTCAGTTGAAACTGGAGCAGCAGCATAGCCAGGTGGACTGGGGACAGCAAGGAGTGTGGTTCCCACCGTGGAGCATGGAGGAGGAGGTGTGATGGTGTGGCCGTGCTTTGCTGGTGACACTGTCAGTGATTTATTTAGTATTCAAGGCACACTTAACGAGCATGGCTACCACAGCATTCTACAGCGATACGCCATCCCATCTGGTTTGCATTTAGTGGGACTATCATTTGTTTTCCAACAGGACAATGACCCAACACACCTCTAGGCTGTGTAAAGGCTATTTGACCAAGAAGGAGAGTGATGGAGTGCTGCATCAGATGACCTGGCCTCCACAATTACCCTACCTCAACCGACTTGAGATGGTTTGGGATGAATTGGACCGCAGAGTGAAGGAAAAGCAGCCAACAAGTGCTCAGCATATGTGGGAGCTTCTTCAAGACGGTTAGAAAAGCATTCCAGATGAAGCTGGTTGAGAGAATTCCAAGAGTGTGCAAAGCCGTCATCAAGGCAAAGGGTGGCTACTTTGAAGAATTTAAAATATAAATATATGTTCATTTGTTTAACACCTTTTTGGTTACTACATGATTCCATATGAGTTGTATCATCATTTTCATGTCTCACTATTATTCTACAATTTAGAAAATAGTACAAATAAAGAAAAACCCTTGAATGAGTAGGTGTGTCCAAACTTTTGACTGGCACTGTATGTATGCACGTTTTTTATGTATGTTTGTGTGTACTGTTTGTGTGTGTATATGTGTGTATATGAGTATATGTGTGTTTGTCTGCATCTGTCTGTGTTGACTTCAGCTCCTGCAGTCCGCCCACAGCCTCTCTTGTCTTTTTAAAGTTGTGAAGGTCAGTCAGTCCAGTCGGTCAAGTTGGTCAATTCAGTCAGTCAGGGTAGATGAGGAACCCAGAGAAGGTGCTGTATTTGTTGGTGTTTCCTCCATGGACCTTCCCCCCGTCCAGCTGTACACACACCTCGTCCCCCACGTCTAGATGCAGGATCACACTGTTAGACGCATAGTCATAGTTCTGGTCCGCATCCTGGGCGATGGCACTGGCCCTCACCTGTCACACACACACACACACACACACACACACACACACACACACACACACACACACACACACACACAGACAGACAGACAGACAGACAGAGCAAATGTCATGTGTTGAAACCGTCAAGGTTATAGCTTTACAATAGGCAAACCCCTCCTGCTTTGTAATAGTAACTTAATGAATGCATTTGTGTCTCCGTGTCCACGAGTAAACCCAATTAAATGTGTTAAGAAACAAGTAAAGATCCACTGCCTGCGGGTCAATACAGACTGAGCTCCCCACCAGCATGCAAATGGAAGGAGGCTCAGACTGGGCCGGACACAGTGGATGCATCCCAAATATATCCCTATTAGTGCACTATAGGCCCTGGTCAAAAGTGGTGCACTATAAAGGAAATAGGGTGCCATTTGGGACACAGAGAGACACTCAATACCAATACCATGCACATTGAGCTCTGCTATTAGCGCTAGGGCATTTACATCATAAGCAGCAGGTCAACAGCTGCTGGGGGAAGATACTGTTGCTGTTTCTAGACCTGACTGCCTGACTTCCTGACTTCCATCCCTGTAGACCAGTGGTCACCAACCGGTCGATCGCGATCGACTGGTTGATCTTCAAGGCATTCCAGATCGATCGCCAAACATTTCATTAGTTTGATACTAGCCTACGTGAGATTTAATAACTTTTAAAATCATGACCTGAGAGAGACTGTTTTGAGTGAGTTCATGTCTAAGTTTTTATTCAGCACTGTCAAAACTGTTTTTATTCAAAACTATTACAAAATATAAAACGCGCATCTCCCTACTTCCACTCGTGCTGCAGCTACAATGAATGAGTAGCCAGATGTAGGCTATTAATAGCCCTGCGTTTTTATTATTATTAGCATTTTGTCATGTTCAGTTGAAATCGGAAGTTTACATACACCTTAGCCAAATTCATTTGAACTCAGTTTTTCACAATTTCTGACATTTAATCCAAGTACAAATTCCCTGTCTTAGGTCAGTTAGGATCACTACTTTATTTTAAGAATGTGAAATGTCAGAATAATTGTAGAGAGAATGATTTATTTCAGCTTTTATTTATTTCATCACATTCCCAGTGGGTCAGAAGTTTACATACACTCATACACATTAGTATTTGGTAGCATTGCCTTTAAATTGTTTAACTTTGGTCCAACGTTTCAGGTAGCCTTCCACAAGCTTCCCACAATAAGTTGGGTGAATGTTGGACCATTTCTCCTGACAGAGCTGGTGTAACTGAGTCAGGTTTGTAGGCCTCCTGACAGAACTGGTGTAACTGAGTCAGGTTAGTAGGCCTCCTTCCTTGCACACACTTTTTCAGTTCTACCCACACATTTTCTATGGGATTGAGTTCAGGGCTTTGTGATGGCCACTCCAATACCTTGACTGTATTGTCCTTAAGCCATTTTGACACAACTTTGGAAGTATGCTTGGGGTCATTGTCCATTTGGAAGACCCATATGCGACCAAGCTTTAACTTCCTGACTGATGTCTTGAGATGTTGCTTCAATATATCCACATAATTTTCCTACCTCATGATAGGTCATCCAACTTGGAATACCAAGTTGGAAAGTTTGGCATCTTTCTAGAGCTCCGGCCTTCTGACCTGAAGATCACTGACGTCACGATTTGACCTAGTTTATTTTCTTCAAGTTCCCAGTTGTCTTGAAAGCATTATGACCATCCGATGCAGGTAGCATCAAGTCCAGTAAAATAAGAATGCAAATTATTTCAATTTATGCTCAGCTGTGCCTCACAAGTGCTACACCAATTGACCTATTTTGTTATCAAAGCTGTAGTTTTTAAATCTAATATGGTCTGAGAAGAACAATATTGTCAGGCCAATCATGTAGTTAATATGCTGTGATCATGTATTAGGCCTACTGCCCAAACCTCCTACAGAACCGTTTTTATTAGGTTCATGTCATTTTATGTCATGTTTCAATTCTGAGCGGTAGATTTCAGCTTGCTTTTTGACTGCGAAAGTGATCTTCAGTCAGAAAAGGATGGTGGCCACTGCTGTAGACGACCCATTGTCCCCTGTGAACACCTCTTCCTCATCTATTCTACACTAGCCAATCAGCCTTCTGCTTCATTACACAGGTCTGAGAGCCACATCCACAGCAACAGCAGCTCTCTGATGACCAATAACAGGGTGTGTGATCAGCTCTGCATCCTCTGAGGACCAGTAACAGGGTGTGTGATCAGCTCTGCGTCCTCTGAGGACCATTAACAGGGTCTGTGATCAGCTCTGCATCCTCTGATGACCAATAACAGGGTCTGTGATCAGCTCTGCATCCTCTGAGGACCAGTAACAGGGTGTGTGATCAGCTCTGCGTCCTCTGAGGACCATTAACAGGGTCTGTGATCAGCTCTGCATCCTCTGATGACCAATAACAGGGTGTGTGATCAGCTCTGCGTCCTCTGAGGACCAGTAACAGGGTGTGTGATCAGCTCTGCATCCTCTGATGACCAATAACAGGGTGTGTGATCAGCTCTGCGTCCTCTGAGGACCAATAACAGGGTGTGTGATCAGCTCTGCGTCCTCTGAGGACCAATAACAGGGTGTGTGATCAGCTCTGCGTCCTCTGAGGACCAATAACAGGGTGTGTGATCAGCTCTGTGTCCTCTGCTAAACAATAACAGACAATATGGTTGTGATCGAGGAAGAGGTCAGAGGTTAGATCCCAATCAATCCGTCTGTTTATCCAGTGCAGTCTGTACAAGGACCTGTCAGATAGTCGGGCAGCACTAACCAACCAGGTGATGTCATACTCTGACGGAAAGCTACACAATTACATTCTTAAAAAAGAGGAGTGAGTATGTAAGATTTATATCTCAACTCCATAGACATACTGTCTGTCTGGCGTCAGTGGCCTAACTGACCTTGTATCTATCTGTCAGGCTTCATGTCTAGGCAGCCACGGTGTGAGTGCTGAGCATAGACCACTCAATCTCTGTCAGCCCCCCAGACGACCGACGCATATCTCCAGGACACGACACGACAGGCACAGAGTATGATCTGCAGCTCAACTAACTTCATGTCACTCAATCACGCTACTTTACTGTGCCATTGGTAACACTTTACATAAATCTGACAAGTATAATCATGCTTTATAAGCATGTATGAGCCCTTATGTCCTTCTCCCCAACAAGGTGCATTCTGATATATATAAATGCTAAGTACATTGCTGACTAATCATTAGAAAGTAAGCCTTGTCTAAGCCAGAATGTCCCATTGAGCCTTACCCACAATCCATCTCGTTAATGCTGAGTGCCAAGCAGAGAGGCACCGGGTCCCACTTTGGTATGACTCAACACGGGATTGAACCCCCAACCTTCCAATCTCAAGGCGGGCCCTCTAACAAAAGAACACTGATTCCTGAACACTGGTCCCACATTCTGTGTAAGTCACACTCAACAGACCATGTCATCGTATTAACAGGCTTGTTGAGAGGGGCTGTTGTGTAAGTCACACTCAACAGACCATGTCATCGTATTAACAGGCTTGTTGAGAGGGGCTGTTGTGTAAGTCACACTCAACAGACCATGTCATCGTATTAACAGGCTTGTTGAGAGGGGCTGTTGTGTAAGTCACACTCAACAGACCATGTCATCGTATTAACAGGCTTGTTGAGAGGGGCTGTTGTGTAAGTCACACTCAACAGACCATGTCATCGTATTAACAGGCTTGTTGAGAGGGGCTGTTGTGTAAGTCACACTCAACAGACCATGTCATCGTATTAACAGGCTTGTTGAGAGGGGCTGTTGTGTAAGTCACACTCAACAGACCATGTCATCGTATTAACAGGCTTGTTGAGAGGGGCTGTTGTGTAAGTTTGAAAGGGTTTTTGTCCACCCTTTCTAACACTGTGTTGCTCTGTGGGCAGTCAGAGGGACATAATAATACACTGTGTTGCTCTGTGGGCAGTCAGAGGGACATAATAATACACTGTGTTGCTATGTGGGCAGTCAGAGGGACATAATAAAGGAAAGATAGTCCATCATACAGTGAGCCAGGGGAATGGAGGACCAGAGAAAAACAAAACATGACCGACATGCAAAACCTCACAAAGCATGACGATAAAAGGATGACAAAACAAGACAAGTTGGTCAACAGAGAAACAGAAAGGAAGAGGAACAGGGAGAGAGAGAGAGAGAGAGAGAGAGGGAGAGGGAGAGGGAGAGGGAGAGAGAGAGAGAGAGGGAGAGGGAGAGGGAGAGGGAGATAGAGAGAGAGAGAGAGAGAGAGAGAGGGAGAGGGAGAGGGGGAGGGAGAGGGAGAGAGAGAGAGAGAGAGAGAGAGGGAGACGGAGAGAGGGAGAGGGATCAGTGGACGAGAGGAGAGGAAGATAGATGTGTTAATGGAGGTTGGTAGACAGTGGGCTGAGGGACGAGGCAATAGGGAGGTGAGTGTTGTGAGGGCCAGACTGAGATAACACCACAAGACAGATATATAGACACCCACACACTGAACATGTCACAATGTCCAGACAAGTGCATAAGGCATTAGAGAGAGAACAAGAGAATGGCTCTAAACATTGCCTAGACGTTGCATTTGTGTACTAATTATCGATGTCTGTTTGAATTAGGTGAAATCGGTATACTAATTAATGAATCCAAAGACTGGGATGTGATTCCTCCAGGGGATAGTTGTGTCAGTTTTAGTAGTAGGTTTCCTTATTGCTGTTAGGGGACATGACGTGTGGTTGAAGTTAGAGGTTATGGTGGTGACATGGTGCTGTCAGGTTATGATATGGTTATGATGGTGACAGCAGTGTTTTCTCTGCTATTGCCATTTAAAGCAATACTGATTTGCTATTTAACATTCTACCACATTTGCAATTGCCTTATCTATGCTAATGCAGCTATGTTTTATAATAGATCATGGAGCTATAATATGTCATGCTATACTTGTTAAATGCAACATGTCCCCTAACCCCTCATTTTTCTGGTCCGAAATCCTTCCCTGCTCAGCAAGCACATAACGATCTGAGAACCATGTATCTTAGATCTGGTGATAGCTTGGATCTGGTGAGACACGCTCTGGTGAGAACGTGGATCTGGTGAGACACGATTTGGTGAGACCGTGGATCTGGTGAGACACGATCTGGTGAGACATGATCTGGTGAGAGTGTGGATCTGGTGAGACACGATCTGGTGAGAGCGTGGATCTGGTGAGACACGATCTGGTGAGAGCGTGGATCTGGTGAGACATGATCTGGTGAGAGTGTGGATCTGGTGAGACACGATCTGGTGAGAGCGTGGATCTGGTGAGACACGATCTGGTGAGAGCGTGGATCTGGTGAGAGCGTGGATCTGGTGAGACACGATCTGATGAGAGCGTGGATCTGGTGAGAGCGTGGATCTGGTGAGACACGATTTGGTGAGACCGTGGATCTGGTGAGACACGATCTGGTGAGACATGATCTGGTGAGAGTGTGGATCTGGTGAGACACGATCTGGTGAGAGCGTGGATCTGGTGAGACACGATCTGGTGAGAGCGTGGATCTGGTGAGAGCGTGGATCTGGTGAGACATGATCTGGTGAGAGTGTGGATCTGGTGAGACACGATCTGGTGAGAGTGTGGATCTGGTGAGAGCGTGGATCTGGTGAGAGCGTGATTCTGGTGAGACATGATCTGATGAGAGCGTGGATCTGGTGAGACACGATCTGGTGAGAGCGTGGATCTGGTGAGACATGATCTGGTGAGACATGATCTGGTGAGAGCGTGGATCTGGTGAGAGCATGGTTGCCCTATGGTTATTTTGCATACAACCGTCCCACAACTTTCTGGGAATGGTGCAGGATATCCAACTAGCGCTTAAGAAACATCTGTGGAGAGTTCAGTACTTCAGCATAACGTTTTCTGCAGGTTTCCTCATGCTTCTATTGAAAGTCATGTTCTTGGAACATTAAGAAAACTTTCCATAAAAACCATGAGAAAACCTTAGTAACATTCAAAGAACATTCTACGAATGTTATTTTTAAAAACATACACACTGACTGTACAAAACATTAGGAACACCTGCTCTTTCCATGGCATAGACTCATCAGGTGGATCCAGGTGAAAGCTATGATCCCTTATTGATGTCACTTGTTAAATCCACTCCAATCAGTGTAGATGAAGGGGAGGAGACAGGTTAAAGAAGGATTTTTAAGCCTTGAGACAATTGAGAGATGGATTGTGTATGTGTGCCATTCAGAGGGTGAATAGGGTGAATTAAGTGCCTTTGAACGGGGTATGGTAGAAGGTGCCAGGCACACTGGTTTGTGTGAAGAACTGCAACGCTGCTGGATTTTTCACGCTCAACAGTTCCCTCATTGTATCAAGAATGGTCCACCACCCAAAGGAGATCCAGCCAACATGACACAACTGTGGGAAGCATTGTACTCAACATGGACCAGCAACCCTGTGGAACGCTTTCGATACCTTGTAGAAAGGGAAATAAAGTCCATGCCGTGACAAATTGAGGCAACGGTGGGTGCAACTCAATATTAGGAAGGTGTTCCTAATGTTTTGTACATTCTATTCTCAGTGTCAACAAAACTCTCTCTATCCTCTATCTTGTTAAGTGTGTTCACACCTGATCATAATGAGTGCTCGTTTCTTTGAAATGGGTGTTTAAGTAGACTAAAATACACAGCTTTGTACAAGTGAAAAAACAAACATAGCATGCTAACTCCCTTCTTGTAGTGCAGTGGACTAATTCCATGGATAGCAAACAGAAGGTCATATGTTCAAATCTCACTGATGCCGTACAAAATTCAAATTGAAATAAATGTGTTTACATGATTAATGCCTAAGCAATTTAGTGATTGTAGTTCAAAACAGTTCATCCAAACTGAGCTGGTAGTGTTATTAAAAGTCTTATGGAAACATGTTCTCAGAATGTTATTTAATTACCTCCAAATACCCAATCATTTCTGTTCTCAAAACCTTAATAAAACGCCCCAGGAAAACTGTGATGCAACCAGAGTAAAACGTTCCCAGAACCTCCATGCAACCTAAAAATGAACGTTCCCAAAACAGGCAAAATGTTAACTTCCGTTCACTTTTACCTGTCAAGAAACGTATAGCTTTGTTCCCAGACCCAATGGGAAACCAAAAAGGTACACTCCGACAACTTCCAAGGAACCAAATGTGCCAGCTGGGTGGTTCCTTGAGTTTTGTCATTAACAAGGAATACCAATGATATGTATGTTATATCACTGTCGTGACACAACTGGTATGTAAGGGATGCCCGCTGACGCCCTGTACATTATCTGGAAGTGGTGTGGACGATGTGCATATTATATAAAATGTTCAAAGTGGACAAATGGAGATTATACTGCCTTCATTGCCTCAGATTTAATCTTTCCCTGGGTCTTTTTAACCAGTAATTTATACTCTTTTAATAGATCACATGAAAGTGGTTTCACACGGCCACTCTGTAATGACCAGAACCTGTATTAACTCCAGAAAGAAGTGACATGGTGTGCTTCCCAAATAGCACCCTATTCCCTACATAGTGTACTAATTTTGACCACAGCCGTATGGGCCCTGACTTAAAGTAGTGCACTATAAAGGGAATAGGGTGTTATTTGGGGTCCAGACATGGACATGGTAGAGCTGCTGAAATGTATTATAATTAGCCTTTAGGGTATTGTAGCTAAGGAAGCTCTGACTCTGGCTGTACTCTGTGCTTCTCTCCTTATAATGGATTTCAATATGTGAGCTCAAATCGCTGGGTTTTCTGTAGAAATTGATATAACCTGTGATTTAACCTGTATTTCATACTTCGAGACAACCAACAAAAGAGTTAATGATTACGTAATATAAATCTCTCAAAATAGACGTCTTTTGATCTTTGTTGCCATAGTAATTACATACATACCAAACATTAGGAACACCTTCCGAATATTGAGTTTCACCTCAAGTGCCTTTGAACGGGGTATAAAAAAAAATTGCTGAAGTTGGAGACTTTTATCTCCCTCACCAACTTCAAACATCAGCTATCTGAGCAGCTAACCGATCGCTGCAGCTGTACATAATCTATTGGTAAATAGCCCACCCATTTTCACCTACCTCATCCCCACAGTTTTTATTTATTTACCTTTCTGCTCTTTTGCACACAAATATCTCTACCTGTACATGATCATCTGATCATTTATCACTCCAGTGTTAATCTGCAATATTGTAATTATTCGCCTACCTCCTCATGCCTTTTGCACACATTGTATATAGACTCCCCTTTTTTTCTCTACTGTGTTATTGACTTGTTAATTGTTTACTCCATGTGTAACTCTGTGTTGTCTGTTCACTCTGCTATGCTTTATCTTGGCCAGGTCGCAGTTGCAAATGAGAACCTGTTCTCAACTAGCCTACCTGGTTAAATAAAGGTGAAATAAAAAAAATAAAAAATAAAAAAGCTTTTGCCCTCAGAACAGCCTCAATTCGTCTCTACAAGGTATCGAAAGCGTTTCACAGGGATGCTGGCCCATGTTGACTCCAATGCTTCTCACAGTTGTGTCAAGTTGGCTGGATGTCCTTTGGGTGGTTGACCATTCTTGATACACACAGGAAACTGTTGAGTGTGAAAAACTCAAAAGCGTTGCAGTTCTTGACACAAACCTGTGCACAAAGGCACGTTTCACCCTCTGAATGGTACACATACAAAATCAATGTCTCAGTTGTCTCAAAGTTTTTTTTAAAATCCTCCTTAACCTGTTTCAGCGCCTCTTCAACCTCAGGAGGCTGAAGAAATTTAGCGTGTCACCTAAAACCCTCACAAACTTCTACAGATGCACAATCGAGAGCATCCTGTCAGGCTGTATCACCGCCTGGTACGGCAACTGCACTGCCCTCAACCACAAGGCTCTCCAGAGGGTAGTGTGGGGGCAAAATACCTGCCCTACAGCACCCGATGTCAAAGGAAGGCCAAAAAAAATCATCAAGGACAACAACCACCCTAGTCACTGCCTGTTCACCCCGCTATCATCTCTCTATCTCTCTCTCTATCTCTCTCTCTCTCTCTCCCCCCTCCCACCTGTCTTGCCTTGCCATGTGCGGCAGAAAGAGAGAGTTTAAGAGCTACTTTTCTATTGTCTTCCCTCTAAGAGGTCAGTATATCACAACCAATGAATCCTGTCAGTTTTATTACCAGTGAACCAAGGCACCATAGATAAAAAGAGGACTTTGTATACCCTCACATCTCCCTGCCGGTCTCACAGAATAGCCATGCTTGATCAGTTTATTACCCTAGCCCCACCTCCCGAATGGCTACTGACTTGCTCCCGAGTGGCGCAGCAGTCTAATGCACTGCATCTCAGAGCAAGAGGCATCACTGCAGTCCCTGGTTCAAATCCAGGCTGCATCACATCTGTTCTGATCGTGAGTCCCATATGGCGGTGTACAATTGGCTGGGGTAGGCTCTCATTGTAAATAAGAATTTGCTCTTAACTGACTTAGTTAAATAAAAGTACATTTTAAAAAAAATCCCTCTGCCCCTTCTTTTTTCAGATTCTCATTTAATCTATCCTTGTCTGTCTCTGTCTCCTCCCTCCCTCCCAGGCCCGTTTACCAGAAGCCCTGTAATGAAAGGGCCAGGGCTAGCCAGAGACAAGAGAGACAGCCCCAGGCTCTATGCTGGCCCCCAGGGGCCTTCTTTCTCCTCACAGCCCCAGGATCAGCTCAGTGTGGCGGCCACACATGGAGGAGCTCATTCCCCCTCCCCTGGCCATCTCCATCTCCCTGTTGATCTCTCTTTTTCTTGTCTCTCTCTCTCTCTCTCTTCCTCTCTCACTCTCTCTCTCTCTCTCTCTCTCTCTCTCTCTCTCTCTCTTTGTCCCTCTTTCTCTTTCTCTCTCTCTCTCTCTCTGTCCATCTCTCTCTTTCTCTCTCTCTCTCTCTCTCTCTCTCTCTCTCTCTCTCTCTCTCTCTCTCTCTCTCTCTCTCTCTCTCTCTCTCTCAATTCAATTCAATTCAATTCAAAGAGGATTTATTGGCATGGGAAACGTGTTTACATTGCCAAAGCAAGTGAAATAAACAATGAACAAAAGTGAAGAGACACAAAACAACATCAACAGAAAACTAGTCAAAAACAAGACATTTCAAGTGTTATATAATGAGCTATGTACAGTATTTTAGTAATGTGCAAATAGTTGTAGTACAAATAAACAGAGAAATATTGGTGGTATTAAATGTTGTTATTGGTGGTATTAAATGTTGCTATTGGTGGTATTAAATGTTGTTATTGGTGGTATTAAATGTTGTTATTGTTGGTATTAAATGTTGTTATTGGTGGTATTAAATGTTGTTATTGGTGGTATTAAATGTTGTTATTGGTGGTATTAAATGTTGTTATTGGTGGTATTAAATGTTGTTATTGGTGGTATTAAATGTTGTTATTGGTGGTATTAAATGTAGTTTGTGCTCCACTGGTTGTCCTTTTCTCATGGCAACGGGCCACAAATCTTGCTGCAGTGTTTGCACACTGTGGTATTTCGCCTAACAGATATGGGAGTTTAGCAATGTTTGATTTGTTTTCAAAGTCTTTGTGGGTCTCTGCGATCTGTGGGAAATATGTATCTCTAATGTGGTCAAACATTTGGCAGGAGGTTAGGAAGTGCAGCTCAGTTTCACTTCATTTTGTGGGCAGTGTGCACATAGCCTGTCTTCTCTTGAGAGCCAGGTCTGCCTACGGCAAGGCAAAGTCTCTACATAGTCAAGGATTTTCTTCATTTTGGGTCAGTCACAGTGGTCAGGTAATCTGCCTCTGTGTCCTCTCTGCTTAGGGCCAAATAGCATTCTAGTTTGCTCTGGTTGTTGTTTGATTCTTTCTAGTGTGTCAAATAATTATATTTTTGCTTTCTCATAATTTGGTTGGGTCTAATTGTGTTGCTGTCCTGGGGCTCTGTGGAGTCTGTTTGTGTTCGTGTTTGTCTTTGTGAACAGAGCCCCAGAACCACCTAGGTGAGGGGACTTTTCTCTAGGTTTGTCTCTCTGTAGGTGAGGGTTTTGTGGTGGAATGTGTGGGCATCGCTTCCTTTTAGGTGGTTGTAGAATTGAACAGCTCTTTTCTGGATGTTGATAACTATCTGGTATAGTCCTAATTCTGCTCTGAATGCATTGTTTGGGATTTTGCGAATTCTTGATTGGTGAGTGGACTCCAGACCTCATAACAATAGAGAGCAAAGGGTTTTTATAACTTATTGAAGTATTTTTACACAGATCCTATTTGAGAAGTGAGTTTTATGTTCCTTTTGATGTCTTAGAAGGCCCTACTTGCCTTGTCTCTTAGATCTGGAACGAACTACAAAAATCTCTGAAACTGGAAACACTTATCTCCCTCACTAGCTTTAAGCACCAGCTGTCAGAGCAGCTCACAGATTACTGCACCTGTACATAGCCCACCTATAATTTAGCACAAACAACTACCTCTTTCCCTACTGTATTTATTTATTTTGCTCCTTTGCACCCCATTATTTTTATTTCTACTTTACACATTCTTCCACTGCAAATCTACCATTCCAGTGTTTTACTTGCTATATTGTATTTACTTTGCCACCATGGCCTTTTTTTGCCTTTACCTCCCTTATCTCACCTCATTTGCTCACATCGTATATAGACTTGTTTCTACTGTATTATTGACTGTATGTTTGTTTTACTCCATGTGTAACTCTGTGTTGTTGTATGTGTCGAACTGCTTTGCTTTATCTTGGCCAGGTCGCAATTGTAAATGAGAACTTGTTCTCAACTTGCCTACCTGGTTAAATAAAGGTAAAATAAAACAATTGTTCACAGCCTTGTGGAAGTTACCAGTGGTGTTAATGTTGAGGCCGAGGTAGGTATAGTTCTTTGTGTGCGATTGAGCAACGGTGTCTAGATTGAATTTGTATTTGTTGTACTGGATATTGGAACTTTTTTGGAACACCATTATTTTTGTCTTACTGAGATTCACCGTCAAGAGTCCAAGTCTGACAGTAGGCCTGTAGGCCCTCCTTGGTTGGGGACAGAAGCACCAAACAGTGCTGTGGCCACTGGTCGTGAGCACAGTGCTGTGCTCTCAGGTCATTTGTGCCTGTGTGAACTATTACGTGGCTGGGTGAGCCTAGTTGGCCATCAGATAGTAGGTGAGGGCGCACTGACTATTTGGGCACCAGAGTTTAGCCGCTGTGTGTTTGCGGAAAAGTTCATTTTCTTGTATTTATTTCCCATTCGAGTCCATAAGGAGTACAATCTGTGGCTTTTGTGTGTCCTCAGTGGGTGTCGAGGGGTTTTCATGGGGTTGCTAGGAGGGAGTAATTTGTCTGTTCTGCTGTGGTCAGGATCTGGTGTGGGCTGTTATGTTGGCTTCTCTGGGGGAGTGGCCAGCCAGCTCTTTCATGGGCTGTTCTGCTGGCTTATCCGGGGGAGTGGCCAGCTCTTTCGTGGGCTGTTCTGCTGGCTTCTCTGGGGGAGTGGCCAGCTCTTTCATGGGCTGTTCTGCTGGCTTCTTTGGGGGAGTGGCCAGCTCTTTCATGGGCTGTTCTGCTGGCTTCTCTGGGGGAGTGGCCAGCCAGCTCTTTCATGGGTTTTTCTGCTGGCTTCTCTGGGGGAGTGGCCAGCCAGCTCTTTCATGGGTTGTTCTGCTGGCTTCTCTGGGGGAGTGGCCAGCTCTTTCATGGGCTGTTCTGCTGGCTTCTCTGGGGGAGTGGCCAGCTCTTTCATGGGTTGTTCTGCTGGCTTCTCTGGGGGAGTGGCCAGCTCTTTCATGGGCTGTTCTGCTGGCTTCTCTGGGGGAGTGGCCAGCTCTTTCATGGGTTGTTCTGCTGGCATCTCTGGGGGAGTGGCCAGCTCTTTCATGGGCTGTTCTGCTGGCTTCTCTGGGGGAGTGGCCAGCTCTTTCATGGGCTGTTCTGCTGGCTTCTCTGGGGGAGTGGCCAGCTCTTTCATGGGCTGTTCTGCTGGCTTCTCTGGAGGAGTGGCCAGCTCTTTCATGGGTTGTTCTGCTGGCTTCTCTGGGGGAGTGGCCAGCTCTTTCATGTGCTGTTCTGCTGGCTTCTCTGGGGGAGTGGCCAGCTCTTTCATGGGCTGTTCTGCTGGCTTCTTTGGGGGAGTGGCCAGCTCTTTCATGGGCTGTTCTGCTGGCTTCTCTGGGGGAGTGGCCAGCCAGCTCTTTCATGGGTTTTTCTGCTGGCTTCTCTGGGGGAGTGGCCAGCCAGCTCTTTCATGGGTTGTTCTGCTGGCTTCTCTGGGGGAGTGGCCAGCTCTTTCATGGGCTGTTCTGCTGGCTTCTCTGGGGGAGTGGCCAGCTCTTTCATGGGTTGTTCTGCTGGCTTCTCTGGGGGAGTGGCCAGCTCTTTCATGGGCTGTTCTGCTGGCTTCTCTGGGGAGTGGCCAGCTCTTTCATGGGTTGTTCTGCTGGCATCTCTGGGGAGTGGCCAGCTCTTTCATGGGCTGTTCTGCTGGCTTCTCTGGGGAGTGGCCAGCTCTTTCATGGGCTGTTCTGCTGGCTTCTCTGGGGAGTGGCCAGCTCTTTCATGGGCTGTTCTGCTGGCTTCTCTGGAGGAGTGGCCAGCTCTTTCATGGGTTGTTCTGCTGGCTTCTCTGGGGGAGTGGCCAGCTCTTTCATGTGCTGTTCTGCTGGCTTCTCTGGGGGAGTGGCCAGCTCTTTCATGGGTTGTTCTGCTGGCTTCTCTGGGGGAGTGGCCAGCTCTTTCATGGGCTGTTCTGCTGGCTTCTCTGGGGGAGTGGCCAGCTCTTTCATGGGCTGTTCTGCTGGCTTCTCTGGGGGAGTGGCCAGCTCTTTCATGGGCTGTTCTGCTGGCTTCTCTGGGGAGTGGCCAGCTCTTTCATGGGCTGTTCTGCTGGCTTCTCTGGGGAGTGGCCAGCTCTTTCATGGGCTGTTCTGCTGGCTTCTCTGGGGAGTGGCCAGCTCTTTCATGGGTTGTTCTGCTGGCTTCTCTGGGGGAGTGGCCAGCTCTTTCATGGGCTGTTCTGCTGGCTTCTCTGGGGGAGTGGCCAGCTCTTTCATGGGCTGTTCTGCTGGCTTCTCTGGGGGAGTGGCCAGCTCTTTCATGGGTTGTTCTGCTGGCTTCTCTGGAGGAGTGGCCAGCTCTTTCATGTGCTGTTCTGCTGGCTTCTCTGGGGGAGTGGCCAGCTCTTTCATGGGCTGTTCTGCTGGCTTCTCTGGGGGAGTGGCCAGCTCTTTCATGGGCTGTTCTGCTGGCTTCTCTGGGGGAGTGGCCAGCTCTTTCATGGGTTGTTCTGATCTCTTTCTATTGCTCCATCTCAGTCCCCACCTTCACATTTATCTCCTTCATAATCCTACCATGCCTCCCTCACATATCTCTGTCTCTCTGTTCACCATTACGAGCAAAAATAGCAGACTTACATTAATAAACCTTCAACATATTGGAGCGATATTGCTACAATAAAAGCCCCTGCTCCCAACAATTATACTTTATATAATACATAATGTTAAATACCTTATAAAATAATAGTAGTAGTGTTGGATACTCCTTCTTTGTGTTTTAGGGGAAATCAAAAGTGGCCAAGTGCCAACGTTTCTAACTGCAGCCTTCCTCCGACTATGCCTGAGGGGAAAAGCACCCTGCCCAAAATAATGAGGGGGATGACATATGCTGTCTGTCAATGGGAAGTCACAGCAACACCAGATGCTAATGTGATATTGGCTTGTCACTACAGGATGTCTAGCAGAATGACAAGCTAACCTTTAGAGATGACAATCAATTGTTATTGTTGTTGCTTATACACTATATATATATATACTGCCAGCCAACTTGACACAACTGTGGGGAGCATTAAAGTCAACATGGACCAGCATCCCCTTGGAACGCTTTTGGCACATGGTAGAATCCATGCCCTGATGAATTGATCCTGTTCTGAGGCCAAAAGGGGGGGGGGGTTCTTAAGGTGTTCTTATTCTTCATTTTTATAACTGTAAGGGCACCATAGCCATAGCTCCATAGAACTCCCTCCACACACACACAGACACAGACACACACACACACACACAGACACACACCTGCTTAATCAATCTACCTTAGAGTGGACACTGGACAGCCACACAGGGATTAACTGAACCTCACCCTGGCTGGCTGGCTGGCTGGCTGTAGACTCCGTGACCTGAATCTCATTTAGAAACAACTACCATATGGACACTGAGTCACTGACCAGAGCATGTAAAATAACTGAGGCATTGATAGATTTACAAACTCATTAGCAACTGTCTGGAAACAGAAGCCCTGTTTATACCTGGCGCCAAAATGCATCCTTGGTCCTGATCTTTTCCACATTCTGATTGTGCCCACATTTTCTGATTTGCATCTAAACACGGTATTAAAATGTTTCTCTTATCTGTTCACTGTGCCCACACTGTGCCCACACTGTGCCCACACTGTGCCCACACTGTGACCAGATTTCCAGGTCCCTCCCTGTATGAAAATTATTTGACACACATTCTTTAAAAATAATATTACTTTTTAGAATGTTAAGTCACATATTGATGTCATAGTTAAATGGTGGCACTTTGTCAAGGATTTTACAAGGCGGGAAAATTATGATTAAACGGTTTCACTGTCCAGATCCGTCTACACTTGTAAGATATCCAGACACAATGTGTGCTTGACTATCTCCGGAGTTGGTCGGGAGGGTTTGTTCAGAATCAGATCAGAATCTGTTTTTTGATCGTCAACACTTGTCTACAAATGTGGGCCAAATCAGAATGAAGACACAATCAGGACAAAGACATATGTTAGCACCAGGAATAAATGATGAGTAATGAGTTGTAATTCTAATGCAGCACCAAGGGAGAAGCAGTTGACCTGGGTCTCTCTGTGAGGTTAAATCATGTACTTGAGTGAATGATTTACTTGAACTCTAATTTAATGGACAATCAATGGACAAGAAGGAGAGGAGGTAGAGGGGAGTATGAGTGGAGGAGAAGGGGGGTAGAGGGGAGTATGAGTGGAGGAGAAGGGGGTAGAGGGAAGTGGGGCATTTGGGAGTAGAGGGTGGTAGAGGAATGAGAGGGAGGTAGAGGGGGAAGTGGGGATATGGGGGAGAGTTATTTCAGGGGATCTAATCTAAGAGTTATGAATGATTTAATGGAATGATGAGATGACTGGAATGACAATATAGGATGACACAAAGCAGAAGCCAGGTAGGTATCTTAAATATCATATGTTAGCTCTTTCTGAGTTTGCTAAACACAAATACAGGATTTGGACACATTTAAAGATGAATAAGATTTAGATCACCTTATTAATCAATTGTACACAAGGTCCAACTGAAGTTTGACATCCACTTTATCCCAGCGCCTTAAAAAGACACACAGAGGACTGAATGGTAACGTGTCAGTGTGGTGACTGATGAATTCAGATGAAAACATAGTTGTGTTAAAGTCCTCAAATTAAAGTGATTTATCCTAACCCTCTTCTTTTCCTCTTCCCCCCAATCAGCCCCTCTGTCTTTAATTAGTACCAGGGGAAAGAGAGAATGAGGGACCGATGGATGATTGGCCTGTCAGTTTCTCTTTCATTATTTATCTACAGTATCTATCTGAGGTGACAATCTGTGTCCCAAATGGCACCCTATTCCCTTTATAGTGCACTACTTTAGGGCTCATAGAGTTCTGGTCAAAAGTAGTGCACTATGTAGGGAATAAGGTGCCATTTGGGATACAACCCTGGTGTATAATACCTACTAATTAGACGGCAGCATACTGCCACTCGTCATTTGGCTATGACTGGTGGAAATGCAAATATTAGTAGCTGTGATTTTAAAGTGTGAAGCATCACTTCTCCCTAATATTTTATTCAATCTATATTTTGCTACCGTGTTGCTGCTGCCCACAGATGCAGAGGAATGTGATGTGAATTAAAAGGGACAAATGTTATATAGCGAAGGTGAAAGTGAGAATCAGAGGCAGTGGTGTAGTGGTGTCTGGAGAAGTGGGTATACTCTAAATGTTGTATAGCGAAGGTGAAAGTGAGAATCAGAGGCAGTGGTGTAGTGGTGTCTGGAGAAGTGGGTATACTCTAAATGTTGTATAGCGAAGGTGAAAGTGAGAATCAGAGGCAGTGGTGTAGTGGTGCCTGGAGAAGTGGGTATACTCTAAATGTTGTATAGCGAAGGTGAAAGTGAGAATCAGAGGCAGTGGTGTAGTGGTGCCTGGAGAAGTGGGTATACTCTAAATGTTGTATAGCGAAGGTGAAAGTGAGAATCAGAGGCAGTGGTGTAGTGGTGTCTGGAGAAGTGGGTATACTCTAAATGTTGTATAGCGAAGGTGAAAGTGAGAATCAGAGGCAGTGGTGTAGTGGTGCCTGGAGAAGTGGGTATACTCTAAATGTTGTATAGCGAAGGTGAAAGTGAGAATCAGAGGCAGTGGTGTAGTGGTGTCTGGAGAAGTGGGTATACTCTAAATGTTGTATAGCGAAGGTGAAAGTGAGAATCAGAGGCAGTGGTGTAGTGGTGCCTGGAGAAGTGGGTATACTCTAAATGTTGTATAGCGAAGGTGAAAGTGAGAATCAGAGGCAGTGGTGTAGTGGTGTCTGGAGAAGTGGGTATACTCTAAATGTTGTATAGCGAAGGTGAAAGTGAGAATCAGAGGCAGTGGTGTAGTGGTGCCTGGAGAAGTGGGTATACTCTAAATGTTGTATAGCGAAGGTGAAAGTGAGAATCAGAGGCAGTGGTGTAGTGGTGCCTGGAGAAGTGGGTATACTCTAAATGTTGTATAGCGAAGGTGAAAGTGAGAATCAGAGGCAGTGGTGTAGTGGTTCCTGGAGAAGTGGGTATACTCTAAATGTTTTTTACATTTTTCCAAATGGCCTGAAGGAAAGGCTCCCTGTGTGAAACATTTTGTGAGAAACAGTGACATACACTGTTGAACTAGAATGATAAACCCTGTATTGGTCTTTCACAGTCAAGCCGAACTGTGCAAGTGGGCTAACAGTAGGCCTACTGAAACAGATAAATTAGTCACACTTTTTTTGTAGAAAAAAAACAAAACTGAATTTTCGAAGTCCACAACAATATGGTTAAACCTTTATTTAACTAGGCAAGACAGTTAAGAACAAAAATCTTATTTACAATGACAGCCAACCAGGGAACAGTGGGTAAACTGCCTTGTTCAGGGGCAGAACGGCAGATTTTTACCTTGTCAGCTTGGGGATTCAATCCAGCAACCTTTCGGTTACTGGCCCAACGCTCTAACCACTAAGCTACCTACCATCCCAAAGAGTAGTTTCCTGACCGGGAATCGAACACGAGCCGTGGCGTTGAGCGTGCCGTATCCTAACCACTAGCTTTTGAGGTCTGGGAAAAACCTTTGAAATGTTGTGCAAGCACCTAGCACTCTTGTTTGGTTAGCAGTGTTTATGTAGCACATGAGATTAATGGATTAATGCAAATAATCATGATATAATTCTGCCAGTTAAGCATAGACTACTTGGTAGCTAATTAACATGTAATTAAAGTTCTGGGGAAGACCTTTCCATCTACCAGAATATGGTTAGGTCTATCATTAGCATTGCTATATTTTTCCTGATCCTTACTTGTTTGAAACATGGATGCTTTACTTCATATTACGAGGCAAGTCTTACCTTGCTTCAAAGTAGCCTATAGCCAAAATCCCACCATTGAAATGTGAAGGCAATTTTTTTTAAAGACTTACATGCGTTCTCCAGGTTCTAAAGTTTTTCTTTCACTGTCGAGCAGCCAGAGGTATTATTGTAGCAACGATAGTCATTAGGTCTCCCCTCTATTTATTCTTTTTTTTTTTCACCTTTATTTAACCAGGTAGGCCAGTTGAGAACAAGTTCTCATTTACAACTGCGACCTGGCCAAGATAAAGCAACGGGTGGGTGCTGCTATGATGACCAGTGAGCTGAGATAAGGCGGGGCTTTACATAGCAAGCAAAGACTTATAGATGACCTGGAGCCAGTGGGTTTGGCGACGAATATGAAGTGAGGGCCAGCCAACGTGAGCATACAGGTCGCAGTGGTGGGTAGTATTTGGTGCTTTGCTGACAAAACAGATGGCACTGTGATCGACTGCATCCAATTCGCTGAGTAGAGTGTTGGAGGCTATTTTGTAAATGACATCGCCGAAGTCAAGGATCGGTAAGATAGTCAGTTTTACAACGGTATGTTTGGCAGCATGAGTGAAGGAGGCTTTGTTGTAAAATAGGAAGCCGATTCTAGATTTCATTTTGGATTGGAGATTCTTAATGTGAGTCTGGAAGGAGAGGTTACAGTCTAACCAGACACCTAGGTATTTGTAGTTGTCCACATATTCTAAGTCAGAACTGTCCAGAGTAGTGATGCTGGACGGGTGGGCAGGTGCAGGCAGCGATCAGTTGAAGAGCATGCATTTAGTTTTACTTGCATTTAAGAGCAGTTGGAGGCCACGGAAGGAGAGTTGTATGGCATTGAAGCTCATCTAGAGGTTAGTTAACACAGTGTCCAAAGAAGGGCCAGTATACAGAATGGTGTTGTCTGCGTAGAGGTGGATCAGAGAATCACCAGCAGAATCACCAACATCTCTAACGGATATTTCCATCTCTGTACATGAAGCCGCTTGTATGTGCAGTAGAACAGTGTTTTCCCGCAAATTGTATTTTGGAACATTTATGTGCATATTGCTGCACGGAAAATGTGAAGAAACAATAGTTGATTAGCCTCATTAGTTAATACGGCGTATACCTCCACTACATAACTTTGATATGCATTGTGGGGAGTATATGCAATGCCCACTGAAAAATAAGCGGGTACATGGCGTATACCTGCGTACAGGGTTGGGGAGTAATCGATTACATGTAATCAGTTAAATGTAATCAGATTTTTGTTTTGTTTTACGTTAACTGTAATCAGTTACGTTGCCAGCAAAATCTTGTAATCAGATTACAAATTCTTTTGAAAAACTAGATGATTACTTACTACTTAAAAATGTAGAAAAAATATATATTATGACACCTTTCTGCTTTCTCAATTTAAAAAAGTTTAAGTTTGTTCCACCTGAGCGAGTCACAAGACAGAGACCACTATGATAACACACCAAATGCATTTGATGGATATTTTTTGTCTTCTTCTAATGCCTCTTAAGGGAGAAAGTAATCAGATTACATTACTGAGTTTGGGTATCCAAACATTACATTACTGATTACAATTTTGGACAGGTAACTGTAACGGATTGCATTTAGAAAGTAACTTACCCAACTCTGGCTGTGTGTACCCTCCACTACACCACTGCTCAGAGGTGATGGTCAATGAAAGTGTTGTTTGAACAAACGCATACACACACGCACAAACACATACACATATACATACACACACTCTCTCTCCTACCTGTCCGTTCTTCTTCAGGTCAGCCCACATGCTGGTCCCATCTCCGCCCCTCATCAGAACATGGTAGGTGAAGAAGTAGATACCAGGTAGAGGACAGGTGAACTTCCCAGTACTTGGCTCATAGTAGTTCCCTACATTGGTTACCACATCATCAAACTTCAACACCTCGCTGCCCTCGTGCTGTTTCCTTAGCCCTGCATAAAAGGCGATTTTGGGGCTGTAGGAGGGGGAGTAACCGTTAGGTCCAGGGCCGGGAGGCCCCTGTGGCCCTGGCTTGCCTGATTCCCCAGGGGGTCCTCGGGCGCCTGGAGGACCAGGGATCCCAGGGACCCCGCGGTACCCCGTTTTCTTCCGCCCGGGGTATTCCGGTTGAGGGGACATGGCTGTCAGCTCCTGGCCTGGTTGGGCAGTACTATATGTGTCGCAGACCATTCTGCAGCTCCCCAGCATCTCATAATGGGTCCCCTCACCGCCACTTCCTTGGCTAGCTTCTCCCCCTTTCATGGTGTGAACCAATAGGGGGATGGCTATCAGGAGGAGTAGAACCATGGCCACGCCCATGGCGGCTCCGATGGCACGCTTCCGACGGCTGAACCGAGAAGCGGCCAGGGTCAGAAAGTCCTCCTCCCCCTTAGACGGAATAGTGCCGGGTGCCAGGGTGGACTATAGATAGACAGAATAGGAAAGACTGGAAAGAAGGTATGGAGAGGTTTGGTTGCTGTATGTCTGTGGTGCTTTCAGACTAGGTCAACAGGTGTCAGCAGCCAAGAGAGAAGGGTCCGTTGAGACAACATGAGTAGAATGTGGGAGAGAAAAGGAAGATGGCAGACGGAGAGAAGGGAAGAGAGGAACAACAGGAGAGAGGGGGATGATGAAGGGAAAGGGATGGGGAGGGAGCAGGATTTCACTCTTTAAAACCTCCAGTCAGTGTTCAGACAACTCTATGTTGAGGTTTAAAACCTGCAGTCAGTGTTCAGACAACTCTATGTTGAGGTTTAAAACCTACAGTCAGTGTTCAGACAACTCTATGTTGTAGTTGACATAGTTCATTTCATTTAGCCTCTTTCACCTTTTGTCCTGCTCTTGTCTTCCAGAGTTCTTCTTGTCTTCGCTTTGATCAAATTCCTCCTATTTTCTGCACATCAAACATCAACCAAACCCAGGCCAAGAGAACGTACAATAGTGAACTTATGTTATCAGAATTTACCAAGAGATCGCTGATTCGACTTCAACTGCCAATTCAGCTAATTATGTACAGTAGACGGTATAATTGTTTTGTCAGTCTCTTCAACAAACCACTTGTGCTTTTCTAAGGGCTCCCCTTATGAATGACAGAAACTCAGCTAACAGAGGTGTTTCTCCACTGAATACAGCATGACTGAGAGAACAAATAACAGAAGGAAGAGAAGGGAAAAGAAATGCGATATGTTCAGAGTTGCCTTCCTGTCAGAATCATTTTAGTCCTGTGTGTTTCTAGGGTGGTAGCAGTATTACAGGGTGTCCAGAGCTAGATGGAGGGTGCTGGGGCGAGAAACCAGTCAAATCTTTATTCTGTGATCTAAGGTGTATTCCTCTCTTCATGGACTCACAAAGTCTGTGGAAAGATGAAGAATTAAACAAATACATTCATATACTGGATCTCTTGATTGCGCTTTTTTCTATTATCCCATTAATATAATTAAAAACTAAACTGTTTTAAGTGAGAAGCAGGGATTGGTCTGAAGCCAAAAAAGAAAGGAAATTCACATGAGCACCACAATGCCTAATCATGCTCTACTTAGTTACAGATCAAATGCTCATTGAGGCTTGAAACTGACAACTCTAATTTAAAACAACTGGTCATTTCTACAAGGAGGACATGGTTTATTTTTTATGTCCTCTTTTCAGATGTTATAAGAAAAATGCAATTATTTAAAATGTTTATCAGGTCTTACTGGGTCAAAATCCAATAATCTGACAAATGTGGTTTTATATTCATCCCTAGGAATCCCTGAATATATAATTTAGTGCAATTTTCTATTGGAATTGAATTAATTTCCATTTGTCAAGTAATAGTATTTATTAAATACTTATGTATCTAATTATTATTAGCTTATAGGTAGCCTACAGTATTTATATTAGTTTTATCATCACTGTTAAAACATTTCTCTCTCCAAAATAAATCTGGGAAATCGAAACACAAAAACGAAAAGCATGCATTGCACAGTCATTTTACTCACTCTGTCTTCCTATTATAGTAAAACTAAAGTCAAGTAGATTTCTCCATCAGGCGTCTTAGACTCGAGTATATCCAGGTACGAATCCTCCAACAGACACTACGAGGAACTTCGCGTGCCAAATGAATAGCCGAGAGACGCGCGCACTTTTTAAGCAGGAGATGCCCGGGAAGCGAGGAGACAGAATAAGTCATCACTTTTTCTCACCACCACCTGTACGGTAATATCCCCTTTCAATGGTTTCCATTAGCCTTTATAGTCACAAAGTCAGATTCCACAGCCACAAAGTCAGATTCCACAGCCACAAAGTCAAACTTGGTCTTTATTTAAGGTTAGAGTTAGGCATATGTTTAGCAGTGAAGTTTAGGGTTAGGTTTAAAATCATATTTTAAGAAGATCAATTGTAGAAAAGGGCGGGGTTTATGACTTTGTGGCTATAGAAGCTAGTGATGACCTGTTTCGACAGGTCAGTCCAGCTAAGGAACTATGAAGTCCAACATGGATTTCAAGAAATTAGGGAAATAACCAACCCGACTTGCTAGAAATGTAGCCTAACATTTAGTTTGTTTTGCCCTTGTTAGCTTGTGTGGGTCTAAATATCTATTGAGCAACCTTGGGTTTGTAAAAACCGAATTACTTTAAGGAACTGATTTTTTCCATCTTCAAAAATCTCCCACTCCCTCTGCATGTAGGCTACAACACCTGTAAGATCCCCCCCTCTCTCTCTCTCTGTCCTTAGGTTTTTGATAGCAGTCATTGTGTTACAACATATAGGTCTGAGTCTAATTGGGTTCAGGGGGAAAGTAAAAATAATAATATATTTTCAAAATTACACAAAAGAGATGGTAGGAATGGCAATGGTTATATTTTCACCTATTTTCAATAGTTCTGACTCATCTTTAGAGAAACTGCATTGAGCACACTTTTTTTTTAAATACTAAATTAAATTCTAATAATTTAACCAACTTCAGTCAATTAAAAATCGAAAAAATACACTAATGGGTCAAAAAAGACAGGGTTAACTTAGACTGTTGACAACATGCAAACTATATTGTGTTGCAAAATGTTTATTGAAAACATAAATACCCCACTGGGCACACACTGGTTGAATCCACATCAGTTCAATGAAATGACGTTGAACCAACGTGGAATAGACGTTGAATTGACATCTGTGCCCAGTAGAACATTTGCACAATGAGCACTTGTTGTCTCTCAAATACATTGTTACAGTTGTTGGTTAGCAAGCTTGCGAATTTGAGCCATATTAGCATAGACGTGACATCAGTCAAACACCTCAAAACAAGACATGGTATCAATGACAAGATACAAACGAGTTGAAACGAGTCACCTACGATGCCCCACAAGGCAGCATCTTGTCATTGTTACTATCTATCTGACCGTTCAGAATCATAACAACGCACATCTTCCGGCCACATCGATGTGCACACATTATTTTCGTGACGTTGCCAGGCAACCCATCTAAAGAGTTGGAAGGAGGGAGAAATAAGGCGAGGGTGACTAAGAACAATTGTTGTAGTACGTATGGGTTTGGAATGGAGAGATGACAGAAAATGTTCCCTAGACTATTGTCTGCGTGACACACACACATAGACACGCGTAGATTATCGTCTGTCTGTGTGAGTCGCTTTCCCTCGCTATCGGGCCTCATTAGGAAGAGATACTGAGCAACCCTGAGAACCGTTATTTTTCTCTTACACACACACACACACACACACACACACACACACACACACACACACACACACACACACACACACACACACACACACACACACACACAAAGTTCACTGTTTCTGTGCTCCCTCCTTTTTATAGACATGTATTATTATAGTAATATAATAATAGATAGTCAAATAACTTAAAATAATTGAAATTATAGTAATTTACAGTAAATGCATCTTAATTGTACAATTAATTTACTGTTGTGGTCAAAACGGTAGGAGCATATTATTATATATTTGTTTTACTTGTATGCATTATCTTTGAGGTTTTAGTATATATAATGGCCATCAATGATTCTAATAAGGTGTTTAAAATGCAGGTTTTAGCTCCGTATCCTCTGAGAGTTGAGTCATCTCTCTCCATGACAGGCTTAATCACACATCTGCATGTTTAAAGTTTAATGGCTGAGGTGGGAGCTGGTGGGAGGCTTTAGGGGAATACATATTGATGATGACTTTGTCATCAATTGCCTCTCCTACCTCTCCCTTTCTCTCTCTTTCGCCCTCGCGCCTTAGATATGACCACTGTCAAGGGAGCGGGGGAGATAGTCCATCAGAGAAAGAGAGAAACAAGATGATGCCTAACGAGGGTTGAGCTTTTGCGCATTTAGCCTAGTGAATATATCAAAGTCTATGAAGTATGACAACGTGAGACTAGGTTAATGGGGAACGTGAAGAGAAGGAAAAGGTTGGGTTTGGGGCTGAGCTGGAGTAAGCTTCTAGAGCCTCATGGGGTTCTCTTTCAGGACTTTACAAGTGCAGTCCTATCCTGTCCATGTGTTGTCTTAAATGGTGTGTCAGTCTCACTTTGTGGCTGGTCAGTCTGTCAGTATCATTAAAACTATTAGAACATTAGAACATAACAGAACACTCATCAGAGCTCTAGAAGCAGCCTCACCGTCGACCGGACGACAGATCATCAGGGCCCGCAGTCAGAGGAAATATAGTCCGGATTTGATTTTTAGTGGCTGTTAAAATATTACTGAGCTGATTAATATTAAAATATGTGCATGTCTCTGAGCTATCTGTCTCTCTCTCTCTCTCTCTCTCTCACTCCCTCCTTCCACCCTCTCCCTCTCTTTTGCTTCTACACCTGCATTGCTTGCTGTTTGGGGTTTTAGGCTGGGTTTCTGTACAGCACTTTGAGATATCAGCTGATGTACGAAGGGCTATATAAATAAATTTGATTTGATTATTTCTCTCTCTCTTTCTCTCCCTCCCTCCTCCTCTCTCTCTCTCTCTCTCTCTCTCACTCTATTATTTCCTGTCCTTGTTAGCTGATGTTCGTTATTCCTATTGGGCAAAGGGTTCCTTTTATTTGTGTTACTGAGCAGCGTCCTTCCATGCTCCCATTGCCTCTTCAGATATCAGAGGTGTGAGCAGAACATTCAATTTACTGTAGCTAGGGCCGGGAGACTTATTTTGAATTGTTTGTTTAAGGTGCCTCATATATCGCGGTGCAACAAGGATAAATCTCTCTCTGTCTCTCTCTTTCTCTTGCCGTTAATTCAGACTCAGTCATTTTTCTCCTCTCTGTGTAAAGAAAAAGAACAGGTACTTATTTATGGTCATGTAACTCATGGAATATTTATTGCATTTGTCTGTGCGTGCTTTGTTGTATACGCTATCGTATTGAGCTTTGTGTTCAGCCATTGTCAGAATTCAAGGCTCATTTAAGATTTAATTGAAGATGATTTCAGAACCTCAAAGAATCAGGACCTGCGTGTTCTTCCATTAGACAAATAAACATAGACTCTGATGACAGTATGAAGTAGATTTTAGTGAGAACATTGATATATAAAGACGTAAGATAGGCATCACTGTGAGCTCCAGCCAGAGGGATGTACGGATAGTGTTGGAGAGATGCTGAAGGATGGAGGGATAACATTGGTAAGACGGTTGTTGAATCCCCTAGAGGTAGGTTCACAGTCTGATGATGTCTGATGGCCACCATTGCTACTCCCAGTGGTCCCACTCCTCAGCTACCCACAGCTAGACTCACACTACAACAGATCCTACTATCAAATCCCTATCCACTGTCAGTGGGGATATATATCCATGTGTAAATCAATGTAAATCAATGTAGAGGTCCTTAGGATTTCGAAGATACCCAGCCTTCAACAGGGTTGTTTAGGGGCAGGCCAGAACGACGCACACACACACCACACATACTGTACACCAAACGACAGACAGGAGAGAGTTATTACTCAATATAACGATTGTGGGAGCGGGGATGAGAGATAAACAGTGAACGAGGGGCATCTATTTGACAAATGGTTAGTGACAAAAGAAAGAAAGAACAAATTCGTAAGACAGGAAAATGGAATTGAGGGCGTTTATTTTTAAATGCAGCCATCTCCATTTGTGTGAAGGTATACACTTGAGTGCACAGTGTGTGTGTGTATACAACATGGTGGTGCTGTGCAGTTCCATTAGGCTCTGATTAGGAGGCCTGATCCAGAGTGACAGTGTACAGATTGAGTTGCACAGCAACTCTCATTCTCCCTATTAATAATAAAATATACACATTGCTCTCTCTCTCTCTCTCTCCGTTTTGGTCTCTCTTTCCTTTTCGGTCTCTCTCTCTTTCTCGGTCTCTCCCTCTTCTTTCTTCCCTCTTTCCCTCCTGGTGTGTCCAGATATCTCTGGCTTCCCCCCTCTTCCTCCACTCCAAGCTCGGAGACATGGTCAGGCATACTAAGAGAAGTTCTACTCTCTCTCTGCAATTCTTTCTTTAAGTCCACTTCATTTTCTGATTAAACAAAACACAACCTTTCATTTCCTATTCCAATTGCTTAAGCAATAGTAGCTGACACTCTCCCTGAATGTGACATTTGTTGTTGGTGGTCATATCGAGGCACATTTTGTTTCTTAAAAAGGTTGGAAAGAACCTTGAGTTAACACTTTACTTACTAAAGCCTGCAGGTAAAATAATTTTTAAGATGCTCACGACAAGTCTTACAATTCATTATAATAGCATCATATGGAATTATACCTGCAGGCAAGGCTTTAAGTTGGCTGGTATGTTCAGTATATTGTGCCTTAGTTGAAATCATAGATTTGCTTTACACCAACGTTGTCTTTACAAAGAAGTATAATCAATACTTAATATTTCTGAACGCTTTGTATTTTGCGTAATTGTTGAGCAAATATTCCCATCAGTTGATCAGATTTCTGCTCATGTTTGATGTACAGTTGAAGTCAGAAGTTTACATACACCTCAGCCAAATATATTTAAACTCAGTTTTCAACCATTTCTGACATTTAATCCCAAGTAAAAATTCCCTGTCTTAGGTCAGTTAGGATCACCACTTTATTTTAAGAATGTGAAATGTCAGAATAATAGTAGAGAGAATTATTTATTTCAGCTTTTATTTCTTTCATCACATTCCCAGTGGATCAGAAGTTTACATGCACTCAATTAGTATTTGGTAGCATTGCCTTTAAATTGTTTAACTTGGGCAAAACGTTTCGGGTAGCCTTCCACAAGCTTCCCACAATAAGTTGGGTGAATTTTGGCCCATTCCTCCTGACAGAGCTGGTGTAATTGAATTTGGTTTGTAGGCCTCCTTGCTTGCACACGCTTTTTCAGTTCTGCCCACACATTTTCTATAGGGTTGAGGTCAGGGTTTTGTGATGGCCACTCCAATACCTTGACTTTGTTGTTCTTAAGTCATTTTGCCACAACTTTGGAAGTATGCTTATCGTCATTGTCCATTTGGAAGACCCATTTGCGACCAAGCTTTAACTTCCTGACTGATGTCTTGAGATGTTGCTTCAATATATCCACATAAATTTCCTACCTCATGATGCCATCTATTTTGTGAAGTGCACCTGTCCCTCTGCAGCAAAGCACCCCCACAACATGATGCTGCCACCCCCGTGCTTCACGGTTGGGATGGTGTTCTTCGGCTTGCAAGCCTCCCCCTTTTCCTCCAAACATAACGATTGTCATAATGGCCAAACAGTTCTATTTTTGTTTCATCAGACTAGATGACATTTCTCCAAAACGTACAATCTTTGTCCTCATGTGCAGTCTGGCTTTTTTATGGCGGTTTTAGAGCAGTGGTTTCTTCCTTGCTGAGCAGCCTTTCAGGTTGTGTCGATATAGGACTCGTTTTACTGTGGATATAGATACTTTTGTACCCGTTTCCTCCAGCATCTTCACAAGGGATTGATTAGCACTTTTGGAATTGATTAGCACTTTTTGCACCAAAGTACGCTCATCTCTAGGAGACAGAACACGTCTCCTTCCTGAGCGGTATGACGGCTGCGTGATCCCATGGTGCTTATACTTGCGTACTATTGTTTGTACAGATGAATGTGGTAGCTTCAGAAATTGCTCCCAAGGATGAACCAGACTTGTGGAGGTCTACAATTTTCTTTGAGGTCTTGGCTTATTTATTTTGATTTTCCCATGATGTCAAACAAAGAGGCACTGAGAAAATAGCATTTCTTCAGCTAGGCTGGATAAATGTCACCACATGTTTCTTAAGTTTCATTAGTACTCACATCAAAAATCCCAAAGCAAAGTTATACCTCACTTCTGAATTTTTCAAGTTATTACATAAAACCGATCAGAATTCCAAAGAATGCCAAAGTCGGAAAATGTTTTTCCGGGGTGTGATCGGCAAGTCAGCCTATTCCCTATAAATTAAACTCCAACAGAAATAACTTCAAATGTATAACTTCAAATTAAACCAAATTTTGCACGGATTACTACTAGTTTACATTTAATTTTCAGACAACTTAGAAGCAAATACTTTATGAATGTATTGTTACAAATCAACTTCAAGGTTGTTTGCCAACTAGCATGCTAACGTTAGCCCTACTAGTCTGCTAACGTTAGCTCTAATGCTAATGTTACACTCTATCAACACCTAGCTTACAGCTACATTAAAGTAAGCCAATGTTTTGGACATACACAACACCATCTAACTAGTTATCAAAGAATGTTAGCTATATGCAGTTATCTTTGCCAAAAAGCTAGCCAGTCAGCTAACGTTATCTATTTGAGCCAACTAGCTATTAGCCTAGCCAGCCTAGCCAACCACCATAGTTATGGTCTGCAAGCTAGAGCCCAACTACTGGAGACCAGCTAGAACACAACTAACACAACACACCTAGAACATAACCGCAGATTAAAAGTAGAGAGAGCAGATTTACTGATTGATGTCTGGGGCCCTTGCGAGGCAGAGAGAGTCAGGGAAATCGGAAATAGATAGATCCCAGATGTCCATCAGCTAGCTCGCTAGCACTAAGCCAAGGTGGAAAAAGTTACAAAACTCCAATAGCCTACTTCACAGAAAACATGCTGAAAAGTTGACAAAACAAAAAGGACAACAGACAAGGTACTAGGCAAGCAGGTGTGATTTTCTCTTTAGTTTTGAGCCCACGGCAAAAAGGCACCAGAACCTGCTGTGCTAATGGGTTCCCACTAAATAACATAACCACAAAGTCTGTGAAAAGCATGCTGCATGGACGCACGTGCCCCATATTCTCCTTGTTTACATCACACTTGAACTAATATACGAACTCGGTAGCACAGACTAGATCCTCCATATGATGTTGATAAATAGTGCATTATGGGTACTTTAGAAGATAGCCAGAAATAAGTAAATAAATATGTAATAACCCGAAAACATAACTACTTTTGTACTTATAGGTAACCTGATCTTGACTAAAACTAAGTTACTAATCCTTTGATTTCCTTTAAGGCAAACTAACAGGCTCACTTTTGAACTCCCCATCTACTCAAATCCGATAAAACAATATAGAGGTAAGATAGATATCAATTTTGAGACATGACATGTTGTATTTCATATTTTAGTATATGCTTTTCATATTAATGCGGAATTCCTGTTCTTTTTCTAAGATTTCTCAGTTAACAAGCATATCTCTGTAAAATGTCAACAGAGCACTGAGAATACCACAAGCTTTTTAATGTCAAAGCCTTTTACATTTATTTCAGGTCGATTCATGTTAATTGTGATTTTTGTGACCAACGGAAACAATTTTGCAGAAGACCACCACAACATCTAAACTCCTCAAAAGTCTCTGCGAGAAGCACCCCTTCAAATTAGTGGATTTGGCTAATTCAGCCACAGCCAAACAATCTCCATAGACAAACATTGGCAGAAGAATGGCCTTACTGAAGAGCTCAGTGACTTTCAACGTGGCACCGTCATAAGATGCCAGCTTACCAAAAAGTCTGTTTGTCAAATTTCTGCCCCGCTACAGCTGCCTCGGTCAACTGTAAGGGCTTTTATTGTGAAGTGGAAATGTCTAGGAGTAACAACGGCTCAGCCGCAACATAAGCTCACGGAATGGGACAGTTGAGTGCTGAAGTGCATAGAGCATAAAAATCATCTGTCCTCGGTTGCAACACTCACTACCAAGTTCCAAACTGACTCTATAAACAACGTCAGCACAATAACTGTTAGTCGAGAGTTTCATGAAATGGGTTTCCATGGCTGAGCAGCCGCACACAGGCCTAAGATCACCATGCGCAATGCCAAACATTGGCTGGAGTGGTGTAAAGCTTGCCACCATTGGACGCAAAACTCGTTCTCTGGAGTGATGAATCACACCTCACCATCTGGCAGTCCGACAGACTAATCTGGGTTTGGCAGATGCCAGGTGAACGCTACCTTCCCGAATGCATTGAGCCAACTGTAAAGTTTGTTGGAGGAGGAATAATGGTTTGGGGCTGTTTTTAAAGGAAATCTTAACTTTACAGCATACAATGACATTGCAGAAGATTCTATGCTTCCAACATTGTTTCAATAGTTTGGGGAAGGACCTTTCCTGTGCACAAAGCGAGTTCCATACAGAAATGGTTTGTCGAGATCGGTGTGGAAGAACTTGACTGGCCTGCACAGAGACTTGACCTCAACACCGACTGCGAGCCCGACCTCACTAATGCTCTTGTGGTTTAATGGAAAGCAATGTTCCAGCATCTAGTGGAAAGCCTTCCCAGAAGAGTGGAGGCTGTTATAGCAGCAATGTTCCAACATCTAGTGGAAAGCCTTCCCAGAAGAGTGGAGGCTGTTATAGCAGCAATATTCCAACATCTAGTGGAAAGCCTTCCTAGAAGAGTGGAGGCTGTTATAGCAGCAATGTTCCAACATCTAGTGGAAAGCCTTCCCAGAAGAGTGGAGGCTGTTATAGCAGCAATGTTCCAACATCTAGTGGAAAGCCTTCCCAGAAGAGTGGAGGCTGTTATAGCAGCAATGTTCCTACATCTATTGGAAAGCCTTCCCAGAAGAGTGGAGGCTGTTATAGCAGCAATGTTCCAACATCTAGTGGAAAGCCTTCCCAGAAGAGTGGAGGCTGTTATAGCAGCAATGTTCCTACATCTAGTGGTAAGCCTTCCCAGAAGAGTGGAGGCTGTTATAGCAGCAATGTTCCAACATCTAGTGGAAAGCCTTCCCAGAAGAGTGGAGGCTGTTATAGCAGCAAAGGGGGACAAAGTACATATTAATGCTGATGATTTTGGAATGAGATGTTCGACAAGCAGGTGTCCACATACTTTTGAGAAAGACCCCACTGAACGATTCAGAACATGAAAAATCATATTTATCTTGGTAAAATGTATTTATTAACATCAGGAAGTGAAATTGTCCACCCCGCTCTGGGCAAAGTGGGTTGACACCCTATAGTGAGGGTTTGGTCTCAGAAGGAAAAGGAAGGAGATGTGTGTTTTGATTGTTACATTGCTGAAAGTGAATGTGTATTTTGTGTTGTTTTTCCTCACTATCTCTATCATTTACAGTAAACAACCTATTATGTTATGCCACCATCTCTATTAACTCTGCCTTAAGCTAGAACCTCAGGTGGATATTTGAAACTGTTCCTCCCTATTGTATTTATCAAGCCGGGGCATAAAGTGTGAATTCTATTTTAATTGGATTCCACAAGCCATGAGTTCCAACTGTGGGTTCCTAATGTGAATGCGGGTGAACTCGGATTCAGAGAAAGGTCTTCATATGTCGAAGATAAGGCCATCATGTCGAAGATAAGACCATCATGTTGACGAAAAGGCCATCATGTCAAAGAAAAGGCCATCATGTCGAAGATAAGGCCATTATGTCAAAGATAAAGCCATCATGTCAAAGAAAAGGCCAACATGTCAAAGAAAAGGCCATTATGTCAAAGAAAAGTCCATCATGTAGGAGATAAGGCCATCGTGTAGGAGACAAGGTCATCATGTAGGAGACAAGGTCATCGCGTAGGAGACAAGGTCATCGCGTAGGAGACAAGTCCATCATGTCAAAGAAAAGGCCATCATGTAGGAGATAAGGCCATCATGTAGGAGATAAGGCCATCGTGTAGGAGACAAGGCCATCGTGTAGGAGACAAGTCCATCATGTCAAAGAAAGGGCCATCATGTAGGAGATAAGGCCATCATGTAGTAGATAAGGCCATCGTGTAGGAGACAAGGCCATCGTGTAGGAGACAAGTCCATCATGTCAAAGAAAAGGCCATCATGTAGAACAGTGGTTCCCAAACTTTGTATAGTGCTGTACCCCTTCAAACAATCAACCTCCAGCTGCGTATCCCCTCTAGCACCAGGGTCATCTGTACCCCCTCTAGCACCAGGGTCAGCTGTACCCCCTCTAGCACCAAGGTCAGCTGTACCCCCTCTAGCACCAGGGTCAGCTGTACCCCCTCTAGCACCAGGGTCAGCTGTACCCTCTCTAGCACCAGGGTCAGCTCACACTCAAATGTTGTTTTTTGCTGTCATTGTAAGCCTGCCACACACACACTATACAATACATTTATTAAACATAAGAATGAGTGTGAGTTTTTGTCACATCCAGGCTCGTGGGAAGTGACAAAGAGCTCTTATAGAACCAGGGCACAAATAATGATATAATAATCAGTCATTTTGCTCTTTATTTAACCATCTTAAATTTAAAACTTTATTTGTTCATCTAAAATTGTGATTAACTCACCATAGGTTAATGAGAAGGGTGTGCTTGAAAGGATGAACATACTGTAATTCTGCAATGTTGGGTTGTATTGGAGAGAGTTTCAGTCTTAAATAATTTTCCACGCACAGACTGTGCCTGTATTTAGTTTTCATGCTAGTGAGGGCCGAGAATTCACTCTCACATTGGTATGTGGTTGCAAAGGGCATCAGTGTAGGCAGGATTCTCTGAGCGCAGCCCTATCCAGAAATCTGGCAGTGACTTCTGATTAAATACCATTTTCACAGAAGCGCTTGTTGCAATTTCGATGAGGCTCTCTTGTTCAGATATCGGTAAGTGGACTGGAGGCAGGGCATGAAAGGGATAATGAATAGGGTTGTTTGTGTCATCCGTTTCGGGAAAGTACCTGCGTAATTGTGCACCCAACTCACTCAGGTGCTTCGCTATATCACATTTGACATTGTCGGTAAGCTTGAGTTCATTTTCACACAAAAAGTCATACAATGATGGAAAGACCTGTGTGTTGTCCTTGTTAATGCAGACATAGAAGAGCTCCAACGTCTTAATCATAGCCTCAATTTTGTCCCCCACATTGAATATAGTTGCAGAGAGTCCCTGTAATCCTAGATTCAGATCATTCATGCGAGAAAAAACATCACCCAGATTGGCCAGTCGTGTGAGAAACTCGTCATCATGCAAGCGGTCAGACAAGTGAAAATGATGGTCAGTAATGAAAACTTTGCTCGTCTCTCAATTTTGCCCCAGCACACTTCTGTATGTTGTAAAAGCGTTACATGGTCACTGCCCATATCATTGCTTAGTGCAGAAAATACACAAGAGTTCAGGGGCCTTGCTTTAACAAAGTTAACCATTTTCACTGTAGTGTCCAAAGCGTCTTTCAAGCTGTCAGGCATTCCCTTGGCAGCAAGAGCCTCTCGGTGGATGCTGCAGTGTACCCAAGTGGCGTAGGGAGCAACTGCTTGCACACGTGTTACCACTCCGCTATGTCTCTCTGTCATTGCTTTTGCACCATCAGTAGAGATACCAACACATCTTGACCACCAAAGCCCATTTCATGTCACAAAGCAGTCCAGAACATTGAACATATAATTTGAAAATGTGAAAAAAATCTGTTTTGGCGTACCACCGACGGCATTGCGCGTACCCCAGTTTGGGAATACCTGATGTATAAGATAAGGTCATCATGTAAAAGATAAGGCCATCATGTAAAATATAATGCCTTTGTGTAGAAGATAAGGTCATCATGTAGGAGATAAGGTCATCATATAGAATATAAGGTCATTATGTAGAGGATAAGGTCATCATGTAGAAGATAAGGTTATCATATAGAAGATAAGGTCATCATGTAGAAGATAAGGTTATCATATAGAAGATAAGGTCATTATGTAGAAGATACAGTCATCATGTAAAATATAAAGTCATCATGTAGGAGATAAGGCCATAATGTAGGAGATAAAGCCATAATGTAGGCGATAAGGCCATAATGTAGGAGATAAGGCCATCATGTAGGAGATAAGGCCATAATGTAGGAGATAAGGCCATAATGTAGGAGATAAGGCCATCATGTAGGAGATAAGGCCATAATGTAGGAGATAAGGCCATAATGTAGGAGATAAGGCCATCATGTAGGAGGTAAGGCCATAATGTAGGAGATAAGGCCATCATGTAGGAGATAAGGCCATCATGTAGGAGATAAGGCCATAATGTAGGAGATAAGGCCATAATGTAGGAGATAAGGCCATGTATGAGATAAGGCCATCATGTAGGAGATAAGGCCATCATGTAGGAGATAAGGCCATCATGTAGGAGATAAGGCCATAATGTAGGAGATAGGGTCATCATGTAGGAGATAAGGACATCATGTAGGAGATAAGGCCATCATGTAGGAGATAAGGCTATCATGTAGGAGACAAGGCCATCATGTAGGAGATAAGGCCATAATGTAGGAGATAGGGTCATCATGTAGGAGATAAGGTCATCATGTAGGAGATAAGGCCATCATGTAGGAGATAAGGCCATCATGTAGGAGATAAGGACATCATGTAGGAGATAGGGTCATCATGTAGGAGATAAGGTCATCATGTAGGAGATAAGGACATCATGTAGGAGATAAGGCCATCATGTAGGAGATAAGGACATCATGTAGGAGATTTTTTTATTTATTTATTTTTTTATTTCACCTTTATTTAACCAGGTAAGCAAGTTGAGAACAAGTTCTCATTTACAATTGCGACCTGGCCAAGATAAAGCAAAGCAGTTCGACACATACAACGACACAGAGTTACACATGGAGTAAAACAAACATACAGTCAATAATACAGTAAAAAAAAAACAAGTCTATATACAATGTGAGCAAATTAGGTGAGAAGGGAGGTAAAGGCAAAAAAGGCCATGGTGGCAAAGTAAATACAATATAGCAAGTAAAACACTGGAATGGTAGTATTGCAATGGAAGAATGTGCAAAGTAGAAATAAAAATAATGGGGTGCAAAGGAGCAAAATAAATAAATAAATTAAATACAGTTAGGAAAGAGGTAGTTGTTTGGGCTAAATTATAGGTGGGCTATGTACAGGTGCAGTAATCTGTAAGATGCTCTGACAGTTGGTGTTTAAAGCTAGTGAGGGAGATAAGTGTTTCCAATTTAAGAGATTTTTGTAGTTCGTTCCAGTCATTGGCAGCAGAGAACTGGAAGGAGAGGCGGCCAAAGAAAGAATTGGTTTTGGGGGTGACTAGAGAGATATACCTGCTGGAGCGTGTGCTACAGGTGGGAGATGCTATGGTGACCAGCGAGCTGAGATAAGGGGGACTTTACCTAGCAGGGTCTTGTAGATGACATGGAGCCAGTGGGTTTGGCGACGAGTATGAAGCGAGGGCCAGCCAACGAGAGCGTACAGGTCGCAATGGTGGGTAGTATATGGGGCTTTGGTGACAAAACGGATAGCACTGTGATAGACTGCATCCAATTTGTTGAGTAGGGTATTGGAGGCTATTTTGTAAATGACATCGCCAAAGTCGAGGATTGGTAGGATGGTCAATTTTACAAGGGTATGTTTGGCAGCATGAGTGAAGGATGCTTTGTTGCGAAATAGGAAGCCAATTCTAGATTTAACTTTGGATTGGAGATGTTTGATATGGGTCTGGAAGGAGAGTTTACAGTCTAACCAGACACCTAAGTATTTGTAGTTGTCCACGTATTCTAAGTCAGAGCCGTCCAGAGTAGTGATGTTGGACAGGCGGGTAGGTGCAGGTAGCGATCGGTTGAAGAGCATGCATTTAGTTTTACTTGTATTTAAGAGCAATTGGAGGCCACGGAAGGAGAGTTGTATGGCATTGAAGCTTGCCTGGAGGGTTGTTAACACAGTGTCCAAAGAAGGGCCGGAAGTATACAGGATGGTGTCGTCTGCGTAGAGGTGGATCAGAGACTCACCAGCAGCAAGAGCAACATCATTGATGTATACAGAGAAGAGAGTCGGTCCAAGAATTGAACCCTGTGGCACCCCCATAGAGACTGCCAGAGTAAGGACATCATGTAGGAGATAAGGACATCATGTAGGAGATAAGGCAGAGATGAAACCCAGCAATAGAGCCATTTTAACTCTTCCCACATAATGTGTTGCCCTTTATGTGTTGTATATGATGTTTAAAGAGAGGAAGGGGGAGCAGACAAGGGGAACTTTATAGTGTGATCAGAAAATCCTCCTAGCATGTTGGATGGAAACAAACAGAGACAGACAGAAATCCACCTGCACCTCACACCGCCACAAGCAAGCCTGAGGGAGGGAGGGAGGGAGGGAGGGAGGGAGGGGGGGAGGGGAAAAACAGTCAAAAGCAATACAGAGAAATGAAAGGAGACGTGGATTGAGAGGTGGTGTAAATAGCTAGAGGGAAAGATGGGACTTTGTTGTTGGAATAAAAGATAAAAGGATGGGATGTAAGCTTTGGTCTCCAGTGACAGCTGCCAGTAGGTATAACACACACACACATTTATAGCTGCCAATAGGTTTAACAGAGTTTGGCAGGAGCACCGATAAACTGACAACCATTAAAATCCACAGCACAGTCCCAAATGACAAAAGACTGATTTATGAATCTGGGGGTTTGAGTAGAACTCTGTAATCAACAACAGATACACACTATGACCATCTTGCACATCTCAAATGAACACGTCCGTGTCACAATAATGTGTGTTACCACTTTTGTATCTCTACTTTCTCCAAAGCCTTGTTGGTAACATGCTAAGCCATCAAAGGTCATTTAGACACCAGTTATAGGGTGTTTGTTTGGTAAAAGCCTGACAGATCAAAGAGCGTGTTGTCAGTTCTAATCCTACACGGGGGAACCTCACAGCCCTCTCCTCTGGGGAGTAGCACACACACACACACACACACACACACACACACACACACACACACACACACACACACACACACACACACACACACACACCTGGGGAGGTGAGGGTGCTTCCTGACATGCTCCTCACTGGGGAGGTTCTGTGTTGTTGCTGCGAGGGTCCTGGAGCCCCCTGGAGCTGCAGCATCTGATCCATCTGGTCCAGCTGCGGCTCCAAGCTGCAGACGTAGAGGTCTGCAGGCAGGCAGGTCTCCACCGGGCCCTCCTCCAAATGTCACAGTGACTCACCCTCCTCTGTCTGCTTCCACACATGACACCACGCTATGGAACCTGGCAGCTCTGAAAGCGCTCCACACCACCTTGCCCTGAGTCCCCCGAACACACTCACTGAGTGATACGTGCCAGAACACTGTGCCTAGTAAGGATGGTATATAAGGATTTCCTATTCTCACAGGACTTCCTCTTTCGTATGAAATGTAACAAGCCTGTTCTGATTAGGAAGTACAGATCTTAGGCACAGAAAGAGGCAAACCTCTCACGTAAATAAATACACATAGATATATTCACACAAGTTTGTGCGCACTCACGGACACACACAGTCTTTCTCTTTCTCCGAGAGAAGCAAAAGGACTTGCTGTGAATCAACTGTAAACAGACAGGGTGATCTGAGATCAGAGTCTGAAATCAATAGATCCCCCTTTCACACCTAATCCCCCCAACACTTGTGAAGCGATCTGGGGGAGGCTGAGAACTGAAGAGAGGCCTGGGAGAGAGGGAGGGTACTGCAATCTGTAATATCCTCCCCTCTTTACCAACTGATGTGTTACATTCATCATAGAGTTATCCAGAACCCCCAACCGATGTGTGACATTCATCATAGAGTTATCCAGAACCCCCAAACGATGTGTGACATTCATCATAGAGTTATCCAGAACCCCCAACCGATGTGTGACATTCATCATAGAGTTATCCAGAAACCCCAACCGATGTGTGACATTCATCATAGAGTTATCCAGAAACCCCAACCGATGTTACATTCATCATAGAGTTATCCAGAACCCCCAACCGATGTGTGACATTCATCATAGAGTTATCCAGAACCCCCAACCGATGTGTGACATTCATCATAGAGTTATCCAGAACCCACAACCGATGTGTGACATTCATCATAGAGTTATCCAGAACCCCCAACCGATGTGTGACATTCATCATAGAGTTATCCAGAACCCCCAACCGATGTGTGACATTCATCATAGAGTTATCCAGAAACCCCAACCGATGTTACATTCATCATAGGGTTATCCAGAAACCCCAACCGATGTGTGACATTCATCATAGAGTTATCCAGAAACCCCCAACCGATGTTACATTCATCATAGAGTTATCCAGAACCCCCAACCGATGTGTGACATTCATCATAGAGTTATCCAGAAACCCCAACCGATGTGTGACATTCATCATAGAGTTATCCAGAAACCCCAACCGATGTTACATTCATCATAGGGTTATCCAGAAACCCCAACCGATGTGTGACATTCATCATAGAGTTATCCAGAAACCCCAACCGATGTTACATTCATCATAGAGTTATCCAGAACCCCCAACCGATGTGTGACATTCATCATAGAGTTATCCAGAACCCCCAACCGATGTGTGACATTCATCATAGAGTTATCCAGAAGCCCCAACCGATGTGTGACATTCATCATAGAGTTATCCAGAAACCCCAACCGATGTGTGACATTCATCATAGAGCTATCCAGAAACCCCAACCGATGTGTGACATTCATCATAGTTATCCAGAAACCCCAACCGATGTGTTACATTTATCATAGAGTTATCCAGAACCCCCAACCGATGTGTGACATTCATCATAGAGTTATCCAGAAACTCCAACCGATGTTACATTCATCATAGAGTTATCCAGAAACCCCAACCGATGTTACATTCATCATAGAGTTATCCAGAAACCCCAACCGATGTGTGACATTCATCATAGAGTTATCCAGAAACCCCAACCGATGTGTGACATTCATCATAGAGTTATCCAGAAACTCCAACCGATGTTACATTTATCATAGAGTTAACTAGAAACCCCAACCGATGTGTTACATTTATCATAGAGTTAACAAGAAACTCATACTTTGAATTTCCTTGTATAACAAACCTATTTTTACCTCTTGTGTTATTCTCTCTCTCTGTCTCTCTCTCTGTCTTTCTGTCTCTCTCTCTCTGTCTCTCACTCACTCACTTTCTTTCTTTCTTTCTTTCTGTCTCTCTCTTTCTGTCTCTCGCTCGTTCTCTCTTCCTGTCTCTCTCTTTCTGTCTCTCTCTCTCTCTCTCTCATTTGTAATTCTGTACAGCCTTTGCATTTCTTATTAGGAAGCATAGCTTATTAGAAATGAATCCCCACTCACTCCTTCCCCCCCCCCCTCACTCCTCTGCACCTAAGTATTTTATACTGTTTCAAACCCTCCATTATGTCTCTCTCATATCTGTCTCTGTCTCACTCCCTTGACGTCATCAAGGTATTTTCTAACTGCTGGAAGAGAGAGAACTACAGAGTGTGTAGGAGAGAGAGGTACAGACAGACTGGAAGAGAGAACTACAGAGTGTGTAGGAGAGAGGTAGAGACAGACTGGAAGAGAGAACTACAGAGTGTGTAGGAGAGAGGTAGAGACAGACTGGAAGAGAGAACTACAGAGTGTGTAGGAGAGAGAGGTAGAGACAGACTGGAAGAGAGAACTACAGAGTGTGTAGGAGAGAGAGGTAGAGACAGACTGGAAGAGAGAACTACAGAGTGTGTAGGAGAGAGAGGTAGAGACAGACTGGAAGAGAGAACTGCAGAGTGTGTAGGAGAGAGAGGTAGAGACAGACTGGAAGAGAGAACTACAGAGTGTGTAGGAGAGAGAGGTAGAGACTGACTGGAAGAGAGAACTACAGAGTGTGTAGGAGAGAGAGGGAGAGACAGACAAAGATAGATAGATAGATAGATAGATAGATAGATAGATAGATAGATAGATAGATAGATAGATAGATAGATAGATAGATAGATAGATAGATAGATAGATTGTGGGAGAGAGAGACAGACTGAAAGAGAGAGACAGAGTGAGGTGCGTTGAGGTGGATTTAGGGTGAGATGCTCCAGTGCTTAGCTGCCAAACAGAAGGTCCCTCCAGAGCAAAGAAGATGAGAAGAGAGGAGCGAAAGAAACTGAGAGAAAAGAAAAGGAGGGGAGTTTGATGTGAGCAGTCAACCCCCCTCATCCACTTCACCCCCTTCTCTTTTTCTCCAGCAGAACGTCTTGCTTTCTTAGTATTCCTCTGAAGCCTCAAAGGGGAGAGAAATACAGACATGTGGACTGCTGGTGAGGCTCAGGCTGGGTGGTGTGTGTGTGTGTGTGTGTGTGTGTGTGTGTGTGTGTGTGTGTGTGTGTGTGTGTGTGTGTGTGTGTGTGTGTGTGTGTGTGTGTGTGTGTGTGTGTGTGTGTGTGTGTGTGTGTGTGTGTGTGTGTGACGGGGTGTTTGTTAAGGCATGACAGAGAGGATAGGAAGACTAGTGACTTAAAAGGCCGCCACCAGGGACTTGGGCTGGACAAGTCCTCCCTCTACCTCACCCCACTCTACCTCACCCCCTCTACCTCACCCCCTCTACCTCTCCTCCCTCTACCTCTCCTCCCTCTACCTCACCCCCTCTACCTCTCATCCCTCTACCTCTCCTCCCTCTACCTCACCCCCACTCTACCTCTCCTCCCTCTACCTCACCCCACTCTACCTCACCCCAGGTAGAGGGAGGAGAGGTAGAGAGAGGTGAGGTAGAGGAGGAGAGGTATAGTGGGGAGAGGTAGAGGGAGGAGAGGTAGAGTGGGGTGAGGTGGAGTGGGGTGAGGTAGAGGGAGGAGAGGTATGGTGGGGTGAGGTAGAGGAGGAGAGGTGGAGGGGGTGAGGTAGAGGGATGAGAGGTAGAGGGGGTGAGGTAGAGGGAGGAAAGGTAGGAGGAGGAGAGGTAGAGGGGGCGAGGTAGAGGGGGTGAGGTAGAGGGAGGAGAGGTAGAGGGGGTGAGGTAGAGGGGGTGAGGTAGAGGGGGAGAGGTATAGTGTGATGAGGTAGAGGGGGTGAGGAAGAGTGGGGTGAGGTAGAGTGGGGTCCTCCCTCTACCTCTCCTCCCTCTACCTCACCCCACTATACCTCTCCTCCCTCTACCTCTCCTCCTCTACCTCACCCCTCTACCTCTTCTTCCTCTACCTCTAACTGTCCCCTCTTTCCTCTAGCTCTCCTCTCCTCCCTTTACCTCTCCTCTCCTCTCCTCTCCTTTCCTTTCCTTTCCTTTCCTTTCCTCCCCCTCTCCCTCTCCTCCTCTCCTCCTCTCCTCTCCTCTCCCTCTCCTCTCCTCTCCTCTCTCTCCTCTCCTCTCCTCTCCTCTCTCTCCTCTCCCTCCCCTCTCCTCTCCCTCTCCTCTCCTCTCTCCTCTCCTCTGCCTCTCCTCCCTCTACCTCTCCCCTCTAACTCTCCTCTCCTCTCTCTTCCTCTAGCTCTCTTCTACCTCTCCTCTCTTTCCCATACCTCCTCTCTCCTACCTCTACCTCTCCTCTCCTTCCTCTACCTCTCCTCTCTTTCCCCTACCTCTCCTTTCCTTCCACTACCTCTCCTCTCCTCCCTCTACCTCTCATCTCCTTCCTCTACCTCTTTCCTCTACCTCTGCTCTCCTTCCTCTCCCTCTCCTCTCTTCCCTCTACCTGTCTATCCTCTACCTCTACCACTCCTCATCTCCCTTTACCTATCCTCCCTCAACCTCCTCTCCCTCTACATTTCCTCCCTCTACCGCTCCTCCTCTCTATCCTCTACCTCTCGTCTCTATCTTCTACCTCTCCTCTCTATCCTCTACCACTCCTCTCTATCCTCTACCACTCCTCTCTATCCTCTACCACTCCTCTCTATCCTCTACCACTCCTCTCTATCCTCTACCTCTCCTCTCTATCCTCTACCACTCCTCTCTATCCTCTACCACTCCTATCTTTCCTCTACCTCTCCTATCCTCTCCTTCCTCTACCACTCCTCTCTATCCTCTACCACTCCTCTCTATCCTCTACCTCTCCTCTCTATCCTCTACCACTCCTCTCTATCCTCTACCACTCCTCTCTATCCTCTACCACTCCTCTCTATCCTCTACCTCTCCTCTCTATCCTCTACCTCTCCACTCTATCCTCTAACACTCCTCTCTATCCTCTACCTCTCCTCTCCTTCCTCTACCACTCCTCTCTATCCTCTACCACTCCTCTCTATCCTCTACCTCTCCTCTCCTTCCTCTACCACTCCTCTCTATCCTCTACCACTCCTCTCTATCCTCTACCTCTCCTCTCTATCCTCTACCTCTCCTCTCTATCCTCTACCACTCCTCTCTATCCTCTACCTCTCCTCTATATCCTCTACCACTCCTCTCTATCCTCTACCTCTCATCTCTATCCTCTACCTCTCCTCTCTATCCTCTACCACTCCTCTCTATCCTCTACCACTCCTCTCTATCCTCTACCTCTCCTCTCTATCCTCTACCTCTCCTCTCCTTCCTCTACCACTCCTCTCTATCCTCTACCACTCCTCTCTATCCTCTACCACTCCTCTCTATCCTCTACCACTCCTCACCTCCCTTTACCTATCCTCCCTCAACCTCCTCTCCCTCTACATGTCCTCCCTCTACCGCTCCTCCTCTCTAACCTCTACCTCTCGTCTCTATCTTCTACCTCTCCTCTCTATCCTCTACCTCTCCTCTCTATCCTCTACCACTCCTCTCTATCCTCTACCACTCCTCTCTATCCTCTACCTCTCCTCTCTATCCTCTACCACTCCTCTCTATCCTCTACCTCTCCTCTCTATCCTCTACCACTCCTCTCTATCCTCTACCACTCCTCTCTATCCTCTACCACTCCTCTCTATCCTCTACCACTCCTCTCTATCCTCTACCACTCCTCTCTATCCTCTACCTCTCCTCTCTATCCTCTACCACTCCTCTCTATCCTCTACCACTCCTCTCTATCCTCTACCACTCCTCTCTATCCTCTACCACTCCTCTCTATCCTCTACCACTCCTCACCTCCCTTTACCTATCCTCCCTCAACCTCCTCTCCCTCTACATTTCCTCCCTCTACCGCTCCTCCTCTCTATCCTCTACCACTCCTCTCTATCCTCTACCACTCCTCTCTATCCTCTACCACTCCTCTCTATCCTCTACCTCTCCTCTCTATCCTCTACCACTCCTCTCTATCCTCTACCACTCCTCTCTATCCTCTACCACTCCTCTCTATCCTCTACCACTCCTCACCTCCCTTTACCTATCCTCCCTCAACCTCCTCTCCCTCTACATGTCCTCCCTCTACCGCTCCTCCTCTCTATCCTCTACCTCTCCTCTCTATCCTCTACCACTCCTCTCTATCCTGTACCACTCCTCTCTATCCTCTACCACCACTCCTCTCTATCATCTACCACTCCTCTCTATCCTCTACCACTCCTCTCTATCCTCTACCTCTCCTCTCCTTCCTCTACCACTCCTCTCTATCCTCTACCACTCCTCTCTATCCTCTACCTCTCCTCTCCTTCCTCTACCACTCCTCTCTATCCTCTACCACTCCTCTCTATCCTCTACCTCTCCTCTCTATCCTCTACCACTCCTCTCTATCCTCTACCTCTCCTCTCTATCCTCTACCACTCCTCTCTATCCTCTACCTCTCCTCTCTATCCTCTACATTTACATTTACATTTAAGTCATTTAGCAGACGCTCTTATCCAGAGCGACTTACAAATTGGACCACTCCTCTCTATCCTCTACCTCTCCTCTCTATCCTCTACCTCTCCTCTCTATCCTCTACCACTCCTCTCTATCCTCTACCACTCCTCTCTATCCTCTACCTCTCCTCTCTATCCTCTACCTCTCCTCTCCTTCCTCTACCACTCCTCTCTATCCTCTACCACTCCTCTCTATCCTCTACCACTCCTCTCTATCCTCTACCACTCCTCTCTATCCTCTACCACTCCTCACCTCCCTTTACCTATCCTCCCTCAACCTCCTCTCCCTCTACATGTCCTCCCTCTACCGCTCCTCCTCTCTATCCTCTACCTCTCGTCTCTATCTTCTACCTCTCCTCTCTATCCTCTACCTCTCCTCTCTATCCTTTACCACTCCTCTCTATCCTCTACCACTCCTCTCTATCCTCTACCACTCCTCTCTATCCTCTACCACTCCTCTCTATCCTCTACCACTCCTCACCTCCCTTTACCTATCCTCCCTCAACCTCCTCTCCCTCTACATTTCCTCCCTCTACCGCTCCTCCTCTCTATCCTCTACCACTCCTCTCTATCCTCTACCACTCCTCTCTATCCTCTACCACTCCTCTCTATCCTCTACCTCTCCTCTCTATCCTCTACCACTCCTCTCTATCCTCTACCACTCCTCTCTATCCTCTACCACTCCTCTCTATCCTCTACCACTCCTCACCTCCCTTTACCTATCCTCCCTCAACCTCCTCTCCCTCTACATGTCCTCCCTCTACCGCTCCTCCTCTCTATCCTCTACCTCTCCTCTCTATCCTCTACCACTCCTCTCTATCCTGTACCACTCCTCTCTATCCTCTACCACTCCTCTCTATCATCTACCACTCCTCTCTATCCTCTACCACTCCTCTCTATCCTCTACCTCTCCTCTCCTTCCTCTACCACTCCTCTCTATCCTCTACCACTCCTCTCTATCCTCTACCTCTCCTCTCCTTCCTCTACCACTCCTCTCTATCCTCTACCACTCCTCTCTATCCTCTACCTCTCCTCTCTATCCTCTACCACTCCTCTCTATCCTCTACCTCTCCTCTCTATCCTCTACCACTCCTCTCTATCCTCTACCTCTCCTCTCTATCCTCTACATTTACATTTACATTTAAGTCATTTAGCAGACGCTCTTATCCAGAGCGACTTACAAATTGGACCACTCCTCTCTATCCTCTACCTCTCCTCTCTATCCTCTACCTCTCCTCTCTATCCTCTACCACTCCTCTCTATCCTCTACCACTCCTCTCTATCCTCTACCTCTCCTCTCTATCCTCTACCTCTCCTCTCCTTCCTCTACCACTCCTCTCTATCCTCTACCACTCCTCTCTATCCTCTACCACTCCTCTCTATCCTCTACCACTCCTCTCTATCCTCTACCACTCCTCACCTCCCTTTACCTATCCTCCCTCAACCTCCTCTCCCTCTACATGTCCTCCCTCTACCGCTCCTCCTCTCTATCCTCTACCTCTCGTCTCTATCTTCTACCTCTCCTCTCTATCCTCTACCTCTCCTCTCTATCCTTTACCACTCCTCTCTATCCTCTACCACTCCTCTCTATCCTCTACCTCTCCTCTCTATCCTCTACCACTCCTCTCTATCCTCTACCACTCCTCTCTATCCTCTACCACTCCTCTCTATCCTCTACCACTCCTCACCTCCCTTTACCTATCCTCCTCAACCTCCTCTCCCTCTACATGTCCTCCCTCTACCGCTCCTCCTCTCTATCCTCTACCTCTCCTCTCTATCCTCTACCACTCCTCTCTATCCTGTACCACTCCTCTCTATCCTCTACCACTCCTCTCTATCATCTACCACTCCTCTCTATCCTCTACCACTCCTCTCCTTCCTCTACCACTCCTCTCCTTCCTCTACCACTCCTCTCTATCCTCTACCACTCCTCTCTATCCTCTACCTCTCCTCTCCTTCCTCTACCACTCCTCTCTATCCTCTACCACTCCTCTCTATCCTCTACCTCTCCTCTCTATCCTCTACCACTCCTCTCTATCCTCTACCTCTCCTCTCTATCCTCTACCACTCCTCTCTATCCTCTACCTCTCCTCTCTATCCTCTACCACTCCTCTCTATCCTCTACCTCTCCTCTCTATCCTCTACCTCTCCTCTCTATCCTCTACCACTCCTCTCTATCCTCTACCACTCCTCTCTATCCTCTACCTCTCCTCTCTATCCTCTACCACTCCTCTCTATCCTCTACCTCTCCTCTCTATCCCTCTACCTCTCCTCTCCTTCCTCTACCACTCCTCTCTATCCTCTCTACCACTCCTCTCTATCCTCTACCACTCCTCTCTATCCTCTACCACTCCTCTCTATCCTCTACCACTCCTCACCTCCCTTTACCTATCCTCCCTCAACCTCCTCTCCCTCTACATGTCCTCCCTCTACCGCTCCTCCTCTCTATCCTCTACCTCTCGTCTCTATCTTCTACCTCTCCTCTCTATCCTCTACCTCTCCTCTCTATCCTTTACCACTCCTCTCTATCCTCTACCACTCCTCTCTATCCTCTACCTCTCCTCTCTATCCTCTACCACTCCTCTCTATCCTCTACCACTCCTCTCTATCCTCTACCACTCCTCTCTATCCTCTACCACTCCTCACCTCCCTTTACCTATCCTCCCTCAACCTCCTCTCCCTCTACATGTCCTCCCTCTACCGCTCCTCCTCTCTATCCTCTACCTCTCCTCTCTATCCTCTACCACTCCTCTCTATCCTGTACCACTCCTCTCTATCCTCTACCACTCCTCTCTATCATCTACCACTCCTCTCTATCCTCTACCACTCCTCTCCTTCCTCTACCACTCCTCTCCTTCCTCTACCACTCCTCTCTATCCTCTACCACTCCTCTCCTCTACCTCCTCTACCTCTCCTCTCCTTCCTCTACCACTCCTCTCTATCCTCTACCACTCCTCTCTATCCTCTACCTCTCCTCTCTATCCTCTACCACTCCTCTCTATCCTCTACCTCTCCTCTCTATCCTCTACCACTCCTCTCTATCCTCTACCTCTCCTCTCTATCCTCTACCACTCCTCTCTATCCTCTACCTCTCCTCTCTATCCTCTACCTCTCCTCTCTATCCTCTACCACTCCTCTCTATCCTCTACCACTCCTCTCTATCCTCTACCTCTCCTCTCTATCCTCTACCACTCCTCTCTATCCTCTACCTCTCCTCTCTATCCTCTACCTCTCCTCTCCTTCCTCTACCACTCCTCTCTATCCTCTACCACTCCTCTCTATCCTCTACCACTCCTCTCTATCCTCTACCACTCCTCTCTATCCTCTACCACTCCTCACCTCCCTTTACCTATCCTCCCTCAACCTCCTCTCCCTCTACATGTCCTCCCTCTACCGCTCCTCCTCTCTATCCTCTACCTCTCGTCTCTATCTTCTACCTCTCCTCTCTATCCTCTACCTCTCCTCTCTATCCTTTACCACTCCTCTCTATCCTCTACCACTCCTCTCTATCCTCTACCTCTCCTCTCTCCCTCTACCACTCCTCTCTATCCTCTACCTCTCCTCTCTATCCTCTACCTCTCCTCTCTCTATCCTCTACCACTCCTCTCTATCCTCTACCACTCCTCTCTATCCTCTACCACTCCTCTCTATCCTCTACCACTCCTCTCTAGCCTCTACCTCTCCTCTCTATCCTCTACCACTCCTCTCTATCCTCTACCACTCCTCTCTATCCTCTACCACTCCTCTCTATCCTCTACCACTCCTCACCTCCCTTTACCTATCCTCCCTCAACCTCCTCTCTCCTCTACATTTCCTCCCTCTACCGCTCCTCCTCTCTATCCTCTACCTCTCGTCTCTATCTTCTACCTCTCCTCTCTATCCTCTACCACTCCTCTCTATCCTCTACCACTCCTCACCTCCCTTTACCTATCCTCCCTCAACCTCCTCTCCCTCTACATTTCCTCCCTCTACCGCTCCTCCTCTCTATCCTCTACCTCTCGTCTCTATCTTCTACCTCTCCTCTCTATCCTCTACCACTCCTCTCTATCCTCTACCACTCCTCACCTCCCTTTACCTATCCTCCCTCAACCTCCTCTCCCTCTACATTTCCTCCCTCTACCGCTCCTCCTCTCTATCCTCTACCACTCCTCTCTATCCTCTACCACTCCTCTCTATCCTCTACCACTCCTCTCTATCCTCTACCTCTCCTCTCTATCCTCTACCACTCCTCTCTATCCTCTACCACTCCTCTCTATCCTCTACCACTCCTCTCTATCCTCTACCTCTCCTCTCTATCCTCTACCACTCCTCTCTATCCTCCTCTACCACTCCTCTCTATCATCTACCACTCCTCTCTATCCTCTACCACTCCCTCTCTATCCTCTACCTCTCCTCTCTATCCTCTACCACTCCTCTCTATCCTCTACCACTCCTCTCTATCCTCTACCACTCCTCTCTATCCTCTACCACTCCTCTCTCTCTATCCTCTACCACTCCTCTCTATCCTCTACCGCTCCTCCTCTCCACTATCCTCTACCGCTCCTCCTCTCTATCCTCTACCACTCCTCTCTATCCTCTACCACTCCTCTCTATCCTCTACCACTCCTCTCTATCCTCTACCACTCCTCTCTATCCTCTACCACTCCTCTCTATCCTCTACCACTCCTCTCTATCCTCTACCTCTCCTCTCTATCCTCTACCACTCCTCTCTATCCTCTACCACTCCTCTCTATCCTCTACCACTCCTCTCTATCCTCTACCTCTCCTCTCTATCCTCTACCTCTCCTCTCTATCCTCTACCTCTCCTCTCTATCCTCTACCACTCCTCTCTATCCTCTACCACTCCTCTCTATCCTCTACCACTCCTCTCTATCCTCTACCACTCCTCTCTATCCTCTACCTCTCGTCTCTATCTTCTACCTCTCCTCTCTATCCTCTACCACCTCTCCTCTCTATCCTCTACCACTCCTCTCTATCCTCTACCACTCCTCTCTATCCTCTACCACCACTCCTCTCTATCCTCTACCACTCCTCTCTATCTCTATCCTCTACCACTCCTCTCTATCCTCTACCTCTCCTCTCTATCCTCTACCACTCCTCTCTATCCTCTACCACTCCTCCTCTCTATCCTCTACCACTCCTCCTCTCTATCCTCTACCTCTCCTCCTCTCTATCCTCTACCTCTACCGCTCCTCCTCTCTATCCTCTACCGCTCCTCCTCTCTATCCTCTACCGCTCCTCCTCTCTATCCTCTACCTATCTCCTCCTCTCTATCCTCTACCTCTCCTCTCTATCCTCTACCTCTCCTCTCTATCCTCTACCACTCCTCTCTATCCTCTACCACTCCTCTCTATCCTCTACCACTCCTCTCTATCCTCTACCACTCCTCTCTATCCTCTACCTCTCCTCTCTATCCTCTACCACTCCTCTCTATCCTCTACCACTCCTCTCTATCCTCTACCTCTCCTCTCTATCCTCTACCACTCCTCTCTATCCTCTACCACTCCTCTCTATCCTCTACCACTCCTCTCTATCCTCTACCACTCCTCTCTATCCTCTACCTCTCCTCTCTATCCTCTACCACTCTACCACCCTCCTCTCTATCCTCTACCACTCCTCTCTATCCTCTCTACCGCTCCTCCTCTCTATCCTCTACCACTCCTCTCCTCCTCTCTATCCTCTACCGCTCCTCCTCTCTATCCTCTCTCTACCGCTCCTCCTCTCTATCCTCTACCTCTCCTCTCTATCCTCTACCTCTCCTCTCTATCCTCTACCTCTCCTCTCTATCCTCTACCACTCCTCTCTATCCTCTACCACTCCTCTCTATCCTCTACCACTCCTCTCTATCCTCTACCACTCCTCACCTCCCTTTACCTATCCTCCCTCAACCTCCTCTCCCTCTACATGTCCTCCCTCTACCGCTCCTCCTCTCTATCCTCTACCTCTCGTCTCTATCTTCTACCTCTCCTCTCTATCCTCTACCTCTCCTCTCTATCCTTTACCACTCCTCTCTATCCTCTACCACTCCTCTCTATCCTCTACCTCTCCTCTCTATCCTCTACCACTCCTCTCTATCCTCTACCTCTCCTCTCTATCCTCTACCTCTCCTCTCTATCCTCTACCACTCCTCTCTATCCTCTACCACTCCTCTCTATCCTCTACCACTCCTCTCTATCCTCTACCACTCCTCTCTAGCCTCTACCTCTCCTCTCTATCCTCTACCACTCCTCTCTATCCTCTACCACTCCTCTCTATCCTCTACCACTCCTCTCTATCCTCTACCACTCCTCACCTCCCTTTACCTATCCTCCCTCAACCTCCTCTCCCTCTACATTTCCTCCCTCTCTACCTCTCCTCCTCTCTATCCTCTACCTCTCTATCGTCTCTATCTTCTACCTCTCCTCTCTATCCTCTACCACTCCTCTCTATCCTCTACCACTCCTCACCTCCCTTTACCTATCCTCCCTCAACCTCCTCTCCCTCTACATTTCCTCCCTCTACCGCTCCTCCTCTCTATCCTCTACCTCTCGTCTCTATCTTCTACCTCTCCTCTCTATCCTCTACCACTCCTCTCTATCCTCTACCACTCCTCACCTCCCTTTACCTATCCTCCCTCAACCTCCTCTCCCTCTACATTTCCTCCCTCTACCGCTCCTCCTCTCTATCCTCTACCACTCCTCTCTATCCTCTACCACTCCTCTCTATCCTCTACCACTCCTCTCTATCCTCTACCTCTCCTCTCTATCCTCTACCACTCCTCTCTATCCTCTACCACTCCTCTCTATCCTCTACCACTCCTCTCTATCCTCTACCTCTCCTCTCTATCCTCTACCACTCCTCTCTATCCTCTACCACTCCTCTCTATCATCTACCACTCCTCTCTATCCTCTACCACTCCTCTCTATCCTCTACCTCTCCTCTCTATCCTCTACCACTCCTCTCTATCCTCTACCACTCCTCTCTATCCTCTACCACTCCTCTCTATCCTCTACCACTCCTCTCTATCCTCTACCACTCCTCTCTATCCTCTACCGCTCCTCCTCTCTATCCTCTACCGCTCCTCCTCTCTATCCTCTACCACTCCTCTCTATCCTCTACCACTCCTCTCTATCCTCTACCACTCCTCTCTATCCTCTACCTCTCCTCTCTATCCTCTACCACTCCTCTCTATCCTCTACCACTCCTCTCTATCCTCTACCTCTCCTCTCTATCCTCTACCTCTCCTCTCTATCCTCTACCTCTCCTCTCTATCCTCTACCACTCCTCTCTATCCTCTACCACTCCTCTCTATCCTCTACCACTCCTCTCTATCCTCTACCACTCCTCTCTATCCTCTACCTCTCGTCTCTATCTTCTACCTCTCCTCTCTATCCTCTACCACTCCTCTCTATCCTCTACCACTCCTCTCTATCCTCTACCACTCCTCTCTATCCTCTACCACTCCTCTCTATCCTCTACCACTCCTCTCTATCCTCTACCACTCCTCTCTATCCTCTACCTCTCCTCTCTATCCTCTACCACTCCTCTCTATCCTCTACCGCTCCTCCTCTCTATCCTCTACCGCTCCTCCTCTCTATCCTCTACCGCTCCTCCTCTCTATCCTCTACCGCTCCTCCTCTCTATCCTCTACCTCTCCTCTCTATCCTCTACCTCTCCTCTCTATCCTCTACCTCTCCTCTCTATCCTCTACCACTCCTCTCTATCCTCTACCACTCCTCTCTATCCTCTACCACTCCTCTCTATCCTCTACCACTCCTCTCTATCCTCTACCTCTCCTCTCTATTCCCTACCTCTCCTCTCTATCCTCTACCACTCCTCTCTATCCTCTACCACTCCTCTCTATCCTCTACCACTCCTCTCTATCCTCTACCTCTCCTCTCTATCCTCTACCTCTCCTCTCTATCCTCTACCACTCCTCTCTATCCTCTACCACTCCTCTCTATCCTCTACCTCTCCTCTCTATCCTCTACCACTCCTCTCTATCCTCTACCACTCCTCTCTATCCTCTACCACTCCTCTCTATCCTCTACCACTCCTCTCTATCCTCTACCACTCCTCTCTATCCTCTACCACTCCTCTCTATCCTCTACCTCTCGTCTCTATCCTCTACCACTCCTCTCTATCCTCTACCACTCCTCTCTATCCTCTACCACTCCTCTCTATCCTCTACCACTCCTCTCTATCCTCTACCTCTCCTCTCTATCCTCTACCACTCCTCTCTATCCTCTACCTCTCGTCTCTATCTTCTACCACTCCTCTCTATCCTCTACCACTCCTCTCTATCCTCTACCTCTCCTCTCTATCCTCTACCTCTCCTCTCTATCCTCTACCACTCCTCTCTATCCTCTACCACTCCTCTCTATCCTCTACCTCTCTCCTCTCTATCCTCTACCTCTCCTCTCTATCCTCTACCACTCCTCTCTATCCTCTACCTCTCCTCTCTATCCTCTACCACTCCTCTCTATCCTCTACCACTCCTCACCTCCCTTTACCTATCCTCCCTCAACCTCCCCTCCCTCTACATCTCCTCGCTCTACCTCTCCTCTACTCCTTCTACCGCTCTACCTCTACCTCTCATCTTCTACCTCTCCTCTCCTCCCTCTAACACTCCTCTCACTGTCCACATATCCTTCTCTAGTCCTTTCTGTGCACAGTTCTCATGCCTACCAGATTCACGTGACCAGTTAAAATCCCATCAATAATACTGTGATATATTCACTTCTGTGTTCCAAGGTGACGTATGTTGTCTTCTTTATTAGTGCGAATGGTACAGTTTGTGTTTTAGTAACTATAGCTACAACAATGATTCCCTTACAGAACTATTACTATCCCAACTATCCTCTCTATTGCTACTACCAATAAACCATACACACAAACTTTGTCCGTTCCACTTCCTCCTCTCCCCCAAAGTGATCCTCTTCTGTCACCTTGAGCCTGGTCGTCATGCTTCCCTGACCATTCCAAAGGTCACAGCTTGTAGCCACTGTCATTACCTGTCACTCTTCCCACATTCCCTCCCTCCTTCCCTCCCTCCCTCCATCTCTCCCTCCTCAAGATGCTCTCTGTCATGGATTTCATTCCTCGGCCCTGGGAGACACATCAAAGTGACATTCTTAGTTGGGCTTTGAAGGTTAAGAGCGGAGAGAGGGAGAAGTGATCCTACTAGGAAATGAGCAGAGTGTGTGTGTAGCGTGTAGCGTGTAGCTTGTAGCGTGTAGCATGAAGAATGTAGTATGTAGTGTGGACATGGGAGGGAATGCAGAACATGCAGAGGCAGGGCATTAGAGTCAAGTTGACCAAGGTTGCTCTCAACAGGACCCTGTTGAAGTGTTCATTTATGTGTTTCAATGTATCAGACAGTCTGCCATTTACAATGACAGTTTTATCTGATTCTCAGTCTATCCACATCTACGGATTCATCATTCTAACATTTTTGGAGGAACAGATAGTTGTGTTTCAGCACAAAAGCAGTTTAGTCTAATCAGGGAATGTTGTTACTGTGGGAGGAACCAAATGAATGGGAGGCACTGCAGACAAGTCACTGTCCTTCATATTACCAGAGAAACACTCAGTTTACAAAGCTATTGTAACAGCGTTGTTTAATTGAAACAAGCTTGATTGAGAGGAGAAGGGAACAGCTTAAAGAGGCAGGGATGTGAACACACACAGCTGTGGTGTCATTTCATCAACCAGGAAAGAGAGGGGAGGGTCGCAAAACTTTAATCACATCAGATCAATTATTCATGTTGTGGGCCCTGGTCATACACACCACGTACGCACACACCATTCACGCACGCACGCACACACACACACACGCACGCACGCACACACAAACAGACCTGACAGACAGACTGGCGGGCTGGAATGAATAATGCAAGCAGCATTTACACTGGAAAGTCCATCTCTGATCTCTGCTCAGTCTGTTAGAAACATTATGTAACAACAGGGAATGACAAGTAGAGAGAGAGGCAATGTATCAAACAGGATGAGACAAAACCCTCATACTAAACCGGCCAGGTCACACCAGACCCACTGCAGTATTAGACGTTTGTCCTGGCAACAGGGTAAAATACGTTGTAGATGTGTCCTGTAACACCACCACAGCATGTTTTAAATCAGTCTGTTATACACATTACGACAACTGAGGACATATCGCTACAAAATTCATTGCAACTTGGAAGTTATTGCTGTCAAGGGAGAAGGGAGACAACAAAGACAGAGAGAGGTTCTGGGGGAGGGAATAGGACAGAGAGAGGATGATGTGGGTGGGGGGGGGCGAAAAGAGGCAGGGAGGGGAAACCAGGGAGGGTGAGATAGATAAAAAATAAAAGTGAAAAGTGTAATTCTTGGCTGCCACCATTTATCGTTAAATCCCTGACAGGCACCTACCATAAGTCACTAAATAATCGCACAGAGATCCCTCATGTCCTCCTCTCTCCTTCCTGATGCCCTTGGTACCACCGCAGTGATAGGTCAAACTACTGTCTGTCGGTAGCGGATTTGCTATATGGTGCGTTGGTTTTGTCTCTGATTGGTTCATTCCACAGGAGTTGTGTTGGGTCTACTGTACAAGAACAGCTGTGCATTTTTACTTCCTTTTTCACGGAACCCCTTAAATACGTACTAAAGATCTTGGGTTGAGAATCACCACTACAAGGTGGATGGATAAAAGACGATGGAATATAACAGGACACAGTGTATGTTTCTAACACGGCATCACCGGGTGGTGATCCTGCATTTCAGAGGCCACATTAACTGTATTGACATCTGCATGGGAACGTTCCATTGCATTTGCAATACTCAATTCACCTCTGTCCTCTTCTTAAATTCCATTTAAGTTTCAGATATTTGAGACGCAGGAAGAGTATCCTTCTTTCTGAACATATTTGACATGTTTATATCTACAGTGCTTTCCAAAAGTATTCATGCCCCTTGACTTATTACATATTTTGTTGTGTTACAACCTGAATTCATAATGGATTTAAAAATATATATATTCTCACCCATCTACACACAATACCCCATAATGACTAAATCAAAATATGTTTTTAGAAATATTTGCAAATATATAAAATATCTCATTTCCATAAGTATTCACACCCCTGAGTCAATACTTTGTAGAATCACCTTTGGTGGCGATTACAGCTGTGAGTCCTTTTGGGTAAGTCTCTAAGAGCTTTGCACACCTGGATTCTACAATATTTTACCATTATTCTTTAAAAAATCTTCAAGCTCTGTCAAGTTAATTGTTGATCATTGCTAGACAGCCATTTCCATGTCTTGCCATAGATATTCAGGCTGTTTTAAGTCAAAACTGTAACTAGGCTACTCAGGAAGTCTTCTTGGTAAGCAACTCCAGGATAGATTTGACTTTGTGTTTTAGGTTATTGTTATTGTGAATTCATTTCCCAGTGTCTGGTGGAAAGCAGAACAAACCAGGTTTTTCTGTAGGATTTTGCCTTTGCTTATAGCTGTATTTAAAAAATAAATTTAAAAAACTAGTCCTTGCTGATGACAAGCATACCCATAACATGATGCAGCCACGGCCATGCTTAAAAATATGAAGAGTGGTACTCAGTGATGTGTTGTGTTGGATTTGCCACAAACATAACACTTTGTATTTATTTCTTTGCTACATTTTTTGCAGTATTATGTTAGTTTGTGCATTGTTGCAAACAGGATGCATGTTTTGGAATATTGTTATTATGTACAGGCTTCCTTCTTTTTATTCTGTCATTTAGGTTAGTATTGTGGAGTAACTACAATGTTGTTGATCCATCCTCATTTTTCTCATATCACAGCCATTAAACTCTGTAACTGTTTTAAAATCTCCATTTGGCCTCATGGTGAAATCCCTGAGCAGTTTCTTTCCTCTCAGGCAACTGAGTTAGGAAGGAGACCTGTATATTTGTAGTGACTGGGTGTATTGATACACCATCCAAAGCCAAATAACATAACTTCATCATGATCAAAGGGATATTCATATATGTTTTTTTATTATTACACATCTACCAATTGGTGCCCTTCTTTGCAAGGCATTGAAAAACCTCCCTGGTCCTTGTGGTTGACTGTGCTTGAAATTCACTACTCGATTGAGGAATGTTACAGATAACTGCATGTGTAGGGTACAGAGATGAGGTAGTTGTTCAAAAATCATGGTAACTAACCACTGTCATTGAACACGTAATGAGTCCATGCAACTTATTATGCAATTTGTTAAGCACATTTTTACTCCTGAATTTATTGAGACTTGCCATACAAAAGGGATTGAATACTTATTGACTCAAAATATTTCAGCTTTAAATGTTTTATTCATTAACAAAAAAAAATTCTACAAACAAAATTCCATTTTGACATTATGGGGCACTGTGTGTTGATCAGTGGCACGACATCTCAAGTTATTCAATAGAAAATTCAGGCTGTAAAATCAAATAAAATCAAATGTTTTGGTCACATACACATGGTTTGCAGATGTTAATGCGAGTGTAGTGAAAAGCTTGTGCTTCTAGTTCAGACCATCCAGTAACATCTAACAATTTCACAACAACTACCTTATACACACAAGTGTAAAGGAATGAATAAGAATATGTACATATAAATATATGGATGAGTGATGGCCGTGCAGCATAGGCAAGATGCAGTAGATGGTATAGAGTACAGTATATACATATGAGATGAGTAATGTAGGGTATGTAAACATGATATAAAGTGACATTGTTTAAAGTGACTAGTGATACATTTATTACATCCATTTTTTTATATTAAAGTGGCTAGAGATTGAGACAGTACATTGGCAGCTGTTTAACAGTCTGATGGCCTTGAGATAGAAGCTGTTTTTCAGTCTCTCGGTCCCAGCTTTGATGCACCTGTACTGACCTCGCCTTCTGGATGATAGCAGGGTGAACAGGCAGTGGCTCTGGTGGTTGTTGTCCTTGATGATCTTTTTGGCCTTCCTGTGACATCAGGTGGTGTAGGTGTCATGGAGGGCAGGTAGTTTGCCCCCAGTGATGCGTTGTGCAGACCTCACTACCAGGCGGTGATACAGCCCAACAGGATGCTCTCAATTGTGCATCTGTAAAAGTTTGTGAGTGTTTTCGGTGACAAGCCAAATTTCTTCAGCCTCCTGAGGTTCTATTTATATTTGTCAATAGGAATCTTATGAGGAAGACAAAGTGGATGGATGGTATTAAACTAACTAACTTATGAATTAATTAACAACTAAATGATAATGTGATCAAAACACAGAATAATACAGTATGCATAGGTCATAAATGCTAATAACATAAAGAATTGTTATATACAGTACCAGTCCAAAGTTTGGACACACCTACGCATTCCCAGGGTTTTTCTTTACTTTTACTATTTTCTTCATTGTAGAATAATAATGAAGACATCAACACTATGAAATAATACATATGGAATCATGTAGTAACCAAAAAAGTGTTAAACTAATAAAAAATATTTTATATTTAAAATTCTTCAAATTAGCCACCCTTTGCCTTGATGACAGCTTTGTAGACTCTTGGCATTCTCTCAATCAGCTTCATTAGGTAGTCACCTGGAATTCATTTCAATTAACAGGTTTGCCTTGTTAAAAGTTCATTTGTGGAATGCATTTGAGCCAATCAGTTGTGTTGTGACAAGGTAGGGTTGGTATACAGAAGATAGCCCTATTTGGTAAAATACCAAGTCCATATTATTGCAAGAACAGCTCAAATAAGCATGAAGGTCAGTAAATCCGGAACATTTCAAGAACTTTCTTCAAGTACAGTCGCAAAAACCAAACGATATGATGAAACTGGCTCTCATGATGACCGCCACAGGAAAGGAAGACTCAGAGTTACCTCTGCTGTAGAGGATAAGTTCATTAGAGTTAACTGCACCTCAGATTGCAGCCCAAATAAATGCTTCACGGACAACATCAACTGTTCAGAGGAGACTGTGTGAATCAGGCCTTCATGGTCGAATTGCTGCAAAGAAACCACTACTAAAGGACACTCGTAAAAAGAAGAGACTTGCTTGGTCCAAGAAACACGAGCAATTTACATTAGATCCGTGGAAATCTGTCCTTTGGTCTGATGAGTCCAAATTAGAGATTTTTGGTTCCAACCGCTGTGTCTTTTTGAGACGTGTCCAATTTTTTGACTGGTAATTGATAGAGAAATTCTAAATTCCTGTATGTTTTATTGCCAAAACCAATTCGCACTCATTTCTAATTCATTAATGAGTTGTAAGTTCATTAATTATGCATGAAGTAGATTGAGACCAGTCTTAAAAGCCTCTCTTCTCCAGACCATTTCCGGAGACCTTCTCCCTTACCTCACCTCGCTCATCAACTCATCCCTGACCGCTGGCTACGTCCCTTCCGTCTTCAAGAGAGCGAGAGTTGCACCCCTTCTGAAAAAAAACCTACACTCGATCCCTCCGATGTCAACAACTACAGACCAGTATCCCTTCTTTCTTTTCTCTCCAAAACCCTTGAACGTGCCGTCCTTGGCCAGCTCTCCCGCTATCTCTCTCAGAATGACCTTCTTGATCCAAATCAGTCAGGTTTCAAGACTAGTCATTCAACTGAGACTGCTCTTCTCTGTATCACGGAGGCGCTCCGCACTGCTAAAGCTAACTCTCTCTCCTCTGCTCTCATCCTTCTAGACCTATCGGCTGCCTTCGATACTGTGAACCATCAGATCCTCCTCTCCACCCTCTCCGAGTTGGGCATCTCCGGCGCGGCCCTCGCTTGGATTGCGTCCTACCTGACAGGTCGCTCCTACCAGGTGGCGTGGCGAGAATCTGTCTCCTCACCACGTGCTCTCACCACTGGTGTCCCCCAGGGCTCTGTTCTAGGCCCTCTCCTATTCTCGCTATACACCAAGTCACTTGGCTCTGTCATAACCTCACATGGTCTCTCCTATCATTGCTATGCAGACGACACACAATTAATCTTCTCCTTTCCCCCTTCTGATGACCAGGTGGCGAATCGCATCTCTGCATGTCTGGCAGACATATCAGTGTGGATGACGGATCACCACCTCAAGCTGAACCTCGGCAAGACGGAGCTGCTCTTCCTCCCGGGGAAGGACTGCCCGTTCCATGATCTCGCCATCACGGTTGACAACTCCATTGTGTCCATTGTGTCCTCCTCCCAGAGCGCTAAGAACCTTGGCGTGATCCTGGACAACACCCTGTCGTTCTCAAATAACATCAAGGCGGTGGCCCGTTCCTGTAGGTTCATGCTCTACAACATCCGCAGAGTACGACCCTGCCTCACACAGGAAGCGGCGCAGGTCCTAATCCAGGCACTTGTCATTTCCCGTCTAGATTACTGCAACTCGCTGTTGGCTGGGCTCCCTGCCTGTGCCATTAAACCCCTACAACTCATCCAGAACGCCGCAGCCCGTCTGGTGTTCAACCTTCCCAAGTTCTCTCACGTCACCCCGCTCCTCCGCTCTCTCCACTGGCTTCCAGTTGAAGCTCGCATCCGCTACAAGACCATGGTGCTTGCCTACGGAGCTGTGAGGGGAACGGCACCTCAGTACCTCCAGGCTCTGATCAGGCCCTACACCCAAACAAGGGCACTGCGTTCATCCACCTCTGGCCTGCTCGCCTCCCTACCACTGAGGAAGTACAGTTCCCGCTCAGCCCAGTCAAAACTGTTCGCTGCTCTGGCCCCCCAATGGTGGAACAAACTCCCTCACGACGCCAGGACAGCGGAGTCAATCACCACCTTCCGGAGACACCTGAAACCCCACCTCTTTAAGGAATACCTAGGATAGGATAAAGTAATCCTTCTCACCCCCCTTAAAAGATTTAGATGCACTATTGTAAAGTGGCTGTTCCACTGGATGTCATAAGGTGAATGCACCAATTTGTAAGTCGCTCTGGATAAGAGCGTCTGCTAAATGACTTAAATGTAATGTAAATGCAAAGGTAAACAGTGTTTATTACAAGAGAATACTAATCCATAATACAAAGAACATTACATTTTAAAGAGAGAACATAAAATGACGTCATCAGTTTCACACCCTCTCTCCGATTCTCACAAGAGCCCATTGTTTTTAGGTCTGAAACTCTTCTCCTACTCCCCCCATAAAACTACATTCCAAACTGTCTAAAATATATACTTTTTCTCCCCTAATGGAACATAACCCAAACATCCTTATCTTGTCTGAAAAGCTATATCATCTCTCCCCCTTAAACCCCCAATAGGCACAGACAATTAATTCGTTCTGCTTACATTTTCAGTAACAGTTCATACCATAACATAATAGTATTAGAATAAATGGTTCTAATCAATAATGTATACATAATTAATCATTTCAACCATAATTTCCTCTATCAGTAATGTATATGTCATGTTAATGTCTTTAAATGTGTTGATTGTGTTTGTTGGGCCACACTATGTATCCTTGTCATGTCCCTGCCTGTCACACCTGAGGAGGAGTAGAAGAGCGATGAGCCCCATGTTAGGATGATGTACGGTGTCTTCCTTTGACTCTGATAAAAAGGTAGAGTGTGTCTGTACAGACGGACCGATGGATGGACATAGGGATCTATTCTTCCCTCTTCCTCTCCATGTGTGATATTTATCTCCCCTCCTCCCCGAACAGGGATATTTTGGACACTTTGTACCAGCCTACAGAGATTAGCATGAATGAATAAAAAATAAAAAAAATAAAAAGGTTTTGTCTTCCGGGAATGGGGAACAGTAAATAAGGAGTAATGAGGGAAATGCATGCATATGTGTGTGTGTGTGTGTGTGTATGTGTGTGTGTGCACATGTATATGTGTGTATGCTTGTGTGTGTGTGTGTGTGAATGTGTGCACATGTATATGCGTGCCGGCGCATGTGTTTCTGTCTGTGTGTGTTTGTTAGGGATCGTTTTCTGTCATCACTTTAGAAGACTGTGACCCCAGAACACAGTGGCACTGAGCTGCTGTGTTATTCAGACAGTGTCTCCCCCCCATCCTCTGGAGAAGGCTAGACTGTGAATGCTGAGAGCTGACTGACTGACATTTGCACGTTAAAATTGTCTCCGTTTCCCCCCTAAACACCTACACTGCTTAAGGAAAACAGTGGAGGGACAAGGGTCTCTGTTTGTTGAGGTGGTGTGTGTGTGTGTGTGTGTGTGTGTGTGTGTGTGTGTGTGTGTGTGTGTGTGTGTGTGTGTGTGTGTGTGTGTGTGTGTGTGTGTGTGTGTGTGTGTGTGTGTGTCCTGCATGCCTGTGTGTGTCCATCATGTGTCATGGTAGCTGCTAGGGCTGCGTGTTCTGTCTGGCTGAATCTCCTGCTCTGCTTCAGCAGTCAGTCTCCTCTCAGTTTCCTCAAAGAGCATATCTGTCCCTTAGAGGCTCTACCTCTTCTACACAGCATCCATTTCAGATACACTCTCTTCTCCTCTCCTCATCCTCTTCTCCTCTCCCCTCGGCACCAGACTCACCACAGCTCCTCTCCTCCTTTCTTCATCCTCCTCCTCTTCTCCCCCTCCTCCTCCTCCTTCTCTCCCGGGACTCAGGTGTGTGATTGACAGCTGTCCACTTATATGAGGCAGAAGAACACCAACAGTTCTCGGACTGAACAACACTAGAACTAGTCTAAACCAGATTAACTGTTTCCTCTTAACATTTCTCAGTTTTTTCTTTTTATCAGCTTCTTAAAAAAGGTACAATATGCAGAAATCACTCAGCCATTTCCTGGTTGCTAAAATTCTAATAAACTCATCAAAAAAAGAAACGTCCTCTCACTGTCAACTGCATTTATTTTCAGCAATCTTAACGCATACATATTTGTATGAACATAACAAATTCAACAACTGAGATAAAAACTGAACAAGTTCCACAGACATGTGACTAACAGAAATTGAATAATATGTCCCTGAACAAAGGGGGGGGGGTCAAAATCAAATGTAACAGTCAGTATCTGGTGTGGCCACCAGCTGCATTAAGTACTGCAGTGCATCTCCTCCTCATGGACTGCACCAGATTTGCCAGTTCTTGCTGTGAGATGTTACCCCACTCTTCCACAAAGGCACCTGCAAGTTCCCAGACATTTCTGGGGGGAATGGCCCTAGCCCTCACCCTCCGATCCAACAGGTCCCAGACGTGCTCAATGGGATTGAGATCCGGGCTCTTCGCAGTCCATGGCAGAACACTGACATTCCTGTCTTGCAGGAAATCACGCACAGAACGAGCAGTATGGCTGGTGGCATTGTCATGTCAGGATGAGCCTGCAGGAAGGGTACCACTTGATGGAGGAGGATGTCTTCCCTGTAACGCACAGCGTTGAGATTGCCTGCAAATACAACAAGCTCAGTCCGATGATGTTGTGACACACCGCCCCAGACCATGACGGACCCTCCACCTCCAAATCGATCCCGCTCCAGAGTACAGGCCTCAGTGTAATGCTCATTCCTTCAACAATAAATGCGAATCCGACCATCACCGCTGGTGAGACAAAACCATGACTTGTCAGTGAAGAGCACTTTTGCCAGTCCTCTTTAATGCAGGTACTATTTAATGAAGCTGCCAGTTGAGGACTTGTGAGGCATCTGTTTCTCAAACTAGACACTCTAATGTACTTGTCCTCTTGCTCAGTTGTGCACCGGGGCCTCCCACTCCTCTTTCTATTTTGGTTGGAGCCAGTTTGCGCTATTCTGTGAAGGGAGTAGAACACAGCGTTGTACGAGATCTTCAGTTTCTTAGCAATTTCTCACATGGAAGAGCCTTAATTTCTCAGACCAAGAATAGACTAACGAGTTTCAGAAGAAAGGTCTTTGTTTCTGGCCATTTTGAGCCTGTAATCGAACCCACAAATGCTGATGCTCCAGATACTCAACTAGTTTAAAGAAGGCCAGTTTTATTGCTTCTTTAATCAAAACAACAGTTTTCAGCTCTGCTAACATAATTGCAAAAGGGTTTTCTAATGATCAATTAGCCTTTTAAAATGATAAACTTGGATTAGCTAACACAGCGTGCCATTGGAAAACAGGAGGGATGGTTGCTGATAATGTGTCTCTGTACGCCTATGTAGATATTCCATAAAAAACTGCCGTTTCCAGCTACAAAAGCCATTTACAACATTAACAATGTCTGCACTGTATTTCTGATCAATTTGATGTTATTTTAAATGGACCAAAAATGTGCTTTTCTTTAAAAAACAAGGACATTTCCAGGTGACGCCAAACCTTTGAACGGTAGTGTATGTCAGAGCGTTGGCCTAAGATACAGTGGCATAGTATAGAGTACAGTATATACAGTACATATCAGATGGGTGATGCAATATTTACAAACAATTAAAGTGACTAAGATACCGTAGAATAGTGTGGAGTGCAGTTTATACATATGAGATGAGTAATGCCAGATACAGATCATTATTAAAGTGGCTAGGGATCCATTTCTAAAAGTGGCCAGTGATTCCTAATCTATGTCTACAGGCAGCAGCCTCTGATGTGCTAGTGATGGCTGTTTAGCAGTCTGACGGCCTTGAGATAGAAGCTGTTTTTCAGTCTCTCGGTCCCAACTTTGATGCACCTGTACTGACCTCACCTCCTGGATGATAGCGGGGTGAACAGGCAGTGGCTCAGGTGGTTGTCCTTGATGATCTTTTTGGCCTTCCTGTGGCATTGGGTGCTGTAGGTGTCCAGGACGGCAGGAAGTTTGCCCCCGGTAATGCGTCGAGCAGACTGCACCACCCTCTGGAGAGCTTTGCGGTTGTGGGTGGTGCAGTTGCCATACCAGGCGGTGATAAAGCCCGACAGGATGCTTACAATTGTGCATCTGTAAAAGTTTGTGAGGGTTTTAGGTGTTAGGCCAAATTTCTTTAGCCTCCTGAGGTTGAAGAGGCGCTGTTGCGCCTTCTTCACCACACTGTCTGTGTGGGTGGACTATTTCAGTTTGTCAGTGATGTGTACGCCGAGGAACTTGAAGCTTTCCACCTTCTCCTCTTTGGTCCCATCAATGTGGATAGGGGGGTGCTCCCTCTGCTATTTCCTGAAGTCCTCTCCTAATATTGTTGACCGCCAAAATAAAGGAAACACTTGAATAAATGAGGGATACAACGTATATTGAAAGCAGATGCTTCCACACAGCTGTGGTTCCAGAGTTAATTAAGCAATTAACATCCCATCATGCTTAGAGTCATGTATAAAATACCCAGTTGTCCATTATTTCGGCTACCATGGCTAGAAGAAGAGATCTCAGTGACTTTGAAAGAGGGGTCTCAAAGTAGCATAGGGGGTTTCAAAGGTGTGTGTGTGTGTGTGTGTGTGTGTGTGTGTGTGTGTGTGTGTGTGTGTGTGTGTGTGTGTGTGGTGTGTTAAATCAAACTTTATTTATTTGTCACGTGCCGAATACAGCAAGTGTAGACTTTACCGTGAAATGCTTACTTACAAGCCCTTAACCAACAGTGTAGACTTTACCGTGAAATGCTGACTTACAAGCCCTAAACCAACAGTGCAGGTCAAGAAGAAGAAAATATTTGCCAAGTTAACTAAAATAAAAAATTATAATAAAAAGTAACACAATAAGAATAACATAACAGGGCTATATACAGGGGGCACTGGTACCGAGTCAGTGTGCAGGGGTACAGGCTAGTTGAGGTAATCTGCACATGTAGGTGGGGGCGAAATGACTATGCATAGGTAACAAACAAACAGCGAGTAGCAGCAGTGTACAAAAGGGAGGGGGTCAATGTAAATTGTCCAGTGGCGATTTTATGAACTGTTCAGCAGTCTTATGGCTTTGGGGTAGAAGCTGTTGAGGAGCCTTTTGGTCCTAGACTTGGCACTCTGGTACCGCTTGCCATGTGGTAGCAGAGAAAACAGTCTATAACTTGGGTGACTGGAGTCTCTGACAATTTTATGGGCCTTCCTCTGACAGCTGTTATTAAATAGGTCCTGGATGGCAGGAAGCTTGGTGATGTACTGGGCCGTTCGCACTACCCTCTGTAGTGCCTTTACGGTCAGGCGGTGATACAACTGGTCAGGATGCTCTCGATGGTGCAGCTGTAGAAATTTTGAGGATCTGGGGACCCATACCAAATATTTTCAGTCTCCTGAGGGGGTAAAGGTTTTGTCGTGCCCTCTTCACGACTGTCTTGGTATGTTTGGACCATGATAGTTAGTTAGTGATGTGGACATCAAGGAACTTGAAACTCTCGACCCGCTCCACTACAGCCCTGTCGATGTTAATGGGGGCCTGTTCGGCACCCCTTTTCCTGTAGTCCACGATCAGCTCCTTTGTCTTGCTCACATTGAGGGAGAGGTTGTTGTCCTGGCACCACACTGCCAATTCTCTGACCTCCTCCCTATAGGTTGTCTCATTGTTGTCGGTGATCAGGCCTACCACTGTTGTGTCGTCAGCAAACTTAATAATGATGTTGGAGTCGTGTTTGGCCACACAGTCGTCGGTGAACAGGGAATACATGAGGGGACTAAGTACACACCCCTGAGGGGCCCCAGTGTTGAGGATCAGCGTGGCAGACGTGTCGTTGCCTACTCTTACCACCTGGGGGAGGCCCATCAGGAAGTCCAGGATCCATTTGCAGAGGGAGGTGCTTTGTCCCAGAGTCCTTAGCTTAGCGATGAGCTTCGTGGGCACTATGGTGTTGAACGCTGAGCTGTTGTCATTGAACAGCATTCTCACATAGGTGTTCCTTTTGTCCAGGTGAGAAAGGGCAGTGTGGAGTGCGATTGAGATTGCGTCATCTGTGGATCTGTTGGGGCGGTATGCGAATTGGATTGGGTCTAGGGTGTCCGGGAGGATGCTGTTGATGTGAGCCATGACCAGCCTTTCAAAGCTACTGATGTGAGTGACATGGGGCGGTAATAATTTAGGCAGATTACCTTCGCTTCCTTGGGCACAGGACTATGGTGGTCTGCTTAAAACATGTAGGTATTACAGACTCAGTCACATTATCTAGAACAGCTGGTGTCATCTATAACAACTGGTGCTCTCGTGCATCCTTCAGTGTTGCTTGCCTCGAAGCGAGCATAAAAGGCATTTAGCTTGTCTGGTAGGTGTGTGTGTGTGTGTGTGTCAGTCACCAGATCTCAACCCAATTGAACACTTATGGGACATCCTGGAGCGGTGCCTGAGCATCCCTCCAGTAGAGTTGACCTTCTGCCTTATATAACTATACCAAACAAAACATATCATACTAATTTCATTGTCCTGGACTTTGTTTAACTATGTTCCGTCTAGTCTATGAGACCAGTCTGAAATACAGATACAGGTGGGGGGAAAGAGGAAGACAACCAGACAATACAGAGAAGTGTTTACACTGATGTTAAAGCTCATTAAAGAAGTATCAGTGTCTCCCTCTGCCATTTCTCCCCATGATGACTAGGACCTCAAGTGTTTTCAGCTTCATCCGTGCGTTATTGATTTGTATGACGTATTAAAAGGTAGCCTAGAGTCTAGGCTGAAAGAATATATATGATAGGATTACCAGGAAATAGAGATATTGATTGGGTCAAGAAGAAGAAGCGGGGTTTACGTTACAGCTAAAGAGAGGATTCGAGGGCGGCAGGCAGCCTAGTGGTTAGAGCGTTGAGCCAGTAACCGAAGGGTCACTGGTTTGAATCCCTGAGCCGACAAGGTAAAAAATCTGTCGATGTGCCTTTGAGCAAGGCACTTAACCCTAATTGCTCCTGTAAGTCACTCTGGATAAGAGTGTCTGCTTAATGACTCAAATGTTAAATGATACATCAGGCTACACATCGTAAACAGACATTTTAGCCAATATTTCACATGCTGGACTGAGCCTTTTTCCCCAGCAAGCATTCGATTGCATTCATATATGTAAATAATTTGTGCATTGCCAGGAATCCTAAATACACCCGTCCTTTCCAATGAAAACCCTATGGCTCTGGTCTTTCTATTCCAGCCCAGAAGGTGGCGATAAGGCACTCACAGTTCGCTACCAACCGCCATTACACTCCACTGAAGAAGAACAAGGAAAAGCGGAAGTCCTGTGGTATGTGCGTAGCAAATAAATACACATTTTCACAGGTATTTGCAAGCTAATACATATTACGCTGGTGTGGAATTTGTAATGTTACTTTTGCCACATACACATATTAATTAATGACACGAATGTCTTCGACTTAGCCTCTAATAAAGGCCTTTATCGACAGCATGCTAGCTACTGTTAGCCAGCTATTAACGTTAAAGCAGCAATCATCAGTTAAAACAATAACAAAGCTGAGAAATGTAACCACTCTAAAAATCAGAGATATAGCTATGAATGCAAAGACTGACCATCCCATATATCAAATTTAGGCCAAATAGTGTTTACATTTACTCATGTTTACAAACATTTGGGTAAAACATGCTTAGATTTGGGGTTCTGATGGGCTACGACTAATCTCAAGAATCAACCTTACTGTTGACAGCAGTTGTAAATATATTTGTTCATTTAAAAATGTAGCAAAAGCAAACCTGTGGGAAAACTTACCATAAAAAGAGTGTGCGTGTGACCGACCACCTCCCCTCCCTCCCAGATACAGCTCGGTCAGTGGTCTTCCTCCTCCAGTCCAGATTGAGGAGATTGCTACCTGTCTTCCTGTCTGTCAGTATGTCATCCAGGAGAGAACAGAGTTCCAGGTCTCTCCTATTTGGCTTGCTGCTTGTGCTGCTCTGTGAGGTGTTCTCGTTTGCACATGCAAGCAAGGTATGTTCATTGACGGGGTCATACTCACTGGTGTACAGTGTCAATTTCTGATGATGCTCACACAAATCATTAGCCTGGTCCCAGATCTGTTTGTGCTGTCTGCGGTCATTGTCAGTTGATAAGACAGCACAAACAGATCTAGGACCACACTCTAATAAAAAAGGGTTCTTCGGCCATCCCCATAGACGGGTTGGTTGTTCAGCAACTATGTGGCAGAACAGACCGGGTTGGCATAGATTGTTGGCAACATGTTAAATATATTTATTATATATATTTTGACTATATTTCGAATGTTTATTGAAAACATAAATAAGTTTACACACAATGTGCGCTTGTTGTCTCTCAAATACATTGTCACAGTTGTTGGTTAGCAAGCTAGGGGATTTTTGCCATATTAGCATAGACCTCAAAACAAGACTTGGTATCAAGAACAAGATAAAACGAGTTGAAACGAGCAACCTACGATTCCCACATGGCAGCTTCTTGTCATTGTTGCTAGTCATCTGACCATCCAGTATCACAGCACCACACGGACTTCTGCCTGATTGCAGCACATCGTTTTCGGGACTTTGTTCGCTAACCCATCTATAGGATAACCCTTTTTGGTTTTAGGTAGAACCCTCTGTGGAAAAGGTTCTACATGGAACCCAAAAGGATTTTTTTACGTGGAACCAATAAGAGTTCTTCAAAGGGTTCTCCTATGGGGACAGCCGAAGAACCCTTTTAGGTTCTAGTTATCATATTTTTTTCTGAGAGTACAGGCTAACAAATCACTGTGTTGAAGACCCCCATGACGATAATGTTATTCTCTATGTTCACAGAGTTTTGAAGACGTGCGCTGCAAGTGTATCTGTCCACCCTACAGGAACATCACTGGACACATCTACAGCAGGAATGTCTCCCAGAAAGATTGGTGAGAAATGTTAGGCCCAATGCACATCATGCAGAACTCACAATCTGGTCTAACTCAGTCACTCATCTTTGTTCACTCCTGTTGTCTTCCACAGTACATTTAACTAGTTCTGTCATGAAGCTGTGGATTTAAGGATCCCCCACGCACACAATTTGCTGATCGATGTCTTCGTAGTTCAATGTAGTTCTGGAAAGAATGAATAAAAGTGTCAGGCTTACATCTTGGACTAACATAGAGGCAGTAGACTAATAATAAGAGACTTATTTATAATGTGTGTACCTTTGTCTGTGCTCAGTAACTGCCTCCATGTAGTGGAGCCCATGCCAGTGCCAGGCCATGATGTGGAGGCCTACTGTCTGCTGTGTGAGTGCAAGTATGAGGAACGCAGCAGCAACACCATCAAGGTACTACTGACCCTTTACATTGACACACAGAGTTGATTTCAACTGATATTACCTGGTCAAAAGTGACCCGTTTTAATGCTGAAGAGACTATGGTGTAGGGAAGGAGTATGATAATCAACAAGTTACATCATTAGTAAAGCAACAGATTGACTGGCCATCCATACAGTAGTCAGTCCCTTCAGTGTTTATTTGTTTATCATATGCTACTATCACATCCTTCAGCCCTACTGACTTACTCAGCCTCTGAGTGCCAGAGAGGAAAAGGCACAGCTTCGCGACAGGCATGCTTGCAGCTTTACAACAATGCAAATGGCTTGTCTATAGCCCATTCAAAACATATGGCCCAAATGACTGGAGATACCTTTTTTCATTCTGTGCCGGATTTGTCCGCATTTTAAATAATTTCACAAACCATGTTGCGGGCTGTTTTAAACTAATCCCAGGACACAAATTATTGGTTTGATAACAAACACCCTTGTTCAGTCGTGTTTTAGATTATATTTTGCCCAATATGAACTGAATGGTGAATAATGTATTGTGTAATTTTGAAGTCACTTTTATTGTAAATAAGATAGATGTTTTTGAACACTTCTACATTAATGTGGATGACACCATGACTACGGATAATAATGAATGAATCGTGAAAATGATGATCATACATTACCCCTTAAGAAATGCTAATCTCTCACGGATAACAATCATACTTTTGGGGGGTATGATATTTGTGTCCTCTAACTTTCTCATTCGTCATTATTCACAATTCATTCATGATTATTCCTTACCATGGTAGCATCCGTATTGATGTAGTAGTGTTCAGAAACATCTATTCTTATTTACAATAAAAGTGTATTCACCATTCAGTTCTTATTGGACAAAACATAATCCGAAACACAAACAAAACAAACTGTATATGCATCCAACAAGTTTGTAGTGTCACAAGCTTGATGTAGTCATTGCATGCTAGGAATATGGGTCCGAATACTAAACTTTTGACTACTTTAATAAACTATAAGTGAATTTGTCCAAATACTTGACTTCTTTAAATGGAGGAGTGCTTTCATTTCTGAACAGTAAAACAGATACAGATGTAGGATCTGTATTTGACCAGTATTGTCGTAGCAAAATAATCGTGCAGCAACAGGATTTTAACCTTTACTCCATAATGTGCTTGTTCGGTGATTACACTATTAGCTAGACAATAGTAGGCTTCACGAAAGTGCAGTACTGTTAATATACAGTGCCTTGCGAAAGTATTCGGCCCCCTTGAACTTTGCAACCTTTTGCCACATTTCAGGCTTCAAACATAAAGATGTAAAACTGTATTTTTTTGTGAAGAATCAACAAGTGGGACACAATCATGAAGTGGAACGACATTTATTGGATATTTCAAACTTTTTTAACAAATCAAAAACTGAAAAATTGGGCGTGCAAAATTATCCAGCACCCTTAAGTTAATACTTTGTAGCGCCACCTTTTGCTGCGATTACAGCTGTAAGTCGCTTGGGGTATGTCTCTATCAGTTGTGCACATCGAGAGACTGACATTTTTTCCCATTCCTCCTTGCAAAACAGCTCGAGCTCAGTGAGGTTGGATGGAGAGCATTTGTGAACAGCAGTTTTCAGTTCTTTCCACAGATTCTCGATTGGATTCAGGTCTGGACTTTGACTTGGCCATTCTAACACCTGGATATGTTTATTTTTTAACCATTCCATTGTAGATTTTGCTTTATATTTTGGATCATTGTCTCGTTGGAAGACAAATCTCCATCCCAGTCTCAGGTCTTTTGCAGACTCCATCAGGTTTTCTTCCAGAATGGTCCTGTATTTGGCTCCATCCATCTTCCCATCAATTTTAACCATCTTCCCTGTCCCTGCTGAAGAAAAGCAGGCCCAAACCATGATGCTGCCACCACCATGTTTGACAGTGGGGATGGTGTGTTCAGGGTGATGAGCTGTGTTGCTTTTACGCCAAACATAACGTTTTGCATTGTTGCCAAAAAGTTCAATTTTGGTTTCATCTGACCAGAGCACCTTCTTCCACATGTTTGGTGTGTCTCCCAGGTGGCTTGTGGCAAACTTTAAACAACACTTTTTATGGATATCTTTAAGAAATGGCTTTCTTCTTACCACTCTTCCATAAAGGCCAGATTTGTGCAATATACGACTGATTGTTGTCCTATGGACAGAGTCTCCCACCTCAGCTGTAGATCTCTGCAGTTCATCCAGAGTGATCATGGGCCTCTTGGCTGCATCTCTGATCAGTCTTCTCCTTGTATGAGCTGAAAGTTTAGAGGGACGGCCAGGTCTTGGTAGATTTGCAGTGGTCTGATACTCCTTCCATTTCAATATTATCGCTTGCACAGTGCTCCTTGGGATGTTTAAAGCTTGGGAAATCTTTTTGTATCCAAATCCGGCTTTAAACTTCTTCACAACAGTATCTCGGACCTGCCTGGTGTGTTCCTTGTTCTTCATGATGCTCTCTGCGCTTTTAACGGACCTCTGAGACTATACGGAGACTTGATTACACACAGGTGGATTGTATTTATCATCATTAGTCATTTAGGTCAACATTGGATCATTCAGAGATCCTCACTGAACTTCTGGAGAGAGTTTGCTGCACTGAAAGTAAAGGGGCTGAATAATTTTGCGCCCCCAATTTTTCAGTTTTTTATTTGTTAAAAAAGTTTGAAATATCCAATAAATGTCGTTCCACTTCATGATTGTGTCTCACTTGTTGTTGATTCTTCACAAAAAAATACAGTTTTATATCTTTATGTTTGAAGCCTGAAATGTGGCAAAAGGTCGCAAAGTTCAAGGGGGCCGAATACTTTCGCAAGGCACTGTAACTGTGGGTTAGTGCGGGGATTCAGTGAATTTATGTGGCATAGGAAAATTCTCTGTAACAAAAGTGATCAAATTAAGATCCTATATCTGTATGTATGAAAATACCCTCAAATAAAAGGTGACATTCTGTATTGTTGCCTAATATGAAACATTTGATCTCGAATCCAAAATGCTGCAGTATAGTGTCAAATGTAAAACATGTAGCTTCTCTGTCCAAATAAATGAACCAGACTGAGACCATTGTTCAGAAAGGCAAGTTTTTATTTAGGGCTTAATGTTCATCAGTAAAATTCATTAGAATTTCATTAAGGTATGTGATGGCCTAATGTTGTACATTATGGCTGGTTTACTGGTAACTGTAAGTGTAGTAGAAGGTTCCACTACTCAGGCCGCAGGTTACACTGTGACTACCAAGCTGGAGGTTAGTGGTGCAGGTTCCCAGGTGGTCATCGAAGTTTAGGTCCTTGTCCCAGATCTCAAACTTGAGAGAAGCACTGGAAGGCACATCCAGAAAGTTGAATACAGCACTCCAGGATGGGTTTTGAGTATCCTTGTGCCAGTCTGTCATGCCACCGGAATTGCCACCACACCAAACCTTGACGTAGGGGTCAGGGTAATTACCAGCAGGGTCCCCTCGAAGGCCGCTGGCATGAAGGCCGGACACCCTGACATTTGCACCATGGACGCCAACCAGCATACAGAGAAACAGCAGTCCCAGAGAGAGGGAGGCCATGGCTTTCAGTAGGGGAAAGAAAACTAAGAGAGGGAAAAATAGAAGGGAGGGGTTCAAATACATTTGCATGTCAACAGGATGACAAAATATAGCTTAGTCAAGCCACATGAGAGTCAGAAAGAACCTGAGTCGGGCCTCCCGGGTGGTGCAGTGGTTAAGGGCGCTGTACTGCAGCGCCAGCTGTGCCACCAGAGACTCTGGGTTTGCGCCCAGGCTCTGTCGCGACCGGGAGGTCCGTGGGGCGACGCACAATTGGCCCAGCGTTGTCCGGGTTAGGGAGGGCTTGGCCGGTAGGGATATCCTTGACTTATCGCGCACCGCCGACTCCTGTGGCGGGCCGGGCACAGTGCACGCTAACCAAGGTTGCCAGGTGCATGGTGTTTCCTCTGACACATTGGTGCGGCTGGCTTCCGGGTTGGATGCGCGCTGTGTTAAGAAGCAGTGCGGCTTGGTTGGTTGTGTATCGGAGGACGCATGACTTTCAACCTTCGTCTCTCCCGAGCCCGTACGGGAGTTGTAGCGATGAGACAAGATAGTAGCTACTAACAATTGGATACCACGAAATTGGGGAGAAAAAGGGCAAAAAAAATGTATTTTTTAAAGCACCTGAGTCAAAAACACTAACCGTCTTCAGAGAGAAGAGGAGATACAACACTAACAGTCTTCAGAGAAGAGGAGATACAACACTAATAGTCTTTAGAGAGAAGAGGAGATAAAACACGAACAGTCAACAGAGAGAAGAGGAGATACAACACTGACAGTCTTCAGAGAGAAGAGGAGATACAACACTAACAGTCTTCAGAGAGAAGAGGAGATACAACACTAACAGTCTTCAGAGAGAAGAAGAGATAAAACACTAACAGTCTTCAGAGAGAAGAGGAGATACAACACGAACAGTCTTCAGAGAGAAGAGGAGATAAAACACTAACAGTCTTCAGAGAGAAGAGGAGATAAAACACTAACAGTCAACAGAGAGAAGAAGAGATAAAACACTAACAGTCTTCAGAGAGAAGAGGAGATACAACACTAACAGTCTTCAGAGAGAAGAGGAGATAAAACACTAACAGTCTTCAGAGAGAAGAGGAGATAAAACACTAACAGTCAACAGAGAGAAGAAGAGATAAAACACTAACAGTCAACAGAGAGAAGAAGAGATAAAACACTAACAGTCTTCAGAGAGAAGAGGAGATACAACACTAACAGTCTTCAGAGAGAAGAGGAGATAAAACACTAACGGTCAACAGAGAGAAGAAGAGAGAAAACACTAACAGTCTTCAGAGAGAAGAGGAGATACAACACTAACAGTCTTCAGAGAGAAGAGGAGATAAAACACTAACAGTCTTCAAAGAGAAGAGGAGATAAAACACTAACAGTCTTCAGAGAGAAGAAGAGATAAAACACTAACAGTCTTCAGAGAGAAGAAGAGATAAAACACTAACAGTCTTCAGAGAGAAGAGGAGATACAACACTAACAGTCTTCAGAGAGAAGATGAGATAAAACACTAACAGTCTTCAGAGAGAAGAGGAGATAAAACACTAACAGTCTTCAGAGAGAAGAGGAGATCAAACACTAACAGTCTTCAAAGAGAAGAGATACAACACTAATAGTCTTCAGAGAGAAGAGGAGATAAAACACTAATAGTCTTCAGAGAGAAGAGGAGATAAAACAATAAGTCTTCAGAGAGAAGAAGAGATAAAACACTAACAGTCTTCAGAGAGAAGAGGAGATAAAACAATAACAGTCTTCAGAGAGAAGAGGAGATACAACACTAACAGTCTTCAGAGAGAAGAGGAGATACAACACTAACAGTCTTCAGAGAGAAGAGGAGATACAACACTAACAGTCTTCAGAGAGAAGAGGAGATACAACACTAACAGTCTTCAGAGAGAAGAGGAGATACAACACTAACAGTCTTCAGAGAGAAGAGGAGATACAACACTAACAGTCTTCAGAGAGAAGAGGAGATACAACACTAACAGTCTTCAGAGAGAAGAGGAAAAAATACAAATTAAGTCAGAAAATGAAAGGACAAACATTGTTAATTATCAAGGAAATAATTTTGTTAGTGGTACAATATGCAAAATCATATGCTGTACACGTGTTACAGGACTTAAAACTATATAAAGATGAGACTGGACTAGATCTTACCTGTGCTATGTAGAGTCTGTAGACGATGGTCTGTATCTCAGGGGAACCAACCGCTTATGGTTTTTCTATGCCCAATCGCTGTTTATAAATACTTCATCGGGCTTCTCCAATTCACCCCCAACATACAGTATGCCCCCAAAGATAACCCACAGGTGGTCTGTTCTCAGGGATTCCTCAACCAATGAGAGCACATGGAGGCAGCAACACCTACAGTACAAGTGTTACATTTTAACCTTTAATGCTGATTAAATGATGGCCAGACTTTTGACCAATATGGCAATACCAAGTGTCATATATTTAGACAAACAGAACTTGGCATCATCTCAGGGTTGTTGGCATCATCTCAGGGTTGTTGGCATCATCTCAGTTACCACCTGCCCTTGAGTCACTAAACCCCCAACCTGCTCCAAGCGCTGCTCTGCGCCACGTGCAGCACAGGGTCAGCTACAGAGCAGCACCTGTGGAGCAGGTTAAGGGTTAAGTGGTCTGCTCAAGGACCCACTGAGTTGGTGGCACCTGTTTTCGACAAACATCATCATCACTGTATAATGTATATATAAACTTATATTCTGTTGTGTATTCGACTCTGAACAAAAAAATAACCACATGAAACGTTTCATGTGGTGAAATAAAATATCCCAGAAATGTTCCATATGCTTATTTCTCTCAAATGTTATGCACAAATGTGTTTACATCCCTGTTAGTGAGCATTTCTCCTTTGCCAAGACAATCCAGCCACCTGACAGGTGTGGCATATTAAACAGCATGGTCATTACACAGGTGCACCTTGTGCTGGGGACATTAAAAGGCCACTCTAAAATGTGCAGTTTTGTCACACAGCTCAATGCCACCGATATTTTGAGGGAGCATGCAATTGGCACGCTGACTGCAGGAATGTCCACCATTGCAGTTGCCAGAGAATTGAATGTTCATTTCTCTACCATATGCCGCCTCCAATGCAGTTTTAGAGAATTTGACAGTACGTCCAACTGACCTCACAACCGCAGACCACGTGTACATTTTCTGGCAACAGCTCTGGTGGACTGTTCCTGCAGTCAGCATGCCAATTCCACACCCCCTCAAAACTTGAGACATCTGTGGCATTGTGTTGTGTGACAAAACGGCACATTCGTTTTTAGAGGGGCCTTTTATTGAACAAGTTGCACCTATGTAATGATCATGCATTTTAATTAGTTCTTCATATGCCATACTTGTCAGGTGGATGTATTATCTTGGCCAAGGAGAAATGCTCACTAACAGAGATGTAAACACATTTGTGCCCAATGTGGAACATTTCTGGAATCTTATATTTAAGCTCTTGAAACATGGGACTAACATTTCACATGTTGCGTTTATATTTTTGTTCAGTGTGTAAATAAAAAATAATATATGAAATAGCTCTCTCCTCCAACAGACACATCTCAACATCAACATCAGGCCTTCATGAAATTGCTGCAAAGAAACCACTACTAAAGGACACCAATAATAAGAAGAGACTTGCTTGGGCCAAGAAACACGAGCAATGGACATTAGAATGGTGTAAATCTGTTCTTTGGTCTGATGAGTCCAAATTTGAGATTTTTGGTTCCAACCGCCATGTCTTTGTGAGACGCAGAGTAAGTGAACGGATGATCTCCGCATTTGTGGTTCCCACCATGAAGCATGGAGGAGGAGGTGTGGGGGTGCTTTGCTGGTGACACTGTCAGGGATTTATTTCAAATTCAGGGCACTCTTAACCAGCATGGCTACCACAGCATTCTACAGCGATACACCATCCCATCTGGTTTGTGCTTAGTGGGACCATCATTTGTTGTTCAACAGGACAATGACCCAACAAACCTCCAGGCTGTGTAAGGGCTATTTGACCAAGGAGAGTGATGGGGTGCTGCATCAGATGACCTGGCCTCCACAATCAACCGACCTCAACTCAATTGAGATGGTTTGGGATGAGTTGGACCGCAGAGTAAAGGAAAAGCCAACGAGTGCTCAGCATGTTGGAACTCCTTCAAAACTGTTGGAAAAGCATTCCAGGTGAAGCTGGTTGAGAGAATGCCAAGAGTGTGCAAAGCTGTCATCAAGGCAAAGGGTTGCTACTTTGAAGAATCTAAAATCTAAAATATATTTTGTAGAAATAGTAAAAATAAAGAAAAACCTTTGAATTAGTAGGTGTGTCCAAACTTTTGATTGGTACTGTACATAGTGAGTCACCCAGCCCATATCTCCCAGCCCTAAGCAGAAGGCACCTATTTTCGACAAATATCATAATTTATCATCAATTTATACATTAACATCTATTCTTCAGTTTTTTATTCAAAAAATGTCCATTATTTTTTACATACAAGACTGTGTCTGTATTTGCAAATAATATTATTTGTAATATATAAATTACATATGAAATATCCCTCTCCTGCTTTTTAGATACATCCTTCCTTTCCTGTCTTTGTACCCCTGCATGTTTAACTTGTCAAATGTTTGCCTTAGCATGTCAGAAAGCAGCCAAAGGCTTTGTCTGCTAAACTTTAATCCAAGCTACATTTATTTTCCATCCCCAGGTGACGATCATCATCTACCTGTCAGTGGTGGGCTCTCTGCTACTCTACATGTTGTTCCTGCTTCTGGTTGAACCTCTCATCCGTAAACATGACCCCTACATCCAACCCCTTCACAACGAGGACGACTCTGAGGTATATAAACAGATATACAGTGCCTTCGGAAAGTATTCAGACCCCTTGACTTCTTACACATTTTGTTATGTTACAGCCTAATTCTGAAATGGATTAAACAAAAACAATCCTCATTAATCTACACACAATACCCCATAATCATCATTTTTGCAAATGTATTAAAAATAAAAAACAGGAATACCTTATTTACATAAGTATTCAGACCCTTTGCTATGAGACTCGAAATTGAGCTCAAGTGACTCCAGTTTCCATTGATCATCCTAGAGATGTTTCTACAATTTGATTGGAGTCCACCTGTGGTAAATTCAATTGATTGGACATGATTTGGAAAGGCACACACCTGTCTATTTAAGGTCCCACAGTTGACAGTGCATGTCAGAGCAAAAACCAAGCCATGAGGTCGAAGGAATTGTCCGTAGAGCTCTGAGACTATTGTGTCGAGGCACAGATCTGGGGAAGGGTACCCAAAAAATATCTGCAGCATTGAAGATCCCCAAGAACACAGCGGCCTCCATCATTCTTAAATGGAAGAAGGATGGAACCACCAAGACTCTTCCTAGAGCTGATCGCCCGGCCAAACTGAGCAATCGACGGAGAAGAGCCTTGGTCAGGGAGGTGACCAAGAACCCGATGGTCACTCTGACAGAGATCTAGAGTTCCTCTGATGAGATGGGAGAACCTTCCAGATGGACAACCATCTCTGTAGCACTCCATCGATCAGGTAGAGTGATAGAGTTTATGGTTGAGTGGCCAGACGGAAGCCACTACTCAGTAAAAGGCACATGACAGCCCGCTTGGAGTTTGTCAATGGTCACCTAAAGACTCTTAAGATCATGAGAAACACCATTCTCTGGTCTGATGAAACCAATATTGAACTCTTTGGTCTGAATGTCAAGTGTCACGCCTGGAAAAAACCTGATACCATCCCTACGGTGAAGCATGGTGGTGGTAGCATCATGTTGTAGGGATGTTTTTCAGCGGCAGGGACTAGAAGACTAGTCAGGATCAAGGCCAAGATGAACGGAGCAAATTACAGAGAGATGCTTGATGAGAACCTGCTCCAGAGCGTTTAGGACCTCAGACTGGGGCAAAGTTTCACCTTCCAACAGGACAATGACCCTAAGCACACAGCCAAGGCAACACAGGAGTGTCAAAAAGTTTTGAGTATTACACAAATATTAATTTCCACAAAGTTTGCTGCTTCACTGTCTTTAGATATTTTGTCAGATGTTAATATGGAATACTGAAGTATAATTACAAGCATTTCATAAGTGTCAAAGGCTTTTATTGACAATTACATTAAGTTGATACAAAGAGTCAATATTTTCAGTGTTGATCTTTCTTTTTCAAGACCTCTGCAATCCCCCCTGGCATGCTGTCAATTCACTTCTGGGCCACATCCTGACTGATGGCAGCCCATTCTTGCATAATCAATGCTTGGAGTTTGTCAGAATTTGTGGGTTTTTGTTTGTTCACCTGCCTCTTGAGGATTGACCACAAGTTCTCAATGGGATTAAGGTCTAGGGAGTTTCCTGGCCATGGACTCCAAATATCAATGTTTTGTTCCCCGAGCCACTTAGTTATCACTTTTGCCTTATGGCAAGGTGCTCCATCATGCTGGAAAAGGCATTGTTCGTCACCAAACTGTTCCTGGATGGTTGGGAGAAGTTGCTCTTGGAGGATGTGTTGGTACCATTCTTTATTCATGGCTGTGTTCTTAGGCAAAATTGTGAGTGGGCCCACTCCCTTGGCTGAGAAGCAACCCCACACATGACTGGTCTCGGGATGCTTTACTGTTGGCATGACACAGGACTGATGGTAGCGCTCACCTTGTCTTCTCCGGACAAGCTTTTTTCCGGATGCCGCAAACAATCGGAAAGGGAATTCATCCGAGAAAATGACTTTTACCCCAGTCCTCAGCAGTCCAATCCCTGTACCTTTTGCAGAATATCAGTCTGTCCCTGATGTTTTTCCTGGAGAGAAGTGGCTTCTTTGCTGCCCTTCTTGATACCAGGCCATCCTCCAAAAGTCTTCACCTCACTGTGCGTGTAGATGCACTCACACCTGCCTGCTGCCATTCCTGAGCAAGCTCTGTACTGGTGGTGCCCCGATCCCGCAACTGAATCAACTTTAGGAGATGCTCCTGGCACTTGCTGGACTTTCTTAGGTGCCCTGAACCCTTCTTCACAACAATTGAACCGCTCTCCTTGAAGTTCTTGATGATCCGATGAATGGTTGATTTAGGTGCAATCTTACTGGCATCAATATCCTTGCCTGTGAAGCCCTTTTTGTGCAAAGCAATGATGACGGCACGTGTTTCTTTGCAGGTAACCATGGTTGACAGAGGAAGAACAATGATTCCAAGCACCACCCTCCTTTTGAAGCTTCCAGTCTGTTATTCGAACTCAATCAGCATGACAGAGTGATCTCCAGCCTTGTCCTTGTCAATACTCACACCTGTGTTAACGAGAGAATCACTGACATGATGTCAGCTGGTCCTTTTGTGGCAGGGCTGAAATGCAGTGGAAATGTTTTTGGGGGATTCAGTTCATTTGCATGGCAAACAGGGACTTTGCAATTAATTGCAATTCATCTCGTCACTCTTCATAACATTCTGGAGTATATGCATATTGCCATCATACAAACTGAGGCAGCAGACTTTGAAAATTAATATTTGTGTCATTCTCAAAACTTTTGGCCACAACTGTAAATGTGATAGTTTTTCAATTATTTTGTATAAATTAGTAAAAGTTTCTTAACCTGTTTTTGCTTTGTCATTATGGGGTATTGTGTGTGGATTGATGAGGATTTAAAAAAAAATCTATTTTAGAATAAGGCTGTAATGTAACAAAATGTCAAGTGGTCTGAATACTTTCCGAAGGCACTGTACACCACACATAGGAAACAAACTCGGGAAGATATGGTCTCTGCTTCTTAACATCTGCAACGCAATGTTACGTCTGTCGGGAGGCTGTGGGATGTGAGGGTTATGAGGAACAATTCTACTGGTTTGTACTTCACTGATTTAACAGGTGTGTGTAACGTCCTGTACACTCTCTCTGTCTGTCTCTCCTCTCTGTGTCTCTATCTCTCTGTCTCTCCCCTTCGACCCCTCCCATACAGGACATGCGGCCGCAGCCTGAGTGTGCTGCTGCTGCTGCCCAGGGAGGCAGGGGTAACACGGTACTGGAACGGGTAGAGGGAGCCCAGCAGCGCTGGAAAAAACAGGTCCAGGAACAGCGCAAGACTGTCTTTGACCGACACAAGATGCTTAGTTAAACCTCAATGGCTGACTTCAGATCAGAGGCTAGAGTCACCTCCCAAGCTTCGTCCACATCTGCTGCTGTTGTACTGTCACTAGCTACATCTTGTTCTTCAGGATTTCAATCCCTTTGCCATTTCAATACAGTCCCTGCACATTTAGGATTGTTAATGAGCGTTATGGTAATTCTGTTTGGAACGATCGCTGGCCCATTTGTCCTTTGTTTCCAAAATGGTGGTTGCTGTCATGAGAATATAGATGTGTATCAAAATGAGGAGTATAGCCAAACAGCAAAGTGGAAGTTGTGGTTGCATCATCATCTCTGCATCATCTGCATGGAAAGATAACACAGGAAATGGAACTGGATATATTACAATCACTTTATCCAAAATAAGCTTTGAAAAAGTAGGACTGATTCCGAATATTTTTAACATGCTTAAGCACATTTTACAAATCATTTTCAATCCTCATTGTAGCATTGTTGTATTGTGAAGCTAACTCAGCGCACCGGTAGGCTGAATGCTTGTGAATGATAGGCTCACTGTAAATAGGCTGCCGGCATGTAATTGGTTACTTGAATTATTAGCTGGTGCCAAACCAAGTTCATTCCTTAGTTTAAGCACTATTTATCATCAGAACCACTTGTGGTTCATTTTGCACTTCCTGATGATATCCTTTGCACTTAAAGACACAAGAAAGGAAAATGTATTGCTTTATTTAGCCATGTAATGATGATTGATAGTTTGGCTGGCTTTGAAAAATGTGTTGTTTGATAGGCTGTCTCTACCTGGAGTGGACACAGATGAGTGAAACCTCTGAGGATGCTAAATGCGAATAGCTTAGCTTGTAACGGTCATTGTAATGTAGTAATTTACTGTAGAATCACTGGAATGCCAAATGTCTTTGTATGATTCCAGAGTGGAATATTGCAGTCAGTGGATTGTCTCACATTCCATTAACTGGCACCGACTGAGGCTCTGTGCTGTGTGTGTGGAGGGGGGACATTTCCAATCACATTCTGAAGTGAAGTTATCCTAGCCTGCTTTACCTCAAACACACACACATTGAGAATTGATGAAAAGGTCTATTGAATTAATGTTTTAGCTGATGTATTTTAATGCAGATGTACTCTTAATTGACATTATTTTGAATGTAATTATCAAAAGGAATATGGTAGGGCCTGTATGTTGATGTTAAAGACATATCAACTGATATGTGTGTTTTGATATAGGCTAGGATTTTATTACATTGTTTATTTTAGTTGGGCTCTGTTCTGAGATCTTGCAATGTTGAAAGAATATCTGTGTAATTGCCTACACCATGCTTGGAAAACAGTAAAAATGGACCTTGGTTGAGCTTATATTTATCCTGTTGGAGTTATTTGGTGAAATCAGTATAACATAGTTTGATTGAAGCTGCTTATGTATTTATAGACGATGTTAAACCCCTTGTTGACTTTTGAGTTACCTGCCGTCATATCCCTCATCTTCAGAGGTGCCTGTATGACTCATGACCACTAGATGGCCACATAGCACATTATGATGTGGAAATGGATGTGGTCCTACGTTAGGTAAAGTATTAACTGGGCCTGGGCCCAAGATCTATAATACCATGCACATGTTGTCAATTCAGCACTTAGCTTTAGTCCATGACCATAATGTATTTTATATTTGAGACTTAGAGAGCTGTTAATTTGTGTTACCTTAGATTGTAAACTGTCATGGTCAAAACATAGATTCAATGGTTGTAAAGATGGGGAGAGTTCTGTCCTTAATAAAGACGTTCTCTGCTTTTTGACACCACACTCCAAAAAGCAAGTCCTGCAGGCTCTAGTTTTATTTTATCTTGATTATTGTCCAGTCGTGTGGTCGAGTGCTGCAAGGAAAGACCTAGTTAAGCAGCAGCTGACCTCGAACAGAGCGGCACGTCTTGCTCTTCATTGTAATCAGAGGGACAATATAAATGCTATGCATGCCAGTCTCTCTTTGCTAAGAGTTGAGGAGAGACTGACTACATCAATTCTACTTTTTATTAGAAACATTGTGTTGAAAATTCCAAATTGTTTGCATAGTCAACTTAAACACTGCTCTGACACAGACACATACCCCACCAGGAATGCACCAGGGGTCTTTTCACAGTCCCCAAATAGCGTACAGTATTGTATAGAGCCATTAATGCATGGAACTCCCTTCTCATATTGCTCAAATGAAGAGCAAACCTGGTTTCAAAAAGCCGATAACGTAACAGCGAATGGCACAACGCCTCTCCCCAATTTGACAAAAATAGTTTGTGTGTATGTATGTTACGTGTGTCTTTGTTTAAATGTATGTAGTTCTGTTCTTGTCTATTAATGTTCTGTATTATGTCATGTTTTGTGTGGACCCCAGGAAGAGCAGCTGCTGCTTTCACATCTAATGGGGACCCAAAAAAATATATATCGTGAGATATCAATAAAAACTAAGAAATATGAGTGAGTGGACCTAGCCAGTCCACCGGAGTAGTCCTTTCTGGAGTGCATCTCAGGACAACAGATGAGTTCGCTTGAATTGTGCTGAACAATATAACATATGCTGCAGAATAACATGACAAATGTCATGCTGCTGCTACAACTCAATCGGAACACACAAGTTCTAAAATAGTTGTGTTTATTAACTTAAAATAATCAATCCACTGTCAATGGAATACACAACATTTCTGAAGCAGGATTGACCCATAACTGGAGTTACCCCATATGTCTTGGACTGGTTAAAAATAAATGCCATGGGACACTGTCAAAGCCACTATCAAAAGCAGACATCACTTCCCCAAATCAATGGTACTCAGCTACTAATAACTTTATCACCTAAATAAATTGTCCAAAAGTGATAATACAATTCATGAAGATTGGATAGGAACTTTCTGCTAGAAACAGATGTACCTAGACGTGCTACAGTAGAAACACATTACTAGCAAAGCCTAAGGTAATAATTGCTTTTCATTATCATTTTAAAAGTGATGTTCACCAGTTGTCACCTCTATTTACGTGATAAAATGATATGGGTCACGCTAATGGAGTTCCATGATTTATCTCATGACAGTTTATAATGTACTCAATGCCTTTAAAGATCATTAAACAGTATACAATAAGTTGGGTCCTGTGTTTTGCACAGTCATGTGACATGCCTGGATTTTAACCTTCATCTAAAGCGTTTTCAAACCGTCCCCTTTTATTTTAGGTGTAATTCTCATTTCTAGATAACCCTTAAAATACAGGACAAAATCTTGCAATGGCACATGATTGCACAAAACACAGGGCCCAAATGTGCGTCTGCTCTCTTCGTCCACCTCAAACTCGACAGGTTCTCCATCTCCGACACTGAGAAAGGTATTATAGTGGTTTTCTTCAACACTGCAAAAGGTATTTCCTTGGGTTGTTTTACTTTATGGTCGTACATTGTACAAAAACGACTTATTTGGTGCCATTCCTGTTGGTGAAACCAACTGTAGCCATTCCTGACTTGATACTACACTTGATCTTAGGCAAAAGACAGAGAAATGATAACCATAGGCATTGCTGACATTCAACCACATTGTGAAGAAGTGAAACAACCAGAACAACTCAGTTTGGATCCAAGCTAGTTAAACTGGGGGGGTGGAGGGGAATCAGATGACATCCGACTGGCGATGAAGCAGACATCAAATGAGACCGAAGGCTTTTCCACTTCTAACACAAATCACATAATGAAAGTAGCACAAAAAAAAATGAAAAATGCCCAAGCAGGCTATACTAACCAGGATTTCAGAAACATACATTTCAGTGAGTAAAAAAAAAAGAGATAGAAAGCAGGCAGAAACAGCAAGGGACTAGCTGGACTTTAAAAAAACACTCATTTCCATTGTCAGTTACAAAATGTTTTAAAACGTTTTCAGTTGCCTGCCCTAAGGAATATGATTCAGTTGACCAAGCAGAATGTCAAAATGCCAATGAGTTAAAAGGTATGCCTGTCGTTTAATTTCGCTCCTCTCCTCCGAGTGATGTCCTGCTGGTTGGGGTTCTACTCATTGGGGTTGGGGTTGGCCTCATGGTACACAGACAGGTCAAAGGTTAGTACTTTGCTGATGACGCAATCTCCTTGCTGTGGAGGGGAAAGAGTGGTGCTGTCAGTTTTGCCATTATTTCATAGAAAACAGCTGGCACACAACTACATTTTATTATCTAATGTGTGAGAGAAAATGTAAAGACAGTCTTATGGAAAGTATTGTTTTTATGTGAAAGTATTAAAAGGTTTTATGGATAGGTGTGTTGCCTCTTATGTTTATGCGGTGCTTGTGTGTGAGCATACCTCTGGATAGACCCCGATGAGCGAGTCAGCCTTGGTGTAGAACTCTTCCTTCAGAGAGATCACTATAGCCTGAGTGTTCACTGACTGGTCCTTAATGTAGTTGGCCACCTGCAGGGTCACATATTTAGAGAGTTAGGATGTTGAGGTTTCTGCATTATGATGCATTTATATGACCTACATTCCATGGCAGCCATGTTAGCTCCTCATGGGCAATATTGACCAACAGCAGTTCACTGAATAATAAAGCAACGATAAGTACAATATTCAAAATTCTCGTCATGAATGGATAAATGGAACGCTCGAAGGCGCCAACATGGCATCCATTCTTAAAGTTGGCCCAACTCTCTAAATAGGACATTAGACATGACAATAACACAAGGCTCGTCTGAAATGGCATCCTACTTCCAACCTTTCCCCGTTATACACGAAGAATACGTGCTCTTTCCATGACAATTTCTATGACAATAACACAAGGCTCGTCTGAAATGGCATCCTACTTCCAACCTTTCCCCGTTATACATGAAGAATACGTGCTCTTTCCATGACAATAACATGAGGCTCGTCTGAAATGGCATCCTACTTACAACCTTTCCCCGTTATACACAAAGAATACGTGCTCTTTCCATGACAATTTCCATGACAATAACACAAGGCTCGTCTGAAATGGCATCCTACTTCCAACCTTTCCCCGTTATACATGAAGAATACGTGCTCTTTCCATGACAATAACATGAGGCTCGTCTGAAATGGCATCCTACTTCCAACCTTTCCCCGTTATACACAAAGAATACGTGCTCTTTCCATGACAATTTCCATGACAATAACACAAGGCTCGTCTGAAATGGCATCCTACTTCCAACCTTTCCCCGTTATACATGAAGAATACGTGCTCTTTCCATGACAATAACATGAGGCTCGTCTGAAATGGCATCCTACTTCCAACCTTTCCCCGTTATACACGAAGAATACGTGCTCTTTCCATGACAATTTCTATGACAATAACACAAGGCTCGTCTGAAATGGCATCCTACTTCCAACCTTTCCCCGTTATACATGAAGAATACGTGCTCTTTCCATGACAATAACATGAGGCTCGTCTGAAATGGCATCCTACTTCCAACCTTTCCCCGTTATACACGAAGAATACGTGCTCTTTCCATGACAATTTCTATGACAATAACACAAGGCTCGTCTGAAATGGCATCCTACTTCCAACCTTTCCCCGTTATACATGAAGAATACGTGCTCTTTCCATGACAATAACATGAGGCTCGTCTGAAATGGCATCCTACTTCCAACCTTTCCCCGTTATACATGAAGAATACGTGCTCTTTCCATGACAATAACACAAGGCTCGTCTGAAATGGCATCCTACTTACAACCTTTCCCCGTTATACACAAAGAATACGTGCTCTTTCCATGACAATTTCCATGACAATAACACAAGGCTCGTCTGAAATGGCATCCTACTTCCAACCTTTCCCCGTTATACATGAAGAATACGTGCTCTTTCCATGACAATAACATGAGGCTCGTCTGAAATGGCATCCTACTTCCAACCTTTCCCCGTTATACATGAAGAATACGTGCTCTTTCCATGACAATAACATGAGGCTCGTCTGAAATGGCATCCTACTTCCAACCTTTCCCCGTTATACACAAAGAATACGTGCTCTTTCCATGACAATTTCCATGACAATAACACAAGGCTCGTCTGAAATGGCATCCTACTTCCAACCTTTCCCCGTTATACACAAAGAATACGTGCTCTTTCCATGACAATAACATGAGGCTCGTCTGAAATGGCATCCTACTTCCAACCTATCCCCGTTATACACGAAGAATACGTGCTCTTTCCATGACAATAACATGAGGCTCGTCTGAAATGGCATCCTACTTCCAACCTATCCCCGTTATACACAAAGAATACGTGCTCTTTCCATGACAATAACATGAGGCTCGTCTCAAATGGCATCCTACTTCCAACCTATCCCCGTTATACACAAAGAATACGTGCTCTTTCCATGACAGAATGACCAGGTGAATCCAGATGCTAGAATCCCTTATTGTTTTCACTTGTTGAGGCAACTGAGAACACACTGTGTATGTGTGTTATTCAGAGGGTGAATGGGCAGGACTAAAACATATAAGTTCCTTGAACGGGGTACGGTAGTGGATGCCAGGCGCACCTGTTTGTGTCAAGAACTGCAATGCTGTTGGGTTTTTCATGCCCAACAGTTTCCCGTGTGTATCAAGAATGGTCCACCACCCAAAGGACATCTTGCCAATTTGATACAACTATGGGAAGCATTGGAGTCAACAAGTGCCAGCATCCCTGTGGAACGCATTCGACACCTTGTAGAGGCCATGCCTCGATGAATTGAGGCGGTTCAGAGGGCAAAATGAGGGGGGGGGGGTATGGAGTATGGACATTTCAAGAGATTACATTTTTTTTTTTTTAAGTAGTTTTTGCAGCAGGGTTTTAGACACCTTGCCGATGTTGGTGTTGTCCAGAGCAGCATCAATCTCATCCAGGACGAAGAATGGGGCAGGCTTGTAGCTGTGTATGGCGAACAGCAGAGCCAGGGCAGCTACAGTCTTCTCCCCTCCAGACAGGTTGTCCATGGGTCTGAACCTCTTTCCAGGGGCCACACAGTTATAGTTGATCCCATCCAGGTAAGGCTCCTCGGGGTTCTCTGGCCCAAGGAAGGCCTGGGGGGGTAGACAGATATTTAACCAACATGTACACAGAGGTGCAGCCAAATATCACAACATCCGAGAAGGAATAGTTGTCTCGCTCACAATTAAAAGCTGATGGTATTATTTCTATAGACTAAAAGCATAACTTTTGGTCCCAATTTTTTTACATTATTTTGAATAAATAAAATGTAGTTTCTTCTGAGAACACAGTTAACCATGTAAAAGTCGGCCCCTGCCAAGGACACTCCATTTGACTCACCCCAATAGGACAAAACAATATGCTATCTGGTCACAGAGAGTGATACCTGGGCAGAGCTGTTGCGTGACAGGGCTTTGTAGATCTCATCGATGTTGGTGGACACAGCCTCAAAACATGCGTTAAAGCGGTCAAACCTCTCCTTCTTGATCTGCTCAAACGCCTGCTTGGCCTTCTTGGCTCTCTTACGGGCCGCCTCAAACTCTGGAATACAGATTAGATCATCATGAACACATTATGCAATAATTATAATTTGTTTCTTGTTTCAGTAACATTTCATACATTCAGTGAGAGAGGGATTAAGTTAGCCCATGTCTCCAGGCTCAAGTGTAAGACTGGGTTCTACATTTCTCACTTCATCCCCCTTCACCTGTCCCTGACAGACTCTAGTTTCTCCATGGCCTTCATGTTGGGTTCCACACCTTCCAACTAAATCCTGACCTCCTCCTCTTACCGTCACTGGTCTCCTGGAACTTGTCCCTGACAGACTCTAGTTTCTCCATGGCCTTCATGTTGGGTTCCACACCTTCCAACTAAATCCTGACCTCCTCCTCTTACCGTCACTGGTCTCCTGGAACTTGTCCCTGACAGACTCTAGTTTCTCCATGGCCTTCATGTTGGGTTCCACACCTTCCAACTAAATCCTGACCTCCTCCTCTTACCGTCACTGGTCTCCTGGAACTTGTCCCTGACAGACTCTAGTTTCTCCATGGCCTTCATGTTGGGTTCCACACCTTCCAACTAAATCCTGACCTCCTCCTCTTACCGTCACTGGTCTCCTGGAACTTGTCCCTGACAGACTCTAGTTTCTCCATGGCCTTCATGTTGGGTTGCACACCTTCCAACTAAATCCTGACCTCCTCCTCTCCCTCTCACCGTCACTGGTCTCCTGGAACTTGTCCCTGACAGACTCTAGTTTCTCCATGGCCTTCATGTTGGGTTCCACACCTTCCAACTAAATCCTGACCTCCTCCTCTCCCTCTCACCGTCACTGGTCTCCTGGAACTTGTCCCTGACAGACTCTAGTTTCTCCATGGCCTTCATGTTGGGTTCCACACCTTCCAACTAAATCCTGACCTCCTCCTCTCCCTCTCACCGTCACTGGTCTCCTGGAACTTGTCCCTGACAGACTCTAGTTTCTCCATGGCCTTCATGTTGGGTTCCACACCTTCCAACTAAATCCTGACCTCCTCCTCTCCCTCTCACCGTCACTGGTCTCCTGGAACTTGTCCCTGACAGACTCTAGTTTCTCCATGGCCTTCATGTTGGGTGCGCTGATCCTCTGCAGTATGGACTGCTGCTCGTTGAGCCGCTGCTGCAGTGTGTGCATCTCTGCTTTGATCTCATCCTCTGCCAGCGCGTCCTGAGAGAGTGCAGACACACACACAGGCACGCAAACAAACACAAATATGTTAGGTGACTCATATCCTCGGATCACACTGCATTTCAAACTCACCTAAAACAACCCTATTGCTGGGTATTGAATCATGACTGAAACAGCTACAGTACACATAGATATAGAGTCTGAGTCTATGTGAAGAGAGAAACTATGTCCCAATTCTCCACACGTCTCCCAGACTCACCCTTAGTATGCAGGGTTCAGGCATGTGTGTACTTCTTACCTTGAGGTCTTCAGACAAGTTGCTGTAGTCGATCTCTATGAGAGCCTCTTTAGCCAGGACAGTACTGGATGTTCTCTGACTGCTGCTAGACTCCTCCTGCTGGGAGCTCCCCTAGAGGGGGAGAGAGTGAACACAGTGAGGCAGTCAAGTCAGGTCGGTTGGAAGCAGGGTTGGGGAGTAACGGATTACAAAAATGTTAACTGCAATTGGTTATTTTACAAGCTAAAATATTGCAATCAGATAACAGATACTTTTGAAAAACTAGATGATTACTTCGAGGATTACTTTTAAATTCGGAAAGGATGTTTGCGAAAAAAAATCTTTGACTCAAATCTGCATTGAAAAAAGGCGCAAGTTTAAGTTTGTTCTACCTGAGCAAGTCTGACCACAAGTCAGACGCCACTATGATGACACACCAAATGATGACCACATGTCAGAGACCTCTATGATGTCAGAGACCACTATGATGTCAGAGACCACTATGATGACCACATGTCAGAGACCACTATGATGTCAGAGACCACTATGATGACACACCAAATGATGACCACATGTCAGAGACCACTATGATGACAGGGACCACTATGATGACACACCAAATGATGACCACATGTCAGAGACCACTATGATGTCAGACCACTATGATGTCACACCAAATGATGACCACATGTCCGAGACTACTATGATGACAGGGACCACTATGATGACACACCAAATGATGACCACATGTCAGAGACCACTATGATGTCAGACCACTATGATGTCAGAGACCACTATGATGTCACACCAAATGATGACCACATGTCAGAGACCACTATGATGTCAGAGACCACTATGATAACACACCAAATGATGACCACATGTCAGAGACCACTATGATGACAGGGACCACTATGATGTCACACCAAACGTGTTTGATGGATCTTGGGAAAAGAGCAGAAATAGGCTTTTGTGGGCTACAGTCCAAGCTGTCTTCCAATGGTGCGACTGCTGTCGGCATCCAAAGATTATCCAACTTGAATAAACGCTTGGAGGTCGGGATGACAGCAGTGATGTAGTCTGCGGTAATACGGATATCACTTGTTATTGATATCTACTTAGCACATTGATGTGAACCACACTGCTGCTCTCTCATTTAACTATTGGAGCCTTACGGATTGTGGTTGTTGTGGATGCTGTTCACAAATCTAAATGTATATTTGAACCCAATAATGGTTGAATTCAAGAAGTTTAAGCTGCCTATCAATCATTGTTTTTGAAACCTAGCGGACAGCCAGTGAAAAATGCGCTCTTGCAACAGCTGCATAGTGAGGATCCCAGTTTATGGAATAAAAGTGGGGCTTTTATTAACCAATCTAATTTATGCCGATAAAAAAATGCATCCATAGTCCTAATGGACACATGCTCGAACTCGCACACTTATTTTTATTTAATGTAAAGATATAATTTAATAATGTTATTATATGTAGTAGAAAGAGGTGGGTTAGAAGAAGCCTATCTAACCAACCCATAAAGTAAAATTGAACATCCATATATGGCCAGATATGTAAACTTTAACATTGATTTATCCTGCAATAGATGTCGTTCAATTGGTAACATACATTTTTGTCTTCTTCTAATGCCTCTTAAGGGGGAAAGTAATCTAAAAGTAACTGAATGTCATCAGATTACATGACCGTGTTTGGGTAATCCAAGAGTTATGTTACTGATTACAATTTTGGACAGGTAACTAGTAACGGATTTAGAAAGTAACCTACCAAACCCTGGTCAGAAGGGAGAAGGAGCGAGGGAAAGAAAAAAAGCAGGAGAGAGAGAGAGAGAGCGAGAAAAATAAAGAGTGTGTTTAGTACCTCTCCCTGGCCGATGTCGTCCATGGTCCCAGAGCATAGCGGCAGTCTGATGTCCTGCATCTTACAGGCCTGCAGCAGGTTGTGGCGGTCGCTACGTTTCTGCTCCAGCTTGGTCTCGATGGCCGTCACCTCTTTCTGCAGCTGGGTCAGCTCCCTGTGGAAATAACACATTGGTCAAACAATAATGCCAGAAACTACAATGCTACAAACTAGTAGCAATCTTTCTGAGTCAGCTCCCTGAGGTAAACACAAACAGTTGTCAAACACTAAAACAATATGGCAACGCTACAACTGTTCTTTTTTCTTAAAACACATAAATAAATCAATGTAGTAAGTCAAAAAATATGTGCCTTTTAGAAATGGGTGGAAAAAAGAGGATGAGGGTTTGATTTGTGTGCGTGTCTAAACTTTGAGACTCACTTGTTGGCTCCTCCCAGTTTCTTACGTATATCTTCCATCTGGTGGTTCTTGTCGTTGACCTCTGACTTCTTGGTGAGGTGCTGGTTCTTCAGGTCCTGCAGCTGGGCCATGGTCTCATCTATGGTCTTCATGTGGCGGTGCTCCTCCTGGGAAAGACAAGACACAGGGAGAAAAGGGTTCAAAACAACTCTTCCAATCTGACCAACAGAGAAAGATATTACACATTGATTGATGCCATCGGTCTGAGACTTTAGGGCGCGTCCCAACACTTCCTCGTCATGCATTTAAAAGCATTGGATTGGTGGAGGGTGGTTGGCAGCAGATTGTTAAATCCATGAGAGGGAGTGTGCAATTGAACATTTCAGGAGAAGGGTAGCGAATCGGGACACAGACTTACAGTGCCTTCAGAAAGTACTCATCATACTTCTCCACTTATTCCACATTTTGTCTTGTCCAAAATGTAGTATAAGCCTGAATTCAAAATGGATTAAATATACACTACCGTTCAAAAGTTTGGGGTCACTAAGAAAATGTCCTTGTTTTTGAAAGAAAAGCTATTTTTTGGTAAATTAAAATAACATCAAATTGATCAGAAATATAGTGTAGACATAGTTAATGTTGTAAATGACTATTGTAGCTGAAAACGGCTTATTTTTTATGGAATATCTACATAGGCGTATAGAGGCCCATTATCAGCAACCATCACTCCTGTGTTCCAATGGCACGTTGTGTTAGCTAATCCAAGTTTATATTTTTTTTAAAGGCTAACAGATTATTAGAAAGCCCTTTTGCAATTATGTTAACACAGCTGAAAACCCAATCCAACATCTCTGGAATACTTATGTAAATGTGATATTTTCAGTTTTTCTTAAAGCATTCTAAAAACCTGTATTTGCTTTGTCATTATGGGGTATTGTGTGAATATTGATGAGGGGAAAAAACTATTTAATCAATTTTAGAACAAGGCTGTAACATAACAAAATGTTGAAAAAGTCAAGGGGTCTCAATACTTTTAAAATGCACTGTATGTGTTGGGTACAGAGATGAGGTAGTCATTCAAAAATCATGTTAAACATTATTATTGCACACAGAGTGAGTCCATGCAACTTGTTAAGCAAAGTTTTACTCCTAAACTTATCTAGCCTTGCCATAACAAAGGGGTTGAATACTTATTGACTCAAGACATTTCAACTTTTCATTTATTTATTAATTTGTAAAAAAAAGAATTAAACATAATTCCACTTTGATATTATGGGGTATATTATAGTGTGTGTAGGCCACAGACCAAAAATCTGGATTCAATCCATTTTGTGGAAAAGGTCCAAGGAGAGGAATACTGTCTGAATGCACTGTCGTTTAGAAGCCTGTAACATTAACCTCTCTACCTTCTTGAGACTCTATATATTGCCATGGTGTCTCTACCTTCTTGAGTCTGTATCTCAGTCTCGACTTACCTTCTTGAGCCTCTCTATCTCGGCCTCGTCTTTCTTTACGGTCTGCTCCCACATCATGACCTTCTCTTGGTCCTCCTTCAGCTGGTTCTTCTCATAGTCCAGCTGGATGCCCAGACGAGTCTTCTGGGTCTCAAACTCCAGCCTAAAGGACACAAAGACAGAGACAAAATGGATGACGTTAGCTAAGTAAACCCACTCAGAGACAGGCTAAAGGCAAGGCATGAACTGGATTAATGTAAAGGGTCAACACACTCAGAGAAACTGAGTGACAGACTAGGCCCAAAATGGCTAATGTTAAGTCAAACTATCCAGAGAAACTGAGAGACAGGCGAGTCACAAAATGGACACCTGCAGTGCATTAAAAACAGGTTGACTCGGTTCATATTGACCCATAGTGGAAGATGAGAGACTCACCGTTTCTTTGCGATCTCGTTCTGCCTCTTGACCTTCTCCTCCTCGAACTCTCTGATGTTCCTGACTCCAATCTCCTTACAGAACTCGATGAACACCTCGTCTTCCACAACGTTCATACGGTCTCTCAGATCATTGACCTCCTTCTCACGGGATTGGATGATCCTCTTGATGTCGTTAATGCGAGGGCAGAAGTTAGCCAGCTCACTCTCCAGCTTAGACTTCTCCTACAGGAAGTGGGAAAATTACTTGAGTTAGTCTAATGAATCACACCTAACACCACTACGACTATTAGGTGATTGATGACTCTTAATGACCAATTATAGGTCATCATGGAACCACAAATGGGCACTTAGTTGGGCACCACAGCCTCAAGCTACAAAACCAACTGACAGTTTGTGCTGTGGCCCCCTGTGTTGCTACACCTCCATACCTGCATGTTGAGGGAGAGGTGTCGGGTCTTGGTCTGTTCCAGGTCACTCTGGGAGTATTTCAGTCTCATCTGGAGGCCGTGGGCCTGAGACTGGACCTGACGCAGCTCTGCCTCCTTCCTCTTAGCCTTCATTTGCTCCTGTCGACACGAGAGAGGTGCATTGTGGGTAATGTAGTGAGCATCCTCCACAGATTTCTGATAGTAAATTAGTTTAGTATATTTTGCACAGATACATCACACACACAGTAGTCAATGAACGGAGGGTAAACAAGTCCAGCACTGATCATGTGCTTTTCAGGAGAGAAACTATATATACACACAAACCCCAATTCATTGTACAGGCCTATAACATTTTTAAAGACAGGTTACCTTGAGTTCCTCAGTGAGTTTCTCCTTCTTGTCCTTGAGTTTGTCCACAGCCTTCTCATCCCAGCGCCTGGCCTTAGCCTTCAGATCACTGGCTCCACCCGAGATCACACCAGACTTCTGGAAAAGTGTACCGTCCAGGGCCACCGTCTGGAGAGAGGGGGGAGGGAGGATGGAGAGGGGGAGAGAGGTGGAGTGAGGATGGAGAGAGAGAGTGCGTGAGAGGTATAGATGGATGGACAGACAGAAAAATACATTTTGTTAGGTTGCATAACTTTCAATCAACCAGTGAAGGTGTGTGTGTGTGTGTCCATGTGTTTGTACCTTGTGTCTGTAGGGCCCTCCGAAGGCGATGCGTCGAGCGTCCTCTACGTTCTCACAGACCAGTGCGTTACCACAGGCGTACTGCAGGGCCTTCTTAATGTGAGGCGGCTCGTAGCGGATCACATCGATCACCAGCTTGGCTCCACGCAGCTCACGCAGCTTCTCATCTGTAGGCTTCACCTGGAGACAACACAGAGAAACCCGAACAGTAAAGACTGATACAACCACAGAGAGACCTGGACAGTAAAGACTGATACAACCACAGAGAGACCTGGACAGTAAAGACTGACACAACCACAGAGAGACCCTGACAGTAAAGACTGACACAACCACAGAGAGACCCGGACCGTAAAGACTGACACAACCACAGAGAGACCCTGACAGTAAAGACTGACACAACCACAGAGAGACCCTGACAGTAAAGACTGACACAACCACAGAGAGACCCTGACAGTAAAGACTGACACAACCACAGAGAGACCCGGACCGTAAAGACTGACACAACCACAGAGACCCGGACCGTAAAGACTGACATAACCACAGAGAGACCCGGACAGTAAAGACTGACACAACCACAGAGAGACCCGGACAGTAAAGACTGACACAACCAGAGAGACCCGGACAGTAAAGGCTGACACCACAGAGAGACCCGGACAGTAAAGGCTGACACCACAGAGAGACCCGGACAGTAAAGGCTGACACCACAGAGAGACCCGGACAGTAAAGGCTGACACCAGAGAGAGACCCGGACAGTAAAGACTGACACCAGAGAGAGACCCGGACAGTAAAAACTGATACAACCACAGAGAGACCCAGACAGTAAAGGCTGACACAACCAGAGAGAGACCCGGACAGTAAAGGCTGACACCAGAGAGAGACCCGGACAGTAAAGACTGATACAACCACAGAGAGACCCGGACAGTAAAGACTGATACAACCACAGAGAGACCCGGACAGTAAAGACTGACACCAGAGAGAGACATGGACAGTAAAAACTGATACAACCACAGAGAGACCCGGACAGTAAAGACTGACACAACCAGAGAGACCCGGACAGTAAAGACTGACACAACCAGAGAGACCCGGACAGTAAAGGCTGACACAACCACAGAGAGACCCGGACAGTAAAGGCTGACACAACCACAGAGAGACCCGGACAGTAAAGACTGATACAACCACAGAGAGACCCGGACAGTAAAGACTGATACAACCACAGAGAGACCCGGACAGTAAAGACTGACACAACCAGAGAGACCCGGACAGTAAAGGCTGACACCACAGAGAGACCCGGACAGTAAAGGCTGACACCACAGAGAGACCCGGGCAGTAAAGGCTGACACCAGAGAGAGACCCGGACAGTAAAGACTGACACAACCAGAGAGACCCGGACAGTAAAGACTGACACAACCAGAGAGAGACCCGGACAGTAAAGACTGACACAACCAGAGAGAGACCCGGACAGTAAAGACTGACACAACCAGAGAGAGACCCGGACAGTAAAGACTGACACAACCACAGAGAGACCCGGACAGTAAAGGCTGACACAACCACAGAGAGACCCGGACAGTAAAGACTGACACAACCACAGAGAGACCCGGACAGTAAAGGCTGACACAACCACAGAGAGACCCGGACAGTAAAGGCTGACACCAGAGAGAGACCCGGACAGTAAAGACTGACACAACCACAGAGAGACCCGGACAGTAAAGACTGATACAACCACAGAGAGACCCGGACAGTAAAGACTGACACAACCACAGAGAGACCTGGACAGTAAAGACTGATACAACCACAGAGAGACCCGGACAGTAAAGACTGACACAACCACAGAGAGACCCGGACAGTAAAGGCTGAGGTAACTGTGTATAGGGATTCCACCCTATGTTAGTGTGACCAGTCCCATTAACCGTAGTCTTCCCCCGTGTTTTACCTCCAGATAGACGAGGTTGAAGGAAGGTCTCCGGCTCTCCTCTCTGATGTACTGGATGCAGACTCATCTATCCATCCATCCACCCACCCATCCGTCCGTCCATCCATCCATCCATCATACCTCCAGATAGTCGAGTGGCAGGAAGGTCTCCGGCTCTCCTCTCTGATGTACTGGATGCAGACTCATCTATCCATCCACCCACCCATCCGTCCATCCATCCATCCATCCATCCATCATACCTCCAGATAGTCGAGTGGCAGGAAGGCCTCTGGCTCTCCTCTCTGATGTACTGGATGCAGACTCATCCACCCATCCATCCACTCATCCATCCACCCATCCATCCACCCATCCATCCACCCATCCATCCACCCATCCATCCACCCATCCATCCACCCATCCATCCTTAGCATTATACCTCCAGATAGTCGAGTGGCAGGAAGGTTTCTGGCTCTCCTCTCTGCTCTTTGATGTACTGGATACAGTCTCTACCGGTCTTCTCTGAGTCCACGATGATGGCGTCCATATTCTTGCCCAGCACCTTGGTCACAGCGATCTGAAACTTCTTCTGAGTGGGCTGACACAGGTCGATCAGACGGCCGTACTGGAGGGAGGGTGTGGGGAGAGAACGTGAGCATTGGAATATGTAAAAACCATTTCACGATGACTTCAATGTTCTGATGACTCAGTTAGTAGAGCATGGTGCTTCACACGCATGACTGGAAATCGCTTTGGATAAAAGCGTCTGCTACATGGCATATATTATCAATATCCCAAGAGAAGAAACATGTCTAGAACACAAGAACAGAGAACAGGTGTAAGGAGAGTAAAACAGAGAAGGAGACAGTCTTTCTACCGGACCAGTTGTCTCCACCTCTGAATACTCAGCTAAGAAAAGCCTACTGACATTTACTCCTGAGGTGCTGACCTGTTGCACCCTCTACAACCACTGTGATTATTATTATTTGACCCTGCTGGTCATCTATGAACATTTGAACATCTTGAAGAATGATCTGACCTTATTGGCCATGTACTCTTATAATCTCCACCCGGCACAGAGTACTGTCCTGTTTTTCTCTGCATCTCTTCCTCTTTTAGGCTGGGTTTCTGTATAAGCACTTTGTGACAACGTGTGATATAAAAAGGGTTTTATAAAATAAATGTGATTGATTGACATTGACAGGCATAGAAAGTGAACTCTGTGGTTGTCCTGTGCCAGCATCCAGTCCCCAGTCCTACCACAGATCTGCGGTAGAGTTTCTTCATGCTCTCCATGATCTCTGCTGTCTGGTAGCCTCTAGCCTTTACAGGGAATGGTGTGTTAACTATATGCTAGCCGTTAGCCTCCAGTGATCCTACCACAGATTGAGTGTGCAGTCTCCTGACCCTCTCCATGATCTCTGCTTTGATTTAGCTAGACTCTGACCCCAAACCTCTGCAGCTACCTCTGCGTTACCCTATGCTAGCCTCTGACCCCAAGCCTCTACAGCTAACTCTGCATTACCCTATGGTAGTCTCTAACCCCAAGCCTCTAAAGCTAACTCTGCGTTACCCTATGCTAGCCTCTGACCCCTAGCCTCTACAGACAAATCTGTCGTTACGCTATGCTAGCCTCTGACCCCTAGCCTCTAAAGCTAACTCTGCGTTACCCTGTTAGCCTCTGACCCCTAGCCTCTACAGACAACTCTGTCGTTACGCTATGCTAGCCTCTGACCCCTAGCCTCTACAGACAACTCTGCATTACGCTATGCTAGCCTCCAGGTCTTACCACAGATCCGGGGTACAGTCTCTTGATGCTGTCCATGATCTCTGCTTTGCGTGCCTGCCTGCTGTTCTCCTGTCTGTCAATCCTGGCGTCTCCTAGCTGCTCCATCACCTAGGGAACAGAGAAACAGGCTGTCAATCAAATATCTTAATGTCCTCAGCCCAAACCATGTATATGACAGGATCCAGGGACTTGCCATTTGCTAGAAAATCCATAACAGCAAAACTGAAATGATAAGATTGTTTTTTTGCCAAGATTGGCATTTGTGATACAGCGATCATGTAATGTCAACACACCATGTTATGTTTTTCCCAATGTGTTTCAGTATCAATCAATGACTGATTGAATGATTGACAGATAGCGTTCCAGTACCTGATTGAGTTCCAGGTTGATCTCGTCGATCCTGTTCTTTGCCCCCTCCACCTGCTCAGTCAGCTCCTCCTCCATTCGGTTCTGTTCATCCAGAGACTGCTTGCTGGTGGTAATGTAGTCCTCCAGCTTCTCAATACGCTTCTGGTTCTCCTCTATCTCACGGATCTTCTGCTTGATCTTTGCCTGCAGATGAACATTTGAATAACGTTTCTCTCTTTGGTCACTCCTTCAACTTTTCCGTTGGGTTCCCCAATGAGCACAACCATTTATTCTGTATCAGCATCCTTTACCTCAGTCTCCACTTTCTTCCTTTCCTCAAGGTCGAGCCGGTCCTGGTCGGCCTTCTGGTCTCTGTTGAACTTCTCCAGCTCCTGGGCGAGAGTGGCCGCCCGCTTACTGGCCTCCTCCTTCAGACGGTGGTACACCTTCACCTGGGGAGGGAAGGAGGGGGAAAGTAGTAGATATTACTGGATGGTTCAATTCAAATCACATGTTATTTGTCTAATGCAACAGGTGTAGTTTCACCTTACAGTGAAATGCTTTTACTTACAAGATCTTAACCAACAATGCAGTTAAGAAAAATACCTCAAATAAATAAATAATAATAAATAAAAGTAACAAATAATTAAAGAGCAGCAGTAAAATAACAATAGCGAGGCTATATACAGGGGGTACCGTTAGCTAGTTGTGCGGGAGAACCAGAATGCTTATTGGCTGAAAGCTGTGGTATATCAGAGGTCTGACAAAACAGTTATTTTTACTGTTGGCAACCAGTTAATAATAGCAATAAGGCACCTCGGTGTTTGTGAAAACGCTTATCAGCAACGGGAATCGTTAACACGGCTGGCTATCTTCCAGAGTGAACAACAGTAGAAGACGGGAAAAGGGAGACCCATTTCGGACAATCAGAGCCATAAGAGCTTGCCGCTGAAAGGCCAACAACCTTCCTAAGGAGGGCTGGTTCCGACCGAGATCAACGACGAACGAAGGCATAAGTACATACATAATGTAAGTACATTCAGGATTTCTTATTCCAAAAAGGCGGCGATTCATGTGCAAAGTATATGATTACTTTGAGGATAGTTCTAAATTGTACCCCTCTCTTAATTTTCTGTGTAACAAGCCGCAATATGTTGTCAGTCATGTATTAAGTATGTATGTTTATTCTGTGTTATTATTTAGTTAGCTAGTAAATACATAATTAAACCAATTTGGGTAATACTGAATCATGAGTAGGGCTGGGGTTTTTGCAGATGCATGTGGTTACGATTGTTCAGAATGATGATATGATAAGAGGTTATGATTAATATGTTGACTGTTTTATGGATGTTATAGGTAAAGACCTTTAGAGTTTAATTCAGGAGATGGTAACTCCTTAAACAACCTCTCTCGTGGTGCCCCAGATCCTAATGAGTTAAATGTTACATGATTCATTTAAAAATCGGGTAACAATTAAACATAGTTAGCTGATTAAATAAATAATAGTCATCGGCTTAATGAAAGTAAAGTCACCACAATCCTTATGACTCTTCATAGACTCCCTGTCTCAAACCTGATTTTCCTCCAGTGTGAGGTCCTGTCCCTGGCTCTGGGCCTCCTCCTCCATTCGGTCGTCAAACTCCTGCCGGGCCATCTCCACGGCGCCCTGTTCTTTCTCCAACTCATCCATGTCCCCCTTCCTCTTCTTGTACAGCTTCTGGGCGTTCTGGAGGGACTTCTTGGCTGCTTCTAATTTTTTGATCTTGTGTGAGGTGTTTTCTTTGGCCTTGATGTACTGGGGTCGCTTCTGGTTCAGCTCAGCGTCCTTCTCCCTGTAAAGGGTACGATATTCCTTCTTTAACTTCCAAAATGGTAACTATTTCCCCTGGCCTATCAAATCTCCACAATTTCTTAAGCTCCTTCCTCACGAGCTATCCCTCATTTCCCTCGCTCACTCCCACCCCGCTCCCTACTCGCTGGTCTCTCATCATCCTCCCCAGCTCTTTCTCCCTCCCTACATCCATCATCCCCACTTACTTGATCTCTTTCTCCACAGTCTGTTGGTCTCTCATCATCCTCCCCAGCTCTTTCTTCTTCTCCTTCAGTTCCTCCTCCACGTGGTCCATCTTCTTGCGGTCCTTGTCAATCCCCTTGTTGTGTTGCGACAGCTCGCGGTTCAGCTTCTCGATCTCAGCATCATTGTGATACAGTTTGAACAGCTGCATCTGGACGTGGGCTTTCACCACCTCGTCCTTCAGACGCTGGTAACGCTCAGCCTAGAGAGGAGGCAGAAAGTGAATGTGTGTGTGTGTATTGATGGAAGAAAACAAGTCCTGCACTTCCTTTTTCAGGTGAAAAACAGGAAAATGTTTATTCCATTTCACAGGGCTAACATTTTGACCAACTGGTCTTCATCAATGTCAGACGATAGTAACAAAATGTGTGTCATAAGAACCACAACAAAGGACTATATGTATGGAGGAAGGGATGATAGTATGTCAGTCTAACAATCTCAAAGTCCCAGTTATGACTTTCCAACAGAAGATTAAAACGTGAGTGACGGGGAGAGGGAAAGAGCAGGATGTGGTGTCACCAGACAGGATGTGTCCTCCATACCTCCTCTTTCTCCTGCTTTGCCTCTTTACGTTCCGCGGCGATGTTTTTCTTGCGGTGGTAGTTGAACTGTGTGTCCTCCTCAGCCTTCACCATCTCCTTCTTCCTGCGGTCGTACTCCTGAGCCAACTCCCCAGACCGGGAGATCTCCTCAAATAGAGCCGTACGCTCCTTAGGGTTCTTCATGGCTATGGACTCCACAGCACCCTGATTGGGGAATACATAGAGGTCAAAGGTTACTAACACTGTCATACATAGGGTAAGAGAGGTCCATGGACAAATGGTATCTAGAGTTTTAATTCACTTATGAGAAAACGCTACACACATTCAACTTAATTATGTAAATCGTTTGCATGTGCGTGATATATTGTGAACAAAGATTTTTTTAAATGCTTGTGTTCATTTATACCATTTGTTTGCTTGTGACTGTATTAGTGTGTGTGTTTTATTTTATTTAACTTGGCAAGTCAGTTAAGAACAAATTCTCATTTACATATTTATTTATTGACGATGCTGGGCCAATTGTGTGCCGCCCTATGGGACTCCCAATGACGGCCGGTTGTGATACAGCCTGGACTCGAACCAGGGTCTGTAGTGACGCCTCTTGCACTGAGATGCAGTGCCTTAGACCGCTGCACCAATCAGGGAGCCCTGTGTCTCACCTGGAAGACGAGGAAGTTCCTGGCCTTGATTAGAATGCCTAGTTTCTCCAGCTCCTCGCTGTACTCTGCCAGATTCACCACCTTACTGTTGATGCGGTACTCTGACGACGAGCCTAAGACGTGCATAAAAAGGGGTAAAACTATTATTATATGCATTACTGTGCGTGTCCTAAGCTCTTCACTGTGCTCAGCCAGACCCCCCGCCATACTGTTGATGCGGTACTCTGACGACGAGCCTAAGACGTGCATAAAAAGGGGTACAACTATTATTATATGCATTACTGTGCGTGTCCTAAGCTCTTCACTGTGCTCAGCCAGACCCCCCGCCATACTGTTGATGCGGTACTCTGACGACGAGCCTAAGACGTGCATAAAAAGGGGTAAAACTATTATTATATGCATTACTGTGCGTGTCCTAAGCTCTTCACTGTGCTCAGACAGACCCCCCGCCATACTGTTGATGCGGTACTCTGAGGAGGAGCCTGACACAGACAGACAACATGGAAGATGGTTGTTATGCAGAATGACGCAGATCCTTACTTTTATCTACAGTATATATTTTTTTGGGGGGGGCATATCAACCTTGTTTGCGCCATCAGATATATAAACATCTTCAAAGAGGACCAGACGAAACTAACGACAGGTGTCGTTAACCAAACAGTTTCTCTCTACCAATGGATCTGTGTTGAGAAAGTCAGTGGGGAAGCCGTGGCTTACCAATGATGATTCTGGTGAAGGTGCGCTCTTCTCCACTGTCCTCATGGTACACCATGCTCACAAACGCTCTGTTGGCTGCCGGCTTCCCCACGGGAGCTCCGTGGATCAGGTCCTTCAGAGTCTTCACACGCAGGTTACTGGTCTTCTCAGCCAGCACAAAGCTGATGGCGTCCATGAGGTTGGACTTGCCTGGGAGGTAGAGAATATGAATGGAGTCAGTGAATGATCTATTCAAGTCTTGCAAATATGGTTGATTTGGAAAAGGACGTAACTAGCTGGCTTGGTTAAGACTACATAATAAAAGTGCTGCTCTAATGTTTATGCATGTGAGATCTCATTTATTTGTTCCTACTGACTGGGTGACTGTCAGGGAAGGAAATGTGTAGGGCGAGTTCGTTTTGCATGTCCCGGTGCACTGGTTGGGTAGTGTTTACACATTTTACACCATTTCATTGGTCAAGAACTCTCCATCTACCAGCCATGCAAAACGAAGTTGGCCATTGATAGCTATCCAGCTAAACATTATGGAGGCGTGGCAAAATATTAATTAAAATGCAACGGTTCATATGCATGTACATTGCTGTCATTGTCAACAAAGTATTGAAGCATTGCAGCTTGAAACAAATGTAGCAAATAGTCAACCCGGCTAAACTAGTAACGTTACCAGCAGTGCAGTAACGCTAAAATAAGCATTAGCTAGATAGAATACTTGCAATATTGACCATAACTTACCGGATCCATTGGGCCCAATAATCGCAGTGAATTTGTGAAAGGGGCCGATGATTTGTCGGCCCTTGTAAGATTTGAAGTTTTCGATCTCTATTAGCTTCAAATAACCCATTATGATCAGATCGCTTGTGCGAAAACAAAGAATATGTGTTGTTGTGATAGCAGCTAATGCTAGCTAGCGATTGAACTCGTACCATGCACGCAAATTGTAAATATTTGTTAAAAATAATCAAAAGTTACATTATCGATCGGTGTGCCAGGCTAACTAACGCGATTAGCTTGCAACAACAATGCGCCATTTTCCAGTCCTCCTGCAGGATTGGAGACCACTGAGCGCGCGTAAGGGAACGACTTCTCGCGAGATCTTACTGCTACGATTTATCAAAATGCCATAATAAACTTCAAGCGTTTATGTTTATTTCAAATGTCAGTACACTGGCTGATAAAATTATTACAGTGAAATTGATTTCAGACCGCAATCATTTTAGAAGGTTTAAATGCCAAAGCAACCAAATATCTGTTTTGTTTAACTTTTCAGCCCACTACAGTCCCGTTCAAAACTATAGGGAGAATGTATAAAGTTGATTTGCCGATGGACAACCTTTCCAATGTGGCAGTGGAACGCCGACTGGCCACGGAGGCTGCGCTCCAGGCTCGGATCTTCAAGCATTGGAGAGAAGAGAACTTGAGGCGATGGAGGGTCAATGAGAGAAGGCCTTCGGTAAGCAACAGAGGGCAAGATATAGACAGACAGTGGGGTGTATTCATGGATGCCAAAGGAAGCCAGGCTTCCCCAAAAAATTGACCAAGAAAAAAAGAAAATACAAACACATTTTCTTCAATTCACAAGAGGCTAAATGTACAGTACACAGCCAAAAGGATATGGACACCCCTCCAAGTTAATGAATTTGGCTATTTCAGCCACACCCGTTGCTGGCAGGTGAATAAAATTGAGCATACAATCTCCATAGACAAATATTGGCAGTAGAATGGCCTGTACTAAAGAGCTCAGTGACGTTCAACGTGGCACTGTCATAGGATGCCACCTTTCCAACAAGTCAGTTTGTAAAATTTCTGCCCTGCTAGAGCTGCCCAAATCAACTGTAAATTCTGTTATTGTGAGTAGCAACAATGGCTCAGCCGCAAATGTTCATCGGGAGTTTCATGAAATGAGTTTCCATGGCCAAGCAGCCGCACGCAAGCCTAAGATCACCATGCGCAATTCTGATCTTTGTGGAAGAACTTAACTGGCCTGCACAGAGCCCTGACCTCAACCCTATCGAACACCTTTGGGATGAATTGGAACGCCGACTGTGAGCCAGGCCTAATCGGCCAACATCAGTGGCTGAATGGAAGCAAGTCCCTGCAGCAATGTTCCAACATCTAGTGGAAAGCCTTCTCAGAAGAGTGGATGCTGTTATAGCAGCAAAGGGGGGACCAATTCCATATTAATGCCCATGATTTTGGAATGAGATGTTCGATGAGCAGGTATCCACATACTTTTGGCCATGTAGTGTATCTGACCGGAGAATAGCGCCCCTCTGTCTCAGTATGTGTAGCCTATCTACCTGATCATGTCTGGTCAGAAAGAGTTTGACATTGTTGCCCCCGTAGCATTGAATGCAAGCGAAGCCAGAGAGCATTTGGCCTCCCTTGATCATTTAAAAAAAAAAGAATAATAGCCAATCAGCATTGAGCTAAACTGAGTGAACTCCACTGTGAATGGTCCTGGCGCACAAAAAAAAAAGTTTAAAGGGAAGCCAGTTTGGATTTGGCTTCACACCAATCACATCACATCAAGCCAAACGTCATTATTGACAAAAAAATTGTAATTGTTGCATCTCGTTGTGTTGTCCTCTGGTGGCTAGCTAGCTAGCTAAAATTGTTCCATTCCTAAAATTGTATGGAGATGTGGTTTTACTTAATTCTCCGTACTGGCCAATGATTATAACAGTGATTCTGATCCAACCATATTGGTACATTGTGCACCTGGCCTGAGAGGCTGGAAGTTCAACATGTAGCTAGATGTAGTAGACTAATGTTAACTAGCTGGCTAATCGTTGCCCATGAAAGGAAATTAGGCTAGTGAGTAAGCATTTTAGCCAGGTAGCCTAGGACAACAAAATTAAAAGCGTGTACTGTATCACAGAGTGAAAGACAGTTTTGGCAACATGAAAGAGAGGAGGATGGCGTTGGTGTTTCTCTACAAGTAGGGGGAGTCAACATGTTTTTTCTACTTACACACGCGCAAACACACACCACAAAAACACACACATACACTCTAACACACACACACCAGCCAAGGATGCAGATCAGGAAGCCAGTCTGGTGAGACTGTGAGCCGTGACATTGTGAGTACTCACAGGTTTAAAAAAAAAAAATGTAAATTACAAAACTAATTGAAGAAATTAAATGATGCGTACACACTCACTCAGGAAAGATAAAGAGCACATTAGACGCGACAACACACACACACACATTATGCGTGGGCAGAGTGAGTGTCCTTTTATCAAAGCTTTTCCCCTCGTCTCGTTTGCCTGACTGACTTGGTATGAATAGATTCATCCCAGTGGGAAGCATCATTATAAATGCTTATGTTCACGCTGTTTTTTCATGTCAATTATGTGGTTTCTGTTAATGACCCATTATGCATAGTAGCTTCGCTGCACTACAGACACAGACATTGTGATTCAGACAGATATCTCCAGAGCCATTTTAGCAGGTAGTCTCTTGACTTAGGAGGTTCAACCAGCCTAATCTTGTGAGCTGACATTCTGTTTCACTGAAGTAAAATATCAGAGCGGGTCTGTCTGGCTACGAGGCTAATTGAGTCTATGGCTGACCCTTCCTCGAGGTAAAAATGGTTCGTAATGACAAATCTAAAGTCAGACTACACATTACCCCGAAGAGTAAGGGAGAAGAGAAGATGTTAACCTGGCTGGTTGAGAAAATTCCAAGACTGTGCAAAGCTGTCATCAAGGAAATTGGTGGCTACTTTGAAGAATCTCAAATATAAAATATATTTTGATTTGTTTAGCACTTCTTTGGTTACATGATTCCATATGTGTTATTTAATCGTTTTGATGTCTTCACTATTATGTAGAAAATAGTACAAATAAAGAAAAACCCTTGAATCAGTAGGTACTCATTCAGTAGGAGAAAGTACTCACACCTACTCATTCAAGGATATATATATATATGTATGTGTGTGCATATATATATATATATATATATATATCTACAGTTGATGTCGGAAGTTTACATACACTTCGATTGGAGTCATTAAACTCGTTTTTCAACCACTCCACAAATTTCTTGTTAATTAACAAACTATAGTTTTGGCAAGTCGGTTAGGGCATCTACTTTGTGCATGACACAAGTAATTTTTCCAACAATTGTTTATGGTTTATTATTGATTATTTCACTTATAATTCACTGTATCACAATTCCAGTGGGTCAGAAGTTTACATACACTAAGTTGACTGTGCCTTTAAACAGCTTGGAAAATTCGCAAAAATTATGTCATGGCTTTAGAAGCTTCTGATAGGCTAATTGACATCATTAGAGTCAATTGGAGGTGTACCTGCGGATGTATTTCAAGGCCTACCTTCAAACTCAGTGCCTCATGGGGAAAATCAAGATAAATCAGCCAAAACCTCAGAAAAAATATTGTAGATCTCCACAAGTCTGGTTCATCCTTGGGAGCAATATCCAAAAGCCTGAAGGTACAAAGCCTGAAGGTACCACGTTCATCTGCACAAACAATAGTGTGCAAGTATAAAAAACCATGGGACCACGCAGCCATCATACCACTTAGGAAGGAGACGCATTCTGTCTCCTAGAGTTGAATGTACTTTGGTGTGAAAAGTGCAAATCAATCCCAGAACAATAGCAAATTACCTTGTGAATATGCTAGAGGAAAGAGGTACAAAAGTATCTATATCCACAGTAAAACAAGTCCTATATCGACATAACCTGAAAGGTTGCTCCAAAACCACCATAAAAAAAGCCAGACTTTGGTTTTCAACTGCACATGGGGACAAAGATGGTACTTTTTGGAGAAATGTCTTCTTGTCTGATGAAACAACTGTTTGGCCATAATGACCATTGTTATGTTTGGAGGAGAAATGCTTGCAAGACGAAGAACACCATCCCAACCGTGAAGCACAGGGGTGGCAACATCATGTTGTGGGGGTGCTTTGCTGCAGGAGGGACTGGTGCACTTAAAAAAATAGATGGCTTCATGAGGATGGACCATTATGTGGATATATTGAAGCAACATCTCAAGACATCAGTCAGGAAGTTAAAGCTTGGTTGCATATGGGTCTTCCAAATGGACAATGACCCCAAGCATACTTCCAAAGTTGTGGCAAAATGGGTTAAGGACAACAAAGTCAAGGTATTGGAGTGGCCATCACAAAGCCCTGACCTCAATCCCATAGAAAATTTGTGGGCAGAACTGAAATAGTGTGTGTGAGCAAGGAGGCCTACTAACCTGACTCAGTTACACCAGCTCTGTCAGGAGGAATGGGCCAAAATTCACCCAACTTATTGTGAGAAGCTTGTGGAAGCCTACCCGAAACGTTTGACCCAAGTTAAACAATTTAAAGGCAATGCTACCAAATACTAATTGAGTGTATGTAAACTTCTGACCCACTGGGAATGTGATGAAAGAAATAAAAGCTGAAATGAATAAATCTCTCTACTATTATTTCACATTCTTAAAATAAAGTGGTGATCCTAACTGACCTAAAACAGGAAATTTTTACTAGGATTAAATGTCAGGAATTGTGAAAAACTGTGTTTAAATGTATTTGGCTAAGGTGTATGTAAACTTCCGACTTCAACTGTACAGTCGTGGCCAAAAGTTTTGAGAATGACACAAATATTAATTTCCACAAAGTTTGCTGCTTCAGTGTCTTTAGATATTTTTGTCAGATGTTACCATGGAATACTGAAGTATAATTACAGGCATTTCACAAGTGTCAAAGGCTTTTATTGACAATTACATGAAGTTGATGCAAAGAGTCAATATTTGCATTGCTGACCCTTCTTTTTCAAGACCTCTGCAATCTGCCCTGGCATGCTGTCAATTCACTTCTGTGCCACATCCTGACTGATGGCAGCCAATTCTTGTATAACCAATGCTTGGAGTTTGTCAGAATTTGTGGGGTTTTGTTTGTCCACCCTCGTCTTGAGGACTGACCACAAGTTCTCAATGGGATTAAGGTCTGGGGAGTTTCCTGGCCATGGACCCAAAATATCGATGTTTTGTTCCTCGAGCCACTTGTCACTTTTACCTTATGGCAAGGTGCTCCATCATGCTGGAAAAGGCATTGTTCGTCACCAAACTGTTGCCGGATGGTTGGGAGAAGTTGCTCTCGGAGGATGTGTTGGTACCATTCTTTATTCATGGCTGTGTTCTTAGGCAAAATTGTGAGTGAGCCCACTCCCTTGGCTGAGAAGCAACCCCACAAATGAATGGTCTCAGGATGCTTTCCTGTTGGCATGACACAGGACTGATGGTAGCGCTCACCTTGTCTTCTCCGGACAAGCTTTTTTCCGGATGCCCCAAACAATCGGAAAGGGGATTCATCCGAGAAAATGACTTTACCCCAGTCCTCAGCCGTCCAATCCCTGTACCTTTTGCAGAATATCAATTTTTCCTGGAGAGAAGTGGCTTCTTTGCTGCCCTTCTTGACACCAGGCCATCCTCCAAAAGTCTTCACCTCACTGTGCGTGTAGATGCACTCACACCTGCCTGCTGCCATTCCTGAGCAAGCTCTGTACTGGTGGTGCCCCGATCCAGCAGCTGAATCAACTTTAGGAAATGGTCCTGGCGCTTGCTGGACTTTCTTGGGCGCCATGAAGCCTTCTTCACAACAATTGAACCGCCCTCCTTGAAGTTCTTGATGATACGATAAATGGTTGATTTAGGTGCAATCTTACTGCCAGCAATATCCTTGCCTGTGAAGCCCCTTTTGTGCAAAGCAATGATGACGGCACGTGTTTTCTTGCAGGTAACCATGGTTGACAGAGGAAGAACAATGATTCCAAGCACCACCCTCCTTTTGACGCTTCCAGTATGTTATTCGAACTCAATCGGCATGACAGAGTGATCTCCAGCCTTGTCCCACCTTCCGGAGACACCTGAAACCCCACCTCTTTAAGGAATACCTAGGATAGGATAAAGTAATCCTTCTCCCCCTCCCCCCCCCCCTTAAAAGACCTAGATGCACTATTGTAAAGTGGCTGTTCCACTGGATGTCATAAGGTGAAAGCACCAATTTGTAAGTCGCTCTGGATAAGAGCGTCTGCTAAATGACTTAAATGTAATGACTTAAATGTCCTCGTCAACACTCACACCTGTGTTAACGAGAGAATCATTGACATGTCAGCTGGTCCTTTTGTGGCAGGACTGAAATACAGTGGAAAACGTTTTTGGGGGATTCAGTTCATTGACATGGCAAAGAGGGACTTTGCAATTAATTGCAATTCATCTGATCATTCTTCATAACATTCTGGAGTATATGCAAATTGCCATCATACAAACTGAGGCAGCAGAAAATTTATATTTGTGTCATTCTCAAAACTTTTGGCCACGACTGTATATAGTAAAATCAGTTGTGATCATTGAAATAAGATGTCTATCTCACAACCATAGAGAGAAAACAACCATCATTGTTGATTCATCTACAGAAGCAATCGCATCATGAACCACTCCTTGGATCTTCATCCTTTCTTATATTTCTCCTTTTTCCCAGATTACATATTAGAGACTAAGGGAGATTGAAAAGCAGAGAGCCGCTGCCTGGGACTTCCAGCGCACGGAGCAGAACAGAGAGGATGAAGAGGAGGAGAGGAAAGCAATGGCGCTACAGAAGTAGAAGAGGATTGAGATGGACCGATATGACAAACGGCTGGCCAGAGAGCAGCACAAATAATAATCATAGAACACAACCACACTGAGACACTTCACTCATTACATTTTTCTTTACAGATACTTGGTGAGAGATATCTTGCCACATAACCATTCACAACAGAGACACACAAACACGTTACTGTCAAAGTACACTGCTCAAAAAAATTAAGGGAACACTTAAACAACACAATGTAACTCCAAGTCAATCACACCTCTGTGAAATCAAACTGTCCACTTAGGAAGCAACACTGATTGACAATACATTTCACATGCTGTTGTGCAAATGGAATAGACAACAGGTGGAAATTATAGGCAATTAGCAAGACACCCCCAATAAAGGAGTGGTTCTGCAGGTGGTGACCACAGACCACTTCTCAGTTCCTATGCTTCCTGGCTGATGTTTTGGTCACTTTTGAATGCTGGCGGTGCTTTCACTCTAGTAGTAGCATGAGACGGAGTATACAACCCACACAAGTGGCTCAGGTAGTGCAGCTCAACCAGGATGGCACATCAATGCGAGCTGTGGCAAGAAGGTTTGCTGTGTCTGTCAGCGTAGTGTCCAGAGCATGGAGGCGCTACCAGGAGACAGGTCAGTACACCAGGAGACGTAGAGGAGGCCGTAAGAGGGCAACAACCCAGCAGCAGGACCGCTACCTCCACCTTTGTGCAAGGAGGAGCAGGAGGAGCACTGCCAGAGCCCTGCAAAATGACCTCCAGCAGGCCACAAATGTGCATGTGTCTGCTCAAATGGTCAGAAACAGACTCCATGAGGGTGGTATGAGGGCCCGACGTCCACAGGTGGGGGTTGTGCTTACAGCCCAACACCATGCAGGACGTTTGGCATTTGCCAGAGAACACCAAGATTGGCAAATTCGCCACTGGCGCCCTGTGCTCTTCACAGATGAAAGCAGGTTCACACTGAGCACATGTGACAGACGTGACAGAGTCTGGAGACGCCGTGGAGAATGTTCTGCTGCCTGCAACATCCTCCAGCATGACCGGTTTGGCGGTGGGTCAGTCATGGTGTGGGGTGGCATTTCTTTTGGGGGCCGCACAGCCCTCCATGTGCTCGCCAGAGGTAGCCTGACTGTCATTAGGTACCAAGATGAGATCCTCAGACCCCTTGTGAGACCATATGCTGGTGCGGTTGGCCCTGGGTTCCTCCTAATGCAAGACAATGCTAGACCTCATGTGGCTGGAGTGTGTCAGCAGTTCCTGTAAGAGGAAGGCATTGATGCTATGGACTGGTCCGCCCGTTCCCCAGACCTGAATCCAATTGAGCACATCTGGGACATCATGTCTCGCTCCATCCACCAACGCCACGTTGCACCACAGACTGTCCAGGAGATGGCGGATGCTTTTGTCCAGGTCTGGGAGGAGATCCCTCAGGAGACCATCCGCCACCTCATCAGGAGCATGCCCAGGCGTTGTAGGGAGGTCATGCAGGCACGTGGAGGCCACACACACTACTGAGCCTCATTTTGACTTGTTTTAAGGACATTACATCAAAGTTGGATCAGCCTGTAGTGTGGTTTTCCACTTTAATTTGAGTGTGACTCCAAATCCAGACCTCCATGGGTTGATAAATTTGATTTCCATTGATCATTTGTGTGTGATTTTGTTGTCCGCACATTCAACTATGTCAAGAAAAACGTATTTAATAAGACTATTTCATTCATTCAGATCTAGGATGTGTTATTTTAGTGTTCCCTTTATTTTTTTTAGCAGTGTATAAAGAGATAGTGTACATGGTGAAACAATTGAAAGTCCCAGTTTTCACATAAAAAGAGGGACTGTTTTATTGTAAAAACAGTCTGTGACGGTGTATTTCTTTCCATCTTGTCTCCACCAGTCAGCGGTACCTGGCCAAGCAGCTGTACACCAGCCGACCCACAGCCCAGAACCACCCGGTTCAGCAGCAGCTCACGCTGGGGGATCACCAGCACAGACTCACCGCACAATACGGGATCTCAGATTCAGATGATAGGCACAACACAACAATAAAATCAAGTTTATAGGCACACGTTACATGCTTTCATGTCTTTTATCCCTAAGATTTAGTCACTAGGTCAAATGTTGAAGTGTTCTGCAACTTATTCTCTCAGGAGCTGTATTTGATGTATAAAGTGACTATCTAGCTGTTCTTTTATGTTTCATGTATCGTGGTCAGTATCTAATTTGGCTTATCTTTTGAAGATAAACATGCATGTTACCATCTTTAGACATGAATGCTAAGAGTAATTGAAATGATGACAACCCGATGATGCCTCTTTTGGTTCAGATTGTTCCAAGTTCTTTTTATTTAATCAATCACATATTTAGTTACACGTAGCTGATTCATAATGCAGATAGTTACATTGTCATTGGGCCCACAACATACAGTGCAAGACCCCCTCCATACAGTGATCCCAACCCACTTCACTTCAGTCTCAACCAATGGCACGAGCACACTAGCCCAGTCCCAGATCGGTTTGTACTGTCTTGCCAACTCCTACGACTTTAGCATGATAACAACCATAGGAGTTTGCGATACAACCCAAACAGATCTGGGACCAGGGTGTGAATTCACTACTGTACCTTCCAGTCCCCCAAATCCATTTGACTAGTGTTGCACCCCACACAAAGCACACAGAGGCACTCTGACTCCCCTCAGGCAGTGAAATACATAGTGTGCACAGTGTCCCTCCATCACAAATATAAAACCATGAATGTCATGTCCTAAAATAAGCCGTTGCTGTCATTCTCCTCTATATGCAATTCTTATTCACTTTTTTTATTTGCTTTTATGTTGTAAGTATAAAAAACAGGAAAGGAAAGTAACAGAGGGGAAAAAACAAACGCTTAGCGCTAAGTCTGGCTTAGACGATCTCCTCACTGACCACGTAAGAAGCAGAGCCAGATAGATATATAGGCAGGCAGGCTGGCAGGCAGTAGAGTGAGTATCTGTGTGTTCAGTAGTTCACTCATTCAAAGCAAACATTTGTCCTGAAATCACACCATGATAAACACAGATGGTTAGCAGCTCTTATTGGCACCCTCCCCATATAGTGCACTTTTGACCAGGGCATATGGTTATTTATCTGAACACAAAGGGCTCTGGTCATAAGTAGTGCACTATATAGGGAGCCATTTGTGACGCAATCCATAGTCGTGATAGAATAACTGGCATATTACTTCATTTTCTCATTCCCATATGAAAATAGATTTCTGAAAAGAAATGTTTTTGTCCTGAGTGTGTCTGTAACAGCAAACTACAGGGAGCTGGGCTCACTCAAACCTCTCGTTCAGACCCACTGTCTTTCTGCCAAGCCAGAGACAATCCCACTTTCTCTGTCCCATCTCCCTGGGGATGCACTGAACAGTAACGGTTTGGCTTGCAGTCAGACCTGGGTTCAAATAGTATTCACCCTTTCTCAAATACTTCAAGCTGTGCTTGATTGAGATTGCCTGGCACAATGGAACAAATAGAGGAGTCCCAAAAGTGCAAACCTTGGTCTCCGGCGATCCAGGCAGGCCCAATCAAACTCTTCTTTGAAATAAAAATGATCTTATTTGAACCTGGGTCTGTCTCAGAATAGGCTGTAGGCTAGATTGACTGGGTGAGCAGTGAGAGCAGAGCCAGCACATTGCATATGCTCCCTGTGGTGCTTCATCACAAGCTAGCTCACTGCATCCCTCCTTGCCTCATCATCACACTGCCTCAGCACAAAAAGTGTATGAAATGGCAACCTAGTCCCATAATTAGTGCACTACATAGGGAATAAATTGCATTTTCAGACACAGTACATAGACTCTCAACAGATACTCACTGGACTGCAAAGGGACACTTTAAAGTCAGGAAACAAAACATTGATGTACATGAGGAACATTATCCTACTTTTTAACCTCTGCTTTCAATAGGTGGGTTTTGATTCTACTGTATATTTTAAAATGACATTAGCTACTGATTAATCTCGACAACCAGAACCAAATCTCACATGCGCACTTCTACTAGTAGTGATGTAAAGTGTATATTTTTAGTTTTCATTTAGAGCGTTTGTAACATGAAATGGTGTGAAGATACATTTTTTGCCTTTTTTTCTGTACTATTGAATATTTGTTTTAACAGCCAAATCACCATCATCACCTTCAAAACAAGTATTCATTCATAGGTTCGTTGTTATAAAACACTAATTAAATGTATTTTTAAGTCAACTTTAAAGTAAACTTAAAACACACATTTTTATCCAACAAACTCATCGATAAATAACAATATTTTGGGTTGTATTTACATTCAGAGCGACATTTAAAAAAAAACGTGATCTTTCTAAGTCTCGTTCCTCTCTAGAGAGATACCTCTGTTCTCCTTCTCTAAATGCTTGTTTCTGTCTGCTTCTTGTCATCATTCTTACCATTGTCTAATTCAAAACAAAGAGTTTTTGGCATGTAAATATTATTCCTACTCAGCCCTACAAAGAACACATTCTACACATTAGATGCATAAAGCAACCAATCTACGCATATGCCTTTCAGCCCAATCTGCTGATCAGGTAAAAGCCTGTTTTGGATTGCCAGCGTGCATTGTTCATGGCTTGAATGAAAGAAAGATAGAGAGAATGTGTGTATTTTACTAGCAGCTAACTGTAAATATACAGAACTACTGCGCCCTACCACACATTATAGCGTGTAATAGTGTTATGTTATGCTATACTATGACATGAAGAGGTATGGGAAAGATGACATTTATCAGCTGACAGTTTAATACACCGTAGAAAGAGACAGACAGAATAGATACAGAAAGCTAGAGGTCTACATATAAATTACAATATCATACCAATAATGAAGTCACTCTTGTGGTGAAAAGGCGAGAGTAGAGTACAGTAGAGTAGAGAGGAGTAGAGTACAGTAGAGTAGAGAGGAGTAGAGAAGAGAGGAGTAGAGAGGAGTAGAGAAGAGAGGAGTAGATTAGAATAGAGAAGAGTAGATTAGAATAGAGAAGAGTAGAGAGGAGTAGATTAGAAGAGAGGAGTAGATTGGAGTAGAGAAGAGGAGTAGAGTAGAGAGGAGTAGATTAGAGTAGAGAATTTGAGTAGATTAGAGTAGAGAGGAGTAGATTAGAGTAGAGAGGAGTAGAGTAGAGGAGTAGAGTAGAGAGGAGAAGATGAGTAAAGTAGAGTAGATAAGAGAGAAGTAGATAAGAGAGGAGTAGAGTAGATAATAGAGGAGTAGAGTAGATTAGAGAGGAGTAGAGTAGATTAGAGAGGAGTAGAATAGATTAGAGAGGAGTAGAGTAGATTAGAGAGGAGTAGAGTAGATTAGAGAGGAGTAGAGTAGATAAGAGAGGAGTAGATAAGAGTAGAGAGGAGTAGAGAAGAGTATATAAGAGTAGAGAGGAGAAGAGGAGTAGAGTAGATAAGAGTAGAGAGGAGTATAGTAGAGTAGATAAGAGTGGAGTAGAGTATATAAGAGAGGAGTAGAGTAGATTAGAGAGGAGTAGAGTAGATAAGAGAGGAATAGAGTAGATAAGAGAGGAGCCGAGTGGATAAAAGAGGAGTAGAGTAGATAAAAGAGGACTAGAGTAGATAAGAGAGGAGTAGAGTAGATTAGAGAGGAGTAGAGTAGATAAGAGAGGAATAGAGTAGATAAGAGAGGAGCCGAGTGGATAAAAGAGGAGTAGAGTAGATAAAAGAGGACTAGAGTAGATAAGAGAGGAGTAGAGTAGATTAGAGAGGAGTAGAGTAGATAAGAGAGGAATAGAGTAGATAAGAGAGGAGCCGAGTGGATAAAAGAGGAGTAGAGTAGATAAAAGAGGACTAGAGTAGATAAGAGAGGAGTAGAGTAGATTAGAGAGGAGTAGAGTAGATAAGAGAGGAGTAGAGTAGATTAGAGAGGAGTATAGTAGATTAGAGAGGAGTAGAGTAGATAAGAGAGGAATAGAGTAGATAAGAGAGGAGCCGAGTGGATAAAAGAGGAGTAGAGTAGATAAGAGAGGACTAAGGACTAAGAGTAAGGATGTAATCTGGTGCTCTGTGTTGAGGGCCAGTAGGCCCTGGAACTCATAATGAACATGTTGTACATATCTATAATACTGTATATGGCTAGATAGATAACATTGTAGAATAACAGATGCTTCTGAATGGTCAGTAGTATATTGATCATATAGTCAGTGATCTTATCAATGGAAAAGTCAGTCAAGTAGATAGCTAGATAGATAGATGTGTTAGAGATAGCTAGGAGTGTGTGGGCAGTGGGCATGTTTATATTGTTGACATGTTGTACTGTAGTTGACAGAGATATTTTGGTCTAACAGATAAACAGTTACTAAGGCAATGGGATTATCTAAAACGGCCACCTCTAACTAACTAGCCTAATCTAAAATGGCAGCCGAGTTGGGCAGGCCATTGGTGGTGGTGTTGGGATTGAGGGGGGAGCTGTCCTGCAGTGTGCCCGGGTCCGGGGTGGCTTCACTGGGTCGGCTGTACTGGCTGACCAGGGAGTCTTCCATGGTCACCTCGGTGACAGCAATGCTACCGTTGTTATAGCCATCCAGGTTGTCGTCACTGATACACAGTTTGCTCTCATCACACAGAGACGGCTGGCTGGCTGTCCGCTTCTCCTCGTTGTCACTACAGGATGGAGGGAGAAATTGTGGGGAGAGAGGGGGGGGGGGTAGAGAAAGACGGATAGAGAGGTATAGAAAGAAAGAGGGAGATGAAAGGAGGTTGGTAGGTGGGAGAGTGTTACTATGTGTGGGTGGTTCACCAGTGGAGGCTGCTGAGGGATGACGGCTCATAATAATGGAGCGAATGGAATGGCATCAAACCATGTGTTTGATGTATTTGATACCATTCTACTGATTCCGCTCCAGCCATTACCACGAGCCCGTCCTCCCCAATTAAGGTGCCACCAACCTCCTGTGCGGTTCACATACCAATGTCAGTCATTGTATTGTATCACATAGCCATAGGAAGGGTATTGGCTAGCTATACTGGGAAAAGAAGAGGATGCATGGGAGAGCCTCTAGAAAAAACATAGACTATTTGGACGAAAGGCATGCAGGAAAAGCATGCAGAGTAGAGCACCTTACAGCATACCTCTCAAGAGATCTGGCAAAGCAGGGGAAAGCATTATGGGAGAGAGGAACAGTAATGAACACAGGACGCTGGGATAAAAACACACATATCTTTTCAAACAGGGAATCAACGCGATCATGTTGACATTGAAAACATGCTAATTTGCGGGGTATTGACTTGCATTGTTTGTTTTTATTATTATTATTATTTATTTTTTTGCAATTTCATGACAGCAGCCAGGTAAACAAAGCCAAACCATGGATCGCTGTCTTACCTTGTCCAAAGACTGCTTACAAGGTAAGGAAACCAATGTCATTTTGTAACTTGGGTAAACTATCTTTTTAACTAATATTCAACAATTGTATAATCTACAGGTTTGAAGGAATATTAATACATGATCAATGCCTAATAATCAGTATATCGTCTGATTAGACAGGCCAACCTGTACTCTCCGAATGTTTCATCCTTCATAGGGCGCGCCTCAGAGTCTACCTGACCCTCCTCCTTATCTTTGACTGAGAGAGAGAGAGAGAGAGAGAGAGAGAGACAGACAGACAGAGACAGAGAGACAGAGACAGAGAGAGAGAGACAGAGAGAGAGAGCGAGACAGAGAGAGAGACAGAAAGAGAGAGACAGAGAGAGAGAGAGACAGAAAGAGAGAGAGAGACAGAAAGAGAGAGCGCGACAGGGAGGGAGAGAGAGACAGAAAGAGAGAGAGAGACAGAAAGAGAGAGAGAGACAGAAAGAGAGAGCGCGACAGGGAGGGAGAGAGAGACAGAAAGAGAGAGAGAGACAGAAAGAGAGAGCGCGACAGGGAGGGAGAGAGAGAGAGACAGAGAGACAGAGAGAGAGAGCGTGACAGGGAGGGAGAGAGCGTGACAGGGAGGGAGAGAGAGAGACAGAAAGAGAGAGCGCGACAGGGAGGGAGAGAGAGAGACAGAAAGAGAGAGAGAGACAGAGAGAGAGACAGAAAGAGAGAGACAGAGAGAGAGAGAGACAGAAAGAGAGAGAGAGACAGAAAGAGAGAGCGCGACAGGGAGGGAGAGAGAGACAGAAAGAGAGAGAGAGACAGAAAGAGAGAGAGAGACAGAAAGAGAGAGCGCGACAGGGAGGGAGAGAGAGACAGAAAGAGAGAGAGAGACAGAAAGAGAGAGCGCGACAGGGAGGGAGAGAGAGAGAGACAGAGAGAGAGAGCGTGACAGGGAGGGAGAGAGCGTGACAGGGAGGGAGAGAGAGAGACAGAAAGAGAGAGCGCGACAGGGAGGGAGAGAGAGAGACAGAAAGAGAGAGAGAGACAGAAAGAGAAAGCGCGACAGGGAGGGAGAGAGAGAGACAGAAAGAGAGAGCGCGACAGGGAGGGAGAGAGAGACAAAAAGAGAGAGAGAGACAGAAAGAGAGAGCGCGACAGGGAGGGAGAGAGAGACAGGAAGAGAGAGCGCGACAGGGAGGGAGAGAGAGACAGAAAGAGAGAGAGAGACAGAAAGAGAGAGCGTGACAGGGAGGGAGAGAGAGAGACAGAAAGAGAAAGCGCGACAGGGAGGGAGAGAGAGAGACAGAAAGAGAGAGAGAGACAGAAAGAGAGAGCGCGACAGGGAGGGAGGAGAGAGACAGAAAGAGAGAGAGACAGAAAGAGAGAGCGCGACAGGGAGGGAGAGAGAGAGACAGAAAGAGAGAGAGAGACAGAAAGAGAGAGCGCGACAGGGAGGGAGAGAGAGAGACAGAAAGAGAGAGAGAGACAGAAAGAGAGAGCGCGACAGGGAGGGAGAGAGAGAGAGACAGAGAGAGACAGAGAGACAGAGAGACAGAGAGTGACAGGGAGGGAGAGAGAGAGAGACAGAGAGAGAGACAGAAAGAGAGAGCGCGACAGGGAGGGAGAGAGAGAGAGACAGAGAGAGACAGAGAGACAGAGAGAGAGAGAGCGTGACAGGGAGAGAGAAAGAGAGACAGAAAGAGAGAGAGAGACAGAAAGAGAGAGCGCGACAGGGAGGGAGAGAGAGAGAGACAGAGAGACAGAGAGACAGTGACAGGGAGAGAGAAAGAGAGATAATTGAATTTCGGTATCTGTTCATTAATCAGTAGAATGTCCTTTCTAAGCTAGTGGCTGACTGAGGTTTTGGTAATGCCATAGACGCTGGCCAGTTAGTGAACTAGCAGCACAACAATATAGATAATGTGTTGTGCTTTTTTAGAGCTGCCTGGTCTGCTACATATCATGTGATTTGTCAGAAACTCCCTGACATATAGGGTTTCTCAGAAACAATCTGGTATGGCCCAACTCGGTGGACTTGTGGTTGGAGTGTCCGCCCTGATATTGGAAGTTTTATTCCCGGCCGAGTCATACCAAAGACTGTAAAAATGGGACCTGATGCATCTGGATGTCATAAGGTGAATGCACCAATTTGTAAGTCGCTCTGGATAAGAGCGTCTGCTAAATGACTTAAATGTAAATGTAAATGTAAATCTTTGCTTGGCACTCAGCATTAAGGAGATAGATTGGGGCTAAGGCCCTGTGATTGACTAGCATCCTGTCCAGGAGGTGTACTTGTACATCAAGCTGCCTCAAACTATAGAAACAGCCAAGGCTCCTGCCAGGCTACTTACTTACCATATTTTATATGTGGTTTGTTAGAAACTACATTCTACAGTATATGTGGTGTGTTAGAAACTACATTCTACAGTATATGTGGTGTGTTAGAAACTACATTCTACAGTATATGTGGTTTGTTAGAAACTACATTCTACAGTATATGTGGTGTGTTAGAAACTACATTCTACAGTATATGTGGTGTGTTAGAAACTACATTCTACAGTATATGTGGTGTGTTAGAAACTACATTCTACAGTATATGTGGTGTGTTAGACCTGACGTGGTTTGTCTGGTATCTGGTGGTGTTATATTTACACCTACCTGAATACTTTCCCCCTTTGCCTCTCTTGATAAAGCAGAGGATGAGCAGCACCAGCAGCAACAGCACGATGGCGCTCACAAGCCCAATAAACCAGCCCTGAGTAGCAAAGCCTGTCTGCACATCCATCACCCCTACATAGGTAGGGAGGGAGGGAGGGAGGGAGGGAAGACAGATGGGAATGGACAGAGGTCGAGTGAAAGGGAGAGAGGGTCGTAGCAAGGGATCGTAGAGAGACGTAGGGGGATGAAAGGAAGGATGAAAGGAAGAGAAGAGATTAAGAAGAGAGGGTGGGTATGGAGCGCACACGCACTGTGGCTCAGTCGATACACATACTGACACAGACATAACCTAACATACATTACACTAGGGATGTAGGAAATACAGTCCAATTCTCCAAACAAATACTACTAATGGAGCACTTCATTTGGCCTCTGAACGTCTTGCCATCTAGTCTCTTTCATGTAGGACATTTCAAAGCAAAGCACTTCCAACAATAGCAGAGTGCTGCTGTACACTGTCAGATGTAGGCAGGAGAGGCCCAAAGGAGAAGCTGTTTGTGTCTGTATATGTGTGTGTGTGTGTGTGTGTGTGTGTGTGTGTGTGTGTGTGTGTGTGTGTGTGTGTGTGTGTGTGTGTGTGTGTGTGTGTGTGTGTGTGTGTGTGTGTGTGTGTATTCTTGCATTCACATGTGTGTCTGCCTGCCTGTCTGGTGTGTGTGTGTGTACCGGCTATGCTCCAGTACCTGCTCCCTCTGATCTCAGGGACGGACGCATCTGGGGACGTGTTTAACTATACTTGTGGGGACCAGAAGTTTTAGGGTTAAGGTAAGTTTTTTAGGTTAGGGAAAATAGGATTTTGAATGGGACTGTTTTAGGGTTAAGGTAAGTTTTTAGGTTAGGGAAAATAGGATTTTGAATGGGACTGAATTGTGCGTCCCCACAACGTTACATAAGTATACTTGTGTCCCCCCACAAGTAACTGTGTGTGTGTGTGTGTGTGTGTGTGTGTGTGTGTGTGTGTGTGTGTGTGTGTGTGTGTGTGTGTGTGTGTGTGTGTGTGTGTGTCTGCGTCTAGGTGTGTGTGTACAGCCTGTGATTCCTGCCAATCCCTCGGTTTCAGTCTCCCAGAATATATAATATATATATATATATTTATATATATTACTGCCTCCGGTACCTGCTCCCTTTGTGGTGATCTCAGTCTCCCAGAAGGTGTTGTTGCTGAAGGTGAATCTGAGGCGGTACTGTGACCCCGGGGTCAGACCTTTCAGCTGGTAGAATGATGCAGACGAGTTCAGCTTCTCAGACTGCTTCCACTTCCCACCGTCTGAAGACAAAATAACCACTTTATTTGTTTAGACATAGAAATAGACTAAATATATATTTTTCCTTCTTGTTCTTACAGGCAGGGGAGTGAAGTTATATTTACAGATTTATTTTAAAAACATGTCAGTCTCCTCCAGAGCGACTCTGTTTAAATTTCACGTTTCCAGTCAGTTACAAGTGTGTTTGGTGTTTCCACAGGTATACTGTTGGTCAGCTGGTAGTGTATGTTCTTGTTGAGGTATTGTACCTGCACGGCCACATGCACACACAAAGCTCATACGTACCTTGCTTGTTGAGGTACTGGACCTGGAAGCTCACACTCCTCTGTCTCTGGCCTGGCACCCAGCTCAGGTTAACAGACTTCTCTCCTACATACAAGCTGATGTTGGACGGAGGAGCTGGAATGGGTTGAGAAGGGGTTCGGGTGATTCTAATGGAACCAGTTGTAACCATGGCAGTAGCAAATTAGAAAGTTAGAAACCATGATGCATCTGCAACAATCAGTTATTATTATAAAGACTAAGATGCCTAGTTTGTGGTGCAGTGTTTTATTTGAAATACATTTGATATTTTTACAATAATTTTGTACAGATTTCACCCCAAATTCTCATTACCGAAATGCATCCAGATTAAATTATCTGATAATTTTATACAATTTTACTTTAGAAAAACCAAACTTAACTGAATAAAACACAAAATATGTTGCTGTTGTTTGTCCATAAATCATACAAATTGTATACTAGTTGAAGTTTACATTAAACTATAATATTTCTTAAAAACACAGTGTGTTTGTTTCTCAATTACATAACACTTTTTCAAGTTGCTGTAAAAATTCCAATCAAAGTTTTATTCACCCACGATACATCATCTAGAGGAGTAGTCCTTAGATGAGCACAAGTTCATTTCATTTATTCACCCATGATACATCATCTAGAGGAGTAGTCCTTAGATGAGCACAAGTTCATTTCATTTATTCACCCATGATACATCATCTAGAGGAGTAGTCCTTAGATGAGCACAAGTTCATTTAATTTATTCACCCATGATACATCATCTAGAGGAGTAGTCCTTAGATGAGCACAAGTTCATTTCATTTATTCACCCATGATACATCATCTAGAGGAGTAGTCCTTAGATGAGCACAAGTTCATTTCATTTATTCACCCATGATACATCATCTAGAGGAGTAGTCCTTAGATGAGCACAAGTTCATTTCATTTATTCACCCATGATACATCATCTAGAGGAGTAGTCCTTAGATGAGCACAAGTTCATTTCATTTATTCACCCATGATACATCATCTAGAGGAGTAGTCCTTAGATGAGCACAAGTGCATTTAATTTATTCACCTATATGCCTTCAGAATGAGGATCTTATTCTCAAAACAACCCCTTTACGACACTTGACCTTCTTATTGCCGAAATGACTTAAAAGCTCAAATTGAGAAAAACTTAGATAATTATTACCTTACCAACGTGGAGGCATGAATGGGCTTTAGTGATGTGTTTGCTGACTCATAATTGTTTGCTGACTCATAATAGCTGTCTCCTATTACCTGAAGATTACCAAAACACACATTTCTAATTTCCACATAATATTTATGTTTCTAATTTCCGCATCATTTTTCGGTCTGTTTCAGTCATGAGAACCTTAATTTAAGTAATGATAATAAGCTCATTATAATGTAAAGTCAGGGGATGTGCTGGTAACTTTAATTATTCACAAGGCCCACTGCTTACACCTATTGTATAGCTTTTTTTTGTGAAACATCAGTTATTTGATTAAGTAGGGGTTGTCAAGAAATACACATTTAATTTACTTGAAGCCACAATATGGAGTTTGTGTTTCAGCAAAGAGCAACCCTGCCACTTAAAGGAGGAGATTTTGACAGGTGCACCTGTTTTAGCGCTTACCTATACTGTCGTCTGATATCCCAAGACAGTTTTGGTCCATATCCCACATATTTAAATACTTTATAGGCATATCATGTTATGTAATTTATCCTTAGGATCCCATTTAATTTTGAAATGCATCTAAAATATCTTGGAACCACACATATCCATGTCATTATTACACCAACATTGCCTGTAAAGGCCTTGGAGAAATTTATTTTTATTTTTATAGTGACTTATTTATACTTAAATCCACGTTTGAAAATACATGCGCGTAATTACAGTCAGGTTAAAATAAATAGTGGGGGTACGCCATACCGGTAAAACGTGAGCCGATCACAATTAATAAAACATGCCCCAAAAAATATAGGCTAATACACCATTATTTAATTAACATGAACAATTTGCGATATATTTTGTGGTATACGCTTCAAATTGCGTTGTGGTTTGAGAAGAACCCTACACTTTGTCAAGGCGTGGATGAGTGGCCGAGGTTTATGGATTGAAACTCTTGGCCTTCCGTAGAGACGCTCGCGGACAAGGCGGAGATGTGTGGCGGAGACCGAGGTGCGCGTGGACAACAGTGGATCCATCAATACAGGCTACAAGTGTAGGTCTCACAACATTCACATCATTTCATTACGCTACTGGTAGGATAAATTATGTCTGTTCCTATTCATCAAATTGCGTGTGCACAGTGCACGTGAACGAAAGTGCGCGTGTAGCCTACAGCCTTTGTTAAGTTATTGACAATCGGATGAAAACATCATAACATCATCACATTAAAAGGCATACTGTAGGCAGCGTGATGCATACTATAGGCAGCGTGTCCATAATGCTAGGAAAAGCTAAGCTTTCCCTAAAGTAATTGAATTAAATAGCCAAAATTATATAGCCTAATTAGCGTATTCCTGTCTATACAGAAATCTAAAATAAAATAATTAAAAATAGGCTACTACACCAGAAAGCATGATTTGGCCACAGAGGAACATGAGCTTCTTAGATTGTTTTAAATCGCATTGCCTATAGCTAGAAGGGCAGCGTGCGTAGCAAATACCAAATATACTGAACAAAAATATTAACGCAACATGCAACAATTTAAAAGATTTTACTGGGTTACAGTTCATAAGGGAATCAGTCAATTGAAATAAATTAGGCCCTAATCTATGGATTTAACATGACTGGGCAGGGGTGCAGCCATGGGTGGGCTTTGGAGGGCATAGGCCCACCCACTTCGCAGCCAGGCCCAGCCACTGGGGAGCCAGGCCCAGCCAATCAGAATGGGTTTTTCCCATTACAGACATAAATACTCCTCACCCTCGCATTGTGTTGTGTGACAAAACTGCACATTTTAAAGTGGCCTTTTATTGTCCCCAGCACAAGGTGTACCTGTGTAATGATCATGCTGTTCAATCAACTTCTTGATAAGCCACACCTGTCAGGTGGATGGATTATTTTGGCCATGGAGACATTTCTCACTAACAGGGATGTAAACAAATTTGTGAACAAAATTTTAGAGAAATAAACTTTTTGCAAGGATGGAACATTTTCTTGGATTTTTTTCTTTCAGTTCATGGAATATTGGACCAACACACATGTTGTGTTTATATTTTTGTTCAGTGTAGATGATTGTTAAGTTGCGACTGTGAGTGAAAAGCAGAAAGACCCAGCCAGGCACATCTCAATATTTAAAAATACAATCATGGAAAAACTGTTTAGAAAGCAAATGGCTATTGCTGTATAGAGTTGACAATGAAAAGACTCCAATCTGTCTTTTAGTTATCAACATTCTTAATTTAAAGGAGCGAACAATAGCCTATCTTACATCGGCCATATCCCCGGTAAGTGTGCATATTAACTGTCTTCAAATAAAATAAAATAAAATACTGTGAAATGCTTACTTTACAAGCCCTTAACCAACAATGCAGTTTAAAGAAAATAGAGTTAAGAAAATATTTACTAAATAAAGTTATTTAAAAAAACATTTTTTAAGTAACACAGCAAAATGACTATAACGAGGCACTATACAGGGGATACTGGTACTGAGTCAATGTGTGGGGGTACAGGTTAGTCGAGGTCATTTGTACACGTAGGTAGGGGTAAAGTGACTATGCATAGATAATAAACAGAGAGTAGCAGCAATGTAAAAACAAAGGGGTGGCCAATGAAAATAGTACTGGTAGCCATTTGATTAATTGTTCAGCAGACTTATGGCTTGGGGGGTAGAAGCTGTTAAGAAGCCTCTTGGACCTAGACTTGGCACTCTGGTACCACTTGCCATGTGATAGCAGAGAGAACAGTCTATGACTTTGGTGACTGGAGTCTTTGACTATTTTTGGGGCCTTCCTCTGACACCGCCTATAATATGCCACGTTTGTTTGTTTTTGGACAATAATTTCCTCCTCCAGGTTAGATGGACGTCATATTCTATGTGTCTCATCTTTTCGTAGGACGATTATATGGATCAGACAACATCTGTTTGTCAGTGTCAGCAGAGTAGGCTACCCTGTCATTTTTGTAGTATAAAAAAATATGCAAAGAAATTAATTCCACTTTCACCCCTGATTACAGTACTTATAATTAAGATGAGGGGTATTTTAGTCAATTTTATTAAGATCAGTGATTTCAGTATTATGCAAGTCAAATTTTGTGATTAACAGATGACAGTTTGATGATGTATTGGGTTAATGAATCTCTAGTAGAGCTCAGTACAGTTCTTCAATGGCAAACTTTGCAACACTCATTACCAAAACATACATTCTCATCTCCAAAACCTGTTTATTATTGTCATAAGCACCAATATTTAGAAAATAATAGGAGAAATAAATGTCTACTTTAGTCATTTTGGCCGAATCAGATGGTGTGCCTTTTGTTCTTTATCCAAATATGTGTACATAAAAATAATAAGTCATTTTGACAAAAAACAAGATTCAGAAAAGGTTGTGTGTTGCATTAATGAGATAAATGACAAAGTAAAAGTTTATAGTTAAATAAGAAATATATTTGTTTTCATTGTATGTTTACCTCAGGCCTTTTCATTTTGTAAGCAATGTTAAAAAAATATTAGATTTGTTAATAACTTTTTGGGACTTCAGAAACTGTTGCGGTAATGAGAATTTGACATTGCTAGTTGTGGAAATTGTAGTAGAATGCATAATATTTCATCAATAAACATAACAATAATTATGAAATAGATCAATACAGATTCTAGTCTTAGTGATCCAAGAAGAATTATGGTGGAAAATGTTTATTTCAATTGTGTGCCATTTTCGTGAGAATCACCAAGTTAGAATCTCTTTCACCCTTTTAGTGTTAAACCACTCAGTAATATTACTTATGCGCTAATGTCACCACAGCATGATACATCCACCAGTAAACACTATGTTTTAATGTTGGGTTTTATGTGTATGAAACCGGGAGACACATTTCCACATTGTGTAGACAAAACCGTTGTTCTACTTCTAATCGTCCTGCAGTACTGCCTCCGTCCAGTGTGGTGCCTGGTGATGGGCTGTCAATCAATCAACCTGTTAGTGTTAACCCTCTCAGTGTGTTCATATAAATCTCCTGCAGTACTGCCTCCGTCCAGTGTGGTGCCTGGTGATGGGCTGTCAATCAATCAACCTATTAGTGTTAACCCTCTCAGTGTGTTCATATAAATCTCCTGCAGTACTGCCTCCGTCCAGTGTGGTGCCTGGTGATGGGCTGTCAATCAATCAACCTATTAGTGTTAACCCTCTCTGGTTGTTCATATAAATACTCCTCCTGCAGTACTACCTCCGTCCAGTGTGGTAGCTCCCTCCCTGGTGATAGGCTCTCCGTCCCCGGCCGAGGTGCGCCCCCTCAGGTAGAAGCGGTAGCGGCTGTGAGGGTCCAACTGCTTCAGGGTCAGGTGAGTGACCTTGTGATCGTCTATCGTCTCCACCTGCATCGGGCTGTCACTCTTTACGACTACAGAGGACAGACAGGAAGGTTAGGGTGTGTGTGTGTGTGTGTGTTTATTTGTGTGTGTGTGTGTCTGTCAGTGTGGTCGTCTATGGTTTCCACCTGCATCGGGCTGTCGTCACTCTTCACGACTATAGGGGCATAGAGAGGAAAGGTCGACTAGAACAGTCAATAACGTTTTTCTGTGACAGAATTTGAGGAATAGTCTATAACATTATGTAGGTTTGTCTCTGACATAGTTGAGGAAGGGTCTATAACATTATGTAGGTTTGTCTCTGACATAGTTGAGGAAGGGTCTATAACATTATGTAGGTTTGTCTCTGACAGAATTTGAGGAATGGTCTATGACGTTATGTAGGTTTGTCTTGATGGATTGATGGAATATGATTGATATATAATTCACTAGCCATCTCTAGAAGTGACTGGTAATACATCAACAATATGTCACTGAGAAACAACAGAGATAGAGATAGATCAGTGATACCATATGATAATAAGTAGCACTGTTGTCTTTTACAAGACAGAGAAACAGACAAGACGTGTAGACTTACTATGACAGTCAGTTGAACACACATATTTACATTTTAGTAATTTAAAGGAGTAATTAGGATTAAGTGCCTTGCTCAAGGGCACATCACTAGATTACTAGACTACCCTCGTCTAATTAAAGATAGCCAGTTAAGGGGGAGAGGTGTAGTAAGGTAACCACTCTGGTACTGCAGCAGGTATCCTTTGAGAACTCCGTTGGGTTGGGCAGGAGGTGTCCAGTGTAGGGTCATCTCTGTGCCTGCATGGCTGTCCAGGCGTAAGGACATCGGGGGGCCAGGAGCTGACAGGAACACAGGCACGCTTGATTAGAGTATCCTTCCACTGCAGTGTACACTGTCCCCCCCCTGCTTTTCCCTTTCTCTCACCTCCCTCGTTAGTTTCAAAGGACAGGGTCTTGGAGGGGGGGCCCTCTCCCTTGCTGTTGAACACAGTGACAGTGATGGTGTAGTGAGAGTAGGGTCTGAGTCCCCCCAGGACCCTCTTCTCCTCTTTGGGCCCTGTCTCCACCTCAACACTGGTGTCTGGCTCTCTAGCCCTACGGCCTTGGTGGTGGCCCCTGGAGCCAAACCTCAGCAGGTGGATCTGGTGAGGAGAGAGGGCAGAGGAAGGTTATAAGCTGTAATAATGCTCTATGTAGCTCTATGTAGCTGTGAGGTCATGTTTATGATGTGTAATGTATGCAGCCCCGGTGGTGGCCCCTGGAGCCAAACCTCAGCAGGTGGATCTGGGAGGGAAGAAGTTATAAAGCTCTATGTGGCCATAATGTCATGGTTATGATGTTGATATGACACAGAGGGGGGGAGGAGTAAAGGGGACAGGAAATTGACAGTCATTGTATCTCTCTTGTAGTAGAAGCTATTTCAGTGCCAGAGCTGGAGTTGAACATGGACAAGGTGCAAGTCACCTTATATCCCAGCAGGTGTCCTCTGACAGTCTTTTCGTTCACTGGTTCCCATGTCACCCTGATGGCTGAACTGTTGAGCAGCACCATAGCCACATTCTGAGGAGCCTTCAGGGGGACTGGAGGAAGGGGGGGGGGAAGAGAGAGATGCAGAGAGGGGAGAGAAAGATACAATCATTATCTTGCTCAGCATCATAATCACTTGAGTGTTTATTATTGTATTGTTTACCGGTGAACACAATAGACTAATTGGTCATCATTAGAGGGAGAATAAGAGGAGAGAATGAGAACAGCAGGAATGAGAGTGAGGGAGAGACAGAAACAGAGGGAGTGTTCAGGGGAGAGAGTTAGACACCTCTGTATATATACATAATATGTTCTCTCCTCTCTTTCATTACAGAAAGAGAGGAGAGAACGCAGTAGCCAGAGAGAGAGAGATCATTACAGAAAGAGAGGAGAGAACACAGTAGCGAGAGAGAGAGATAATTACAGAAAGAGAGGAGAGAACACAGTAGAGAGAGAGAGAGAGATCATTACAGAAAGAGAGGAGAGAACACAGTAGCGAGAGAGAGAGATAATTACAGAAAGCGGGAATTCTAAAACAAAATCTTACTGTCCTCTCCAGAGTAACCAGTCACAGGGTCTAGCTCAGGTCCCTCTCCTTTCTGATTGGCAGCCTGAACTTTGATTTGAAAGGCGGAGAAGTTGCCCACTTCAGTGACGATGTACGGTGGCTCAGTGGAGACATTAGAGTACCAGGTTGTGTCACCTACCACCCTTTTCCAGAACACCTTGTAGTGGAACTCTGGGCCGTTAAACACACGCCTGTCCATCTCCTGTGACAGTGACATACAGGGATATGAGCCAATCAGCCCTTCCTACAATAATAACAAAAACATTTTGAAAATGTTCTAGTGTGTGGTGGTAGGGGACAATAATAGTAAGGGTAATAACAATAATAATAATAATGACAATAATAATGACAATAATAATAGTAATAATGATAATACAATGATAACACTAGTAATGATAATAGTAATAATAATAATGATGATAATAATATTGATATTAATAATAGTAATAATAATGATAATAATATTGATAATAATGATAACAATAATGATGAAAGTAATAGTAATGATAGTGATAGTAATAATATGAATGATAATAATAATAGTAATAAAGCTAATAATAATAATGGGTTACATATCTTTATTTGATTTAACAAGCCTCACCTCCCATGTGATGACCAGGGTGTCTGGGTCTGTAGACTCACTCCTCACATTCTCTGGGTTATTGTCTGGAGCTGTGGAGGAGTTGGAATAATTCAAGCTTAATTAAAGCATTAAAGCTTGGAAGCTTTATTAAACCATTAAAGATGTGTTCCATGTATTGGATCATTTAGAACATTTAGCCTGGTTCATCTCTACTTGACATTTAACTTTGATATATTATAATATCTAACCTTGAGGTGGGGTGCTGTGAAGGTCAGAGGGCATGCTGGGGTCACTCTTCCCGATGTTGTTGATGGAGATGACCCGGAAGCGGTAGGACATGTATGGTTGCAGAGAAATGGTCACGCTCTCATGAGTTCCACTGACTCTCTTCAGCTCCTCCCAACCCCGCTCCTTAGAGTCACCATCTTCAAACTCCACCACAAACACTGGAGAGAGAGAGAGAGAGAAGAAAAAAGAGAGAGAGAGAGAAAAGAAAGAGAGAGAAAAAGAGAGGAGAGAGAAAAGAAAGAGAGAGAAAAAGAGAGAGGAGAGAGAAAAGAGAGAAAGAGAAAAGAGAGAGTGAGAGAGAAAAAAGAGAGCGAGAGAGAAAAGAGAGAGCGAGAGAGAAAAGAGAGAGCGAGAGAGAAAAGAGAGAAAGAGAAAAGAGAGAGTGAGAGAGAAAAGAGAGAGCGAGAGAGAAAAGAGAGAGCGAGAGAGAAAAGAGAGAGCGAGAGAGAAAAGAGAGAAAGAGAAAAGAGAGAGTGAGAGAGAAAAGAGAGAGCGAGAGAGAAAAGAGAGAGCGAGAGAGAAAAGGGAGAAAGAGAAAAGAGAGAGTGAGAGAGAAAAGAGAGAGCGAGAGAGAAAAGAGAGAGCGAGAGAGAAAAGAGAGAGCGAGAGAGAAAAGAGAGAAAGAGAGAGAAAAGAGAGAAAGAGAAAAGAGAGAGTGAGAGAGAAAAAAGAGAGCGAGAGAGAAAAGAGAGAGCGAGAGAGAAAAGAGAGAGCGAGAGAGAAGAGAGAGAAAAGAGAAGAAAGAGAAGAGAGAGAAAAGAAAGAGAGAGAGAAAAGAAAGAGAGAGAAAAAGAGGAGAGAAGAGAGAGAAAAGAGGAGAGAAGAGAGAGCGAGAGAAAACAGAGAGAAGAGAGAGAGAGAGAGAGAATCAGTGACAATGCAGGGGTCCAATGGTCCAATGACTTAACCACTAAGCAGAAGAGATGAAGTAAAATATGACAATGCAGAAATCACTCAGTCCATGTAATGAGAAAACAGACTTCCGTGCTCTCAGGAGAGATATGATGATATAATGATTGTATGGTATGGGGTTGGTAACTCAAAGTGATGTTGTTATCAAAGTCAGTCAGCAGTGTCTATTCTGTCTCAGGCCTGGACAGCTGTGGTCATCTCCACTGAAACGAATACTCTCCCAGGGGAGATACATGATAGGACAGCTATGGGTTTGTAGTTTCAAGCATCACAGGGCTGTAGTATCAATCAGACCTGGGTTCTAATCATTCTGAGCATTTGATTGAGCTTGCCTGAGGTGACAGATAGGCAGGGTTTGCAGTTAGCACTGTTGGGGCTGTTTGATTGGTTCCATTGGGCCAGCTAGGCAAGCTCAATCAAAAGCATGTAGACTATTTAAAACAAAACAAATACCATTTGAAATGAGGTCAGGGATCAGTGTCTGTTGAGAGCAGGGGAGAATGACTGCCCCATCTCATTTAAGCCACGGAGGTTCAAGGCCGACCGCAGTACTGCAGGCATTGTTAGCAGCACATTATAGTGAATTGAAAAATGGCACACTTCGTGGTCAATCTTTGTGTAAATAAATATAAAATCAATTACAATCATGGTACCAGATGTATGTCCTTGAACTAATTCTTTAAAAATGGCACAGAGAAGAAGTCCTAAGGAGAATTGTGTTTCTAATTGCAGCCTGCGGTACCCCGGTCGGCCTTCAACTTGAATGACGCAATAAGGGAGTGCAGCATTGAGCTATAGCCTGCAACGTCTCTTCCTGGAGTAGCTCAAACTGTCTCCATGACTTGGCTGTGAGCCTACTGCAGGGTGGTTGTGGTCATGTTGTGGTCATTCTAGTGTCAGTGTGTTGGTTGTCAGCCTACTGCAGGGTGGTTGTGGTCATGTTGTGGTCATTCTAGTGTCAGTGTGTTGGTTGTCAGCCTACTGCAGGGTGGTTGTGGTCATGTTGTGGTCATTCTAGTGTCAGTGTGTTGGTTGTCAGCCTACTGCAGGGTGGTTGTGGTCATGTTGTGGTCATTCTAGTGTCAGTGTGTTGGTTGTTAGACTACCTATGACAGGGCTGTTGTGGTCATCTCCTGCGGTCCAACTCAGGGTGACATTGCGGTCCTTAGGGTCAGAGACCTGGAGCTGGGTGGGGGGGTCTGGACGGTCTGGAAGAGGGAGAAACACAGAGAGGTATATTAAAGACATCGTTAACAGAACATATTCAGGGTTTCCCCAAGTCAGTCCAGGGGCTCCCACTCGGTGCACCTTTTGGTTTCTGCCTTGCACAGCCTAATCAGCTCTGCTAGGGCGAGTAAAACGGTCAGAGTGAGGTGTTCTCTCATTTGTATCTGCAAGTAGCTAGCAAGCCAGCTAACTAACTTTAGATAGCTTGGGTGCTTGACTGCCATTGTAAGGTCAGAACGCTCGGATGAACCCTACTCCTCGGCCCTCTGTACGCTCCAACGCTCTGAATTTACAAACGCCTGGGGTGCACTCTGGAACTCCAGAGGGAATTTATGAACACACTTAACTGTCGTCGCTGATTGGCTCAAACGCATTAAGGAAAGACAATTGACAAATTAACTTTAAACAAGACACACCTGTTAATTGAAATGCATTCCAGGTGACTACCTCATGAAGCTGGTTGAGAGAATGCCAAGAGTGTGCAAAGCTGTCATCAAGGCAAAGGGTGGCTACTTTAAAAAAAATCACAAATATATTTTGATTTGTTTAACACTTTTTTTGGTTACTACATGATTCCATATGTGTTATTTCAAAGTTCTGATGTCTTCTGTTTTATTATTCACGTGGGTGTTACGCTACTGGCAATGGAGTGACTGACCATTCAGAGAAGCAGCTCCAATGGAGTGACTGACCATTCAGAGAAGCAGCTCCAATGGAGTGACTGACCATTCAGAGATGCAGCTCCAATGGAGTGACTGACCATTCAGAGAAGCAGCTCCAATGGAGTGACTGACCATTCAGAGATGCAGCTCCAATGGAGTGACCGACCATTCAGAGATGCAGCTCCAATGGAGTGACTGACCATTCAGAGATGCAGCTCCAATGGAGTGACTGACCATTCAGAGAAGCAGCTCCAATGGAGTGACTGACCATTCAGAGAAGCAGCTCCAATGGAGTGACTGACCATTCAGAGAAGCAGCTCCAATGGAGTGACTGACCATTCAGAGAAGCAGCTCCAATGGAGTGACTGACCATTCAGAGAAGCAGCTCCAATGGAGTGACTGACCATTCAGAGAAGCAGCTCCAATGGAGTGACTGACCATTCAGAGATGCAGCTCCGGTGGGCTGTTGAAGAAGGCCGTTTGTTTTGGTTTCTCCTTGGCTGTCCCATCGATTCCCTCTCCACTAAACCTGCACTGCCTTTCCAAAACAAATCATTTCTACATTTTTCTAAGCAAACAATATACACAAAAGTATGTGGACACCCTTTCAAATGACAGGTGTGTAAAGTCGAACACACAGTCATGCAATCTCCATAGAAAATATTGGCAGTAGAAAGGCCTTACTGAAGAGATACCGTCATAGGATGCCACCTTTCCAACAAGTTCGTAAAATGTCTGCCCTGCAAGATCGGCCCCGGTAAACTGTAAGTGCTGTTATTGTGAAGTGGAAACGTCTAGGACCAACAACGGCTTATCCGCAAAGTGGTAGGCCACACAAGCTCACAGAACGGGACTGCCGAGTGCTGAAGTGCGTAGCACGTGAAAATCATCTATCCTCTGTTGCAACTGCCTCTCGAAGCAACGGGAGCTTCATGAAATGGATTTTCATGGCCGAGCAGCCGCGCATAAGCCTAAAATCACCACGTGCTATGTCAAGTGTCAGCTGGAGTGATGTGGAAGCTCGCCTCCATTGGAGTGGTGTGGAAGCTTGCCACTATTGGAGTGATGTGGACGCTTGCCACTATTGGAATGGTGTGGAAGCTCGCCGCCATTGGAGTGGTGTGGAACCTCGCCTCCATTGGAGTGGTGTTGAAGCTTGCCACTATTGGAGTGATGTGGACGCTTGCTACTATTGGAATGGTGTGGAAGCTCGCCGCCATTGGAGTGGTGTGGAACCTCGCCTCCATTGGAGTGGTGTTGAAGCTTGCCACTATTGGAGTGATGTGGAAGCTTGCCACTATTGGAGTGATGTGGAAGCTTGCCACGATTGGAGTGGTGTGGAAGCTCGCCTCCATTGGAGTGGTGTGGAAGCTTGCCACTATTGGAGTGATGTGGACGCTTGCTACTATTGGAATGGTGTGGAAGCTCGCCGCCATTGGAGTGGTGTGGAACCTCGCCTCCATTGGAGTGGTGTGGAAACTTGCCACTATTGGAGTGATGTGGAAGCTTGCCACTATTGGAGTGATGTGGAAGCTTGCCACTATTGGAGTGGTGTGGAAGCTCGCCTCCATTGGAGTGGTGTGGAAGCTTGCCACTATTGGAGTGATGTGGACGCTTGCTACTATTGGAGTGGTGTGGAAGCTCGCCTCCATTGGAGTGGTGTGGAAGCTTGCCACTATTGGAGTGATGTGGACGCTTGCCACTATTGGAATGGTGTGGAAGCTCGCCTCCATTGGAGTGGTGTGGAAGCTTGCCACTATTGGAGTGATGTGGACGCTTGCCACTATTGGAATGGTGTGGAAGCTTGCCACTATTGGAGTGGTGTGGAAGCTCACCGCCATTGGAGTGGTGTGGACGCTCGCCGCCATTGGAGTGGTGTGGACGCTCGCCGCCATTGGAGTGGTGTGGAAGCTCACCGCCATTGGAGTGGCGTGGACGCTCGCCGCCATTGGAGTGATGTGGATGCTCACCGCCATTGGAGTGGTGTGGAAGCTCGCCACTATTGGAGTGATGAATCATGCGTCACCATCTGGCAGTCCGATGGACGAATCTGGGTTTGGCGGAAGCCAGGAGAATGCTACCTGCCCTAATGCATAGTGCCAACTGTAAAGTTTGGGGGAGGATGAATAATGGTCTGGCGCTGTTTTTCATGGTTCGGGCCCCTTAGTTCCAGTGAAGGGAAATCTTAACAGCATACAATGACATTCTAGACAGTTTTGTGCTTCCAACTTTGTGGGACCAGTTTGGGGAAGGCCCTTTCCTGTTTCAGCATGACAATGCCGCCGTGCACAAAGCGAGGTCCATACAGAAATGGTTTGTCGAGATCAGTGTGGAAAAACCTCAAGAACCTTAACCCCATCGAACAAAGGTTAAATTTAAAAAATAATTTAAAAAATGTCTTCTTCATAGAATAGAAGAGAATACAATTAAAAATAATACAATAGATATTTCCATACCGACTATAATGATGGACCCGCTGGCCTCAACCCTGTCCAGGTTGGTGATGACCTCACAGGTGTAAACACCCTCGTCTTCTGTCTGCACATTGGCCACAATCAGGTCTGGGCCCTCAAATGTGTACCTGGAAATAATGTATTCTTGGTCACGATCGTGATTGAGATCATCGTCATTACACACACACACAGCCTTCTCGGACACAGACACACAGCCTTCTCGGACACAGACACACAGCCTTCTCGGACACACACACACAGCCTTCTCGGACACACACACACAGCCTTCTCGGACACACACACACAGCCTTCTCGGACACACACACACACACAGCCTTCTCGGACACACACACACACACAGCCTTCTCGGACACACACACACAGCCTTCTCGGACACACACACACAGCCTTCTCGGACACACACACACAGCCTTCTCGGACACAGACACACAGCCTTCTCGGACACACACACACAGCCTTCTCGGACACACACACACAGCCTTCTCGGACACAGACACACAGCCTTCTCGGACACAGACACACAGCCTTCTCGGACACAGACACACAGCCTTCTCGGACACAGACACACAGCCTTCTCGGACACACACACACAGCCTTCTCGGACACACACACACAGCCTTCTCGGACACACACACACAGCCTTCTCGGACACAGACACACAGTAAATATGTCCTTACTTGTCCTCGGCGTATGACTGAAAGAGTTCCTGTCCGCTCCTCTTCCACTGAATGTGTGGAGGGGTCAGTTTGGGGTCCACCTGTGCCAGGCAGGTAAAGATGGCCGTCTTACCAGGCTGAACAAGCAGAGACCCAGGAGGAGACAGGATCACTGTCCTGTCTGAGAGAGAGAGATGGGGAGAGAGAGATGTGGGAGAGAGAGAGATGAGGAGAAAGAGTGGGAAAGAGATGGGGAGAGAGAGATGAGAGAGAGTGGGAGAAAGATGGGGAGAGAGAGTGGGAGAGAGATGAGGAGAGAGATGAGAAGAGAGAGTGGGAGAAAGATGGGGAGAGAGAGAGATGAGGAGAGAGAGTGGGAGAGAGAGAGATGAGGAGAGAGAGTGGGAGAAAGATGGGGAGAGAGAGAGATGAGGAGAGAGAGATATGAGGAGAGAGAGTGGGAGAAAGATGGGGAGAGAGAGTGGGAGAGAGAGTGGGAGAGAGATGAGGAGAGAGAGTGGGAGAGAGATGAGGAGAGAGAGTGGTAGAAAAATGGGGAGAGAGAGAGATGAGAGAGAGTGTAAAGAGGGAGGGGAGGGTTACAGAGACAGCTGCAGGCAGGGTTTGAGGAGTGTGTGTGTTTCATGGCCTACTCACTCATGACATCCAGGTCAGCGTTGATTGACAGGTTGGTATTGCTAACGGAGCAGGTGTACAGGCCCTCGTCGCCGTGGGAGACGTTGGTGATCTGGAGGTTTCCATTGGTCAGCAGGTTAACCCTGGGCTCAGCCAGTAGAGAAGCGCTGCTGTTCCTCTCCCTGGATAGGAAATAGAGAAAACACAGCCAGAGAGGGTGGGAAACCCAGACCCTCGTTAAGCATCCTTAAGGCAGCATTTTGGCTGACTGGTCATCAATAAAGACACATTCCTTCCTTAATGGAAGACTATCTGAATCGAATTAAACAAGATAGTTTCTTAGAATAGAACACAATATATACTCATACAGGTGTGTGTCTTACCATGTTACTTTAGGTCTGGGAGAGCCGAAGGTCTGACACTGCAGTACAGCCTTCTGTCCCTCTGTGAAGTTGTACTTCTGTCCGTCAGCATTCAGGATCTGAGGAGGCAGTTCTGGAACAGGATACAAGGTACAGGTTTATCAATGTGACATATTTGTTGTTGACACACACACACACACACACACAGCTCCCCCTCACCGATGACGAAGATGTAGGTATTGACTAGGATGGTTCCGTGTTTGTTGTGGGCCTGACACTGGTAGACTGCTGTATCAGTGAAGACCACATCTATCAGAATCACAGTTCCATCTCTCATAGTACGCCTAGGGGTTGGGTCTTTGCCTGGGGAGAGACACACACACACATTAGAGCAAGTCATCACAGCATCCTACCAAAGCACAATACTGACTGGCAGAGTCATGAGGAAAAATGACATTTGAAGTTATATTTTTAGAGTTGGTAATAGCCGAAAGACAAAAATATTCTAATTTGAACTAAGCACATCATTAGCAGGTGTAATAAGCTGAGTTTGTTGCTAAACCTTGTTAATGCATAGGTCAACTGTATGTGTAAGAGTAACGTGCGTTATTCCACACCTGTGATGGGTTTTCCGTTGATGCTCCAGGCGACAGCAGGAGACGGGATGCCATCAGCCTGACAGTCCAGTTTCACCGTCTCTCCTGGGGCATAGAGCTGGCTTACTGGCTCCTTGGTCCAGTATGGAGCCGCTGCGCAACAAACAGCACAGCATTATACACAACATTATGATACACAACACAAACCATCAATATGCTATTAGTTAAACAGACAGCATAGACAACAGACAGCATAGACAACAACAGACCTTATAGACAGCAACAGACAGCTTATAACACAACAGACAGCACAGAACACAGCATAGAAAACAACAGACAGCATAGAAAACAACAGACAGCATAGAACACAACAGACAGCATAGAACACAACAGACAGCACAGAACACAACAGACAGCACAGAACACAACAGACAGCATAGAACACAACCGACAGCACAGAACACAACAGACAGCACAAAACACAACCGACAGCACAGAACACAACAGACAGCACAGAACACAACAGACAGCATAGAACACAACCGACTGCATAGAACACAACAGACAGCACAGAACACAACAGACAGCACAGAACACAACAGACAGCATAGAACACAACAGACAGCATAGAACACAACAGACAGCACAGAACACAACAGACAGCATAGAACACAACAGACAGCATAGAACACAACAGACAGCACAGAACACAGCATAGAACACAACAGACAGCATATAACACAACAGACAGCATAGAACACAACAGACAGCACAGAACACAGCATAGAACACAACAGACAGCACAGAACACAACAGACAGCATAGAACACAACAGACAGCACAGAACACAACAGACAGCATAGAACACAACAGACAGCACAGAACACAACAGACAGCACAGAACACAACAGACAGCACAGAACACAACAGACAGCATAGAACACAACAGACAGCACAGAACACAACAGACAGCATAGAACACAACAGACAGCACAGAACACAACAGACAGCACAGAACACAACAGACAGCACAGAACACAACAGACAGCACAGAACACAGCATAGAACACAACAGACAGCACAGAACACAATAGACAGCATAGAACACAACAGACAGCACAGAACACAACAGACAGCACAGAACACAACAGACAGCACAGAACACAACAGACAGCACAGAACACAACAGACAGCACAGAACACAACAGACAGCACATAACACAACAGACAGCATAGAACACAACAGACAGCACAGAACACAACAGACAGCACAGAACACAACAGACAGCACAGAACACAACCGACAGCACAGAACACAACAGACAGCACAGAACACAACAGACAGCATAGAACACAACATACAGAATAGACAACAATAATGTTATACGTCACATAGAAAAGCATCAACAGACAACAGCAGTATGACACACAACACACAAGATCATATGTACGTACTGTAACGCATGAGGGCATAGTGGAAAACACATCAACACACAGCCACAGCAGTAACCTTAGCAGGTAAACGAGAGAGGAAACAGTGTGTGTGTGTGTGTTGTCTTGTTTACCTTCGACGCTAACGGTGTAGGTGTGTGTGACCTTGCCCTGTGAGTTGTTGACTGAACACTGGTACTCTCCCCCGTCGCTATCTGAGATGTTGCTGATGCGCAGCAGACGGTCAAACAGATGTCTGGACGTACGGGACTCGGACAGCTGACCGTCCTTCCTCACCCACTGGACTGTAGGGGTAGGGCTGGAGGGGGAGGGAGTGCGAAGAGGGAGGGTGGGATGGTGGAGCCAAGAGGGGGAGTGGAGGGAGGGAGAGAGAGGGGAAGGAAGGGGGGTGTGGAGGAGGAAGGGAAAGAGAGGAAGAAAGAGAAGGAGAGGGGGAGAGAGAGCGAAAAAGAGGCAAGATAGGTCAAGAGGAACATCTAACAGGCTCGCTTTGATTGACCTAGCCGTGCCTGTGCACAGACAGAGAGAGAGTTAGACTTACCGGCCCTGGACGATGCACTCTAGCTCCAGGCTCTGGCCCCGGAGGGCGAGGTAAGTGCTGTGGGTCCCCGAGGGCCTCATCATCTGGGGCCTTCGGCTCCGAACCACTGAGTTAGCTGGTGAGAGAGAGACAGACAGACAGACAGACAGACAGACAGACAGACAGACAGACAGACAGACAGACAGACAGACAGAAACAGAGGTTCATACAGTGGTAGAAAATGTAAAAGTAAAGATACCTTGATAGAAAAGTAAAAGTAAAAGTGAAAATCACCCAGTAAAATACTACTTGAGTAAAAGTCTGAAAGTATTTGGTTTTAAATATACACTGAACAAAAATATGAAAGTAACATGTGAAGTGTTGGTCCCATGTTTCATGATCTGAAATTAAAAGATCCCAAAAATGTTCTATACCCACATTTTGTGCACAAATTTGTTTACATCCCTGTTAGTGAGCATTTCTCCTTTGCCAAGATAATCCATCCACCATCATAACAGTTAGAGTACTGTGTTACCATGGTGAGTGACGGTGTACTTACAGGTTGTAACGGTGAGGATGATGGGTTCCTTAAAGAGGATGGTTGGAGCGTTGAGGTGCTGGGCATTATAGGTCATAACAGTTATAGTACTGTGTTACCATGGTGAGTGACGGTGTACTTACAGGTTGTAACAGTCAGGGTGATGGGTTCCTTGGAGAGGATGGTGCGAGCGCTGAGGTACTGGGCGTTACAGGTGTAGTCAATACGGGTGTCATCGACGGTGACGTGAGAGAAGTATAGGTTCCCGTCCCGGCCCTGGGTTACACGATCATTTAGCTCAATGTGATGCATTCCTGGAGGGGAGGGAGGGGGGGAGAAGAGATGGAGTGGGGAGGGGAGAGTAGGGGAGTGAGAGGATAAGGAGTGGGGAGGGGAGGGGGAGTATGGGGGAAGGGAGGGAGAAGAGAAGGAGCAGGGAGGGGGGAGTAGGGGGAAGGAAGTGAAGGAGCGGGGAGGGGAGAGGTGGGAGGGGAGGGAGAAGAGTAGGAGTGGGGAGGGGGAGTAGGGGGAGGGAGGGAGAAGAGAAGGAGCAGGAAGGGGGAGTAGGGGGAGGGGAGGGAGAAGAGAAGGAGCAGGGGGAGGGGAGGGAGAAGAGAAGGAGCAGGGAGGGGGAGTAGGGGGAGGGGAGGGAGAAGAGTAGGAGGGGAGTAGGGTGAGGGGAGGGAGAAGAGTAGGAGTGGGGAGTAGGGGGAGGGGAGGGGAGGGAGAAGAGTAGGAGTGGGGAGGGGGAGTAGGGGGAGGGGAGGGAGAAGAGTAGGAGTGGGGAGGGGAGGGAGGGAGAAGAGAAGGAGCAGGGAGGGGAAGTAGGGGGGAAGGGGAAGAGAAGGAGGGAGAATATACCTGTAGTTTATTTATGTTTTATTCAGCAAAAAGAACACACCATGAAAAGTCAGATGGTCAAAGGAGATGGAGAGGCAGATAAAGGATGAGTAAAACAGAGAGAGATACTCACGCTCGTCCATCCAGTGGATGACAGGAGGAACAGTGCTGAAGGGAGGGTTACATTTCAGTACCACACTCTCTCCTTCCTCCACCTTCTTCTTCACCTTCTGCTCTTTCTGCAGGGCCGGGGTGTCTGAAAGGGAGACAGAGCGATGTCACTAACTCTTTAGGCTGGTATCATGTAGTATGTATTACTTCTTATGAGCGTGTATAAATCATGTAGTATGTATTACTTGTTATGAGCGTGTATACATCATGTAGTATGTATTACTTGTTATGAGCGTGTATACATCATGTAGTATGTATTACTTGTTATGAGCATGTATAAATCATGTAGTATGTATTACTTGTTATGAGCGTGTATACATCATGTAGTATGTATTACTTGTTATGAGCGTGTATACATCATGTAGTATGTATTACTTGTTATGAGCATGTTTAATCCCATATAATAGTTTCTTGTCAACTCATAACACCATGTCAACTCATAACACCATGTCCACTCATAACAAGTATGTCAACTCATAGCACGTATGTCAACTCATAACACCTATGTCCACTCATAACACCATGTCCACTCATAACACCATGTCCACTCATAACAAGTATGTCAACTCATAGCACGTATGTCAACTCATAGCACGTATGTCAACTCATAACACCTATGTCAACTCATAACACGTACGTCAACTCAACACGTACGTCAACTCATAGCACGTATGTCTGTCACGATCGTCGTCCTCCTCGTCTGAGGAGGAGTGGTTGGAAGGATCGGAGGACCAAAATGCAGCATGGTATGTGTTCATCGTGAATTTAATGAACAGAGAACACTTGAACAAACTATACAAAACAATAAACGAATAACGACCGTGAAGCTATAATAAGAAATATGCTGACACAATGTCATCTCATAGCATGTATGTCAACTCATAACACCCATGTCAACATAAGTGTTATACATGCCCGTGACAAGGCTTACAATGCAAAATACCTGTTGCGTTAGCCAAAGTGTTGATGATATAAGCCTTTTCAACACAACTCAGAATGCAAGCAGTAGACCACTTGTTTACAGGCAAACAGTGTTATGCTCCAGAAGTAGGATGCTGAATGCTTTGTGAGTCATCGCATAATCTGTGTGTGTCTGTGTGCTCTCTTCTCTCTTGTTCTCATCGTTAATAATCCCAGCAGACCTAGCAAACTAAAGATGTTGCTGTTCTGTTGCTGCACGATATCAACTAGACCTCGTCGTCAGGGAAACTGAGAAGGAGGTTTCTGGAGAGAGAGAGACGGAGATACAGGTAGATGTGTGTGTGTGTTTGTGAGAAGAGAGTGTGTATGTTTGTATGTGTGTGTTTGTGAGAAGAGTGTGTGTGTGTGCGTGCATGTGTGTTTGTGAGAGAGTCAAATCAAATCAAATTTTATTGGTCACATACACATGGTTAGCAGATGTTATTGCAAGTGTAGCGAAATGCTTGTGCTTCTAGTTCCGACCGTGCAGTAACATCTAACAAGTAATCTAACAATTTCACAACAACTACCTTATGCACACAAGTGTAAAGGAATGAATAAGAATATGTACATATAAATATATGGATGAGTGATGGCCGTGCGGCATAGGCATGATGCAATAGATGGTATAGAGTACAGTATATACATATGAGATGAGTAATGTATGGTATGTAAACGTTATATAAAGTGACATTGTTTAAAGTGACTAGTGATACATTTATTACATCCATTTTTCATTATTAAAGTGGCTAGAGATTTGAGTCAGTATGTTGGCAGCAGCCACTCAATGTTAGTGATGGTTGTTTAACAGTCTGATGGCCTTGAGATAGAAGCTGTACTGACCTCGCCTTCTGGATGATAGTGGGGTGAACAGGTAGTGGCTTGGGTGGTTGTTGTCCTTGATGATCTTTTTGGCCTTCCTGTGACATCGGGTGGTGTAGGTGTCCTGGAGGGCAGGTAGTTTGCCCCCGGTGATGCATTGTGCAGACCTCACTACCCTCTGGAGAGCTTTACGGATGTGGCGGAGCAGTTGCCGTACCAGGCGGTGATACAGCCCGCCAGGATGCTCTCGATTGTGCTTCTGTAAAGGTTTGTGAGTGTTTTTGGTGACAAGCCGAATTTCTTCAGACTCCTGAGGTTGAAGAGGTGCTGTTGCGCCTTCTTCACCACGCTGCCTGTGTGGATGGACCATTTCAGTTTGTCTGTGATGTTTACGCCGAGGAACTTAAAACGTTCCACCTTCTCCACTACTGTCCCGTCGATGTGGATAGGGGGGTGATCCCTCTGCTGTTTCCTGAAGTCCACGATCATCTCCTTTGTTTTGTTGATATTGAGTGTGAGGTTATTTTCCTGACACTTCACTCCGAGGGCCCTCACCTCCTCCCTGTAGGCCGTCTCGTCGTTGTTGATAATCAAGCCTACCACTGTAGTGTCGTCTGCAAACTTGATGATTGAGTTGGAGGCGTGCATGGCCACGCAGTCATGGGTGAACAGGGTGTACAGGAGAGGGCTGAGAACCTTTGTGGGGCCCCAGTGTTAGGGATCAGCGGGGTGGAGATGTTTCCTACCCTCACCACCTGGGGATGGCCCGTCAGGAAGTCCAGGACCCAGTTGCACAAGGAGGGGTCGAGACCCGGGGTCTTGAGCTTAATGATGAGTTTGGAGGGTACTATGGTGTTAAATGCTGAGCTGTAATCGATGAACAGCATTCTTACATAGGTATTCCTCTTGTCCAGATGGGTTAGGGCGGTGTGCAGTGTGATTGCGATTGCAATCTCACGTTGGCTGCAGTGAAGGAGAGCCCTCAGGTTTTGGTAGCGGGCCGTGTCAGTGGCACTGTATTGTCCTCAAAGCGAGCAAAGAAGCTGTTTAATTTGTCTGGAAGCAAGATATCGGTATCCGCGACGGGGCTGGTTTTCTTTTTGTGTGTGTGTGAGTGTGTGTTTCAGGTGAAGGTAAGCAGGATATACGTGTTAAACCTCAGTAGCACACGTGTTGTCAACAGAGTGCTCTATAAAACACACTCAGCTTCATAGGGGCTCTTATCATGGCACTATAAATTGTTATGTTATTATCCATAAAGAAACCAATAGCTTTGCTAAAATAATATCCATTCTAAGTTAAATGTAGGACACAAAGACTTTTACCAGCAGCTGCATGATGTCTCAACCTAGATTTTCACACCTTGACATTAAAAACCTCTCAAATCTAGAAAGATTTGATGGAATTTTTTTGGTTAACCTTGTCCCTCACACAGTGTTACTTTGTCTCTCTGTGAGGGAGATTTCACAATTATTCATCTACTGATTGTCAGCAGCAGACACAAGCCAAGAGATCTGCTAATGCAAAAAAGGAAGAATGTTCAAGTTCCAAGCTGTTCAAATCTCCACACTAGCGTAATACTAAAATCAATGTAATGGGGATGCACTGTAGCTGTTGTACTAGTATGGATATTGGAACAAAACATAGTTGGTGGTCATTGGAATGTTGGACTGGAGTTTCTGCTTTACTCACTCTCAGTGATGAGCTGAACCTCGTTAGACACAGCAGTTCCTAATGCGTTTTCAGCGTAGCAGATGTATTTGGCCTTGTATTGGCTCATGGGGCCTGACACCACCCCGGTTTTCATGAAGGTTCCAGAACCCGGAGACACCGACAGGCCCGGGTCATTGGCAGGGATAAATTCTTCCCCATCTTTAGTCCAGCGGAAACTGAGAGAGGGAAGGAGCGGGAGAGAAAGAGAGAAATAAAGAGAGAGGCAGAGAGAGAGTGAAAACACAGAGACAGAGAGTTAGACACAGCTTAACCCTGCAATCAACTCTGTTTGAGTTGAATAGAGGAATGAGTCTGAGCCTTCTGTACTGTCGTTTCAATATACATCTCTTCCTCTACAAATTGAGATTTTGTTCCACCTAGTACAAGCTGAGACAAAATGACACAGTCCCTTGAGTGTAAAATTACATGTCTCCCTTGCTGTAGTAAGTGTAATGTCTGCTTCCAACTTACACCCTAAGACACATAGATCTCCTGAACGCAGCTCACTCTCCAGATCCCAATCACCTGAATTCTAATCACCCGTTCACACACCTGTATGTCATTATCACAAACTATTTAGTTCAGTTGTTTGCACCCCGTCACTGTGAGGTGTTGTTTGTTTTGTGACACGTCTTTATGAGCGCTGGGTTTCCTGTGATTTACTCCTCCCATGTATAATAGTTATTGCCTGTCTCACTAACGACGCCGGATTTCATGTTATCGTTATCGGATTTCATGTTATCTACCTATTGCCTGGACTACGTTACTAACCTTTTCCCTGCCTGTACTGTTGTCCTTTTGGACCTCCTGTGTATGACCTTCTGCCTGCCCCTGGACCCTGCCTCCTCCTGTGTATGACCTTCTGCCTGCCCCTGGACCCAGCTATCTGCCTCCTCCTGTGTATGACCTTCTGCCTGCCCCTGGACCCAGCTACCTGCCTCCTCCTGTGTATGACCTTCTGCCTGCCCCTGGACCCAGCTACCTGCCTCCTCCTGTGTATGACCTTCTGCCTGCCCCTGGACCCTGCCTCCTCCTGTGTATGACCTTCTGCCTGCCCCTGGACCCAGCTACCTGCTTCCTCCTGTGTATGACCTTCTGCCTGCCCCTAGACCCAGCTAACTGCCTCCTCCTGTGTATGACCTTCTGCCTGCCCCTGGACCCAGCTACCTGCCTCCTCCTGTGTATGACCTTCTGCCTGCCCCTGGACCCAGCTACCTGCCTCCTCCTGTGTATGACCTTCTGCCTGCCCCTGGACCCAGCTACCTGCCTCCTCCTGTGTATGACCTCTGCCTGCCCCTGGACTCGGTCTCCTCCTGTGTATGACCTTCTGCCTGCCCCTGGACCCAGCTACCTGCCTCCTCCTGTGTATGACCTTCTGCCTGCCCCTGGACCCAGCTACCTGCCTCCTCCTGTGTATGACCTTCTGCCTGCGCCTGGACCCAGCTACCTGCCTCCTCCTGTGTATGACCTTCTGCCTGCCCCTGGACCCAGCTACCTGCTTCCTCCTGTGTATGACCTTCTGCCTGCCCCTAGACCCAGCTAACTGCCTCCTCCTGTGTATGACCTTCTGCTTGCCCCTGGACCCAGCTACCTGCCTCCTCCTGTGTATGACCTTCTGCCTGCCCCTGGACCCAGCTACCTGCCTCCTCCTGTGTATGACCTTCTGCCTGTGCCTGGACCCAGCTACCTGCTTCCTCCTGTGTATGACCTTCTGCCTGCCCCTGGACCCAGCTACCTGCCTCCTCCTGTGTATGACCTTCTGCCTGCCCCTGGACCCAGCTACCTTCCTCCTCCTGTGTATGACCTTCTGCCTGCTCCTGGACCCAGCTACCTGCCTCCTCCTGTGTATGACCTTCTGCACTTGAAACCACCGCTCTGTCTCCTCTCATGTTCATTACAATAAGTAGTGGGAATACATCCCAAATAGCACACTATTCCCTACAAAGTGCACAACTTTTTTTTTTTACCAGTGCCCATGTGAAAAGTAGTGCACTTTAAAGGTAATAGTGTGTCATTTGGAATGCAAGCCTGTGACTGAGGAGCTGTGCTCTCATGCAATTCTAATGGAACATGTCTAGATGTCTGAAAAACTACATGTCATGTTCCTTACAAAACAGTTAAGAAAAACAGATCACAGTTCTACTGTAGTTATAGCAGTGAAGTGTGGTAATTGGGACACACTGCACTTTATATTAACTGCAGTTTTTTTCTAAGGTCTTGGTGTTAGGTAACTAACTCGGGAGGAGGGTTCCCTGATGCTTCGCAGGTCAGGAGGATGTCTTCTGCACCGAACACAGTGATGGACTCAGGCTGGGTGGTGATCACTGGGGGTTTCTTAACTGGACGGGAGAGACACAAAGTTAGCACACACACACATCGATAGATTTTTCACCTAATCGGCTCAGGTATTCGAAACAGAAACCTTTTTGTTACTGGCCCAAATGCTCTTAACCGCTAGGCTACCTGCCACCCCACACAGTCCTAAAGCCCATAGTCCTACTAACTACAGCCCACCACCCTACAGCTCAACTGTGCTACCAATATTCTGACTCACACAGGGGTTTATAGCCCACCAACTAGAATCGACAGTCCTACTGCCACTGACAGGAGCTGGCTCACAGAGGGACTCAGTGATAGCAGTCATTTCCATTTCCTGAAACATAATGGGGGAATGTATTCATTCATATCACTAAAGTCCCCCACGAGAATAGACGGAAATGGAGAGATGGGACGGGGAGAGAATGGGTTGAGAACAGAGGAAAGAGATGGTGTATATCAATGCTAAGGAGACAGTAGTGTAAAATATATATTACATTAGCTGAGTGGTAGAAAAGACAGGGCCTTGGGGATGAGAGGAGATCATGTAGAAAAAGATGAGTGATTCCTCTTTCTACTATTATGATGTACTGTTATGATCATTAAACACCCACTCATATCCGACTCATAAAACCCTACATACTAGGACGTGGTTCAGGGATAAAGAACATGGTAACTTTATCCTAAATGGCACCCTTTTCCCTTAGGGCTCTGGTCAAAGGTGGTGCATTATATAGGGAGTCATTTGGGACAATAGCCATATTCTATATATTCTCTATTGCCATATGTTGTATGACTAGGGATGCAAAGGTCATTTACCAAAGTTAAAGGAATCTTCTATAATTTTGGTAGTTAACAGAAATGTATGTTATCTATCGTGACTTTGGTCATTTATACTTTAACTTAAAACATTTTTTTTGTCATATATAGTATTCACATAGTATTTCTAGTGGATATACCATATGGTTCTTGGCATTATTTTGGCAACTCAAACTATTGACTTTTTTCACAACTGCCACCAGTTTGACACCAAAACAAGGACAACAAAACATATTAACATAGTAAAATAAATACAAGTTTGTAAAAAATATATACAGTACCAGTCAAAGGTTTGGATAAGGGTTTTTCTGTCTTTGTTTTTTTTATGGATTATATTTAGGTTTTACAACTTTGTCATTTTTTAAATCATCTTCTTTCATATATTTTACATGTGATAAGGCCACACAGAGGACCAGAGATCATTTCAGACACCTGTGATAATCTGAAGTACCCAAAGGGGCCACTAGATGTCTTGTGATAAATTACATAAAATCCTTGACAGAAAAAAATGCTGGTAATTTACTGGTAAACTTTGTAATTTTCCAGTAATATACCCTTCCTTTGCACCTTATTTATGACGCCTGTTGGTTTTTCATGTTCAGTGTTTTCAGTATGTGGGCTGGAAAATTGTCGTCTTTTTTCAATTATTTTTGCCAGTGTGAACTACATTCTCTAGAGGTCAATGGTACTTGTTGGTTGGGTTCTGATTTGACTCTGAATGAAAAAGACAGACCCAGTCTCAAGGATACATTGACATTATGTAACATGGGTAGGTAAATGGTCAAAGGAAGGCAGGAGATGAAGGGAGGAGAAATTGGGAGGTGGAAGGAGAAATGGAGGGAAGGATAGAGAGGAGGGATGACAAGAGAGGCAGAGGGTGAGATGGAAGTAGGAGGGAGAGACAGAGAGAGACACAGAGGAAGAAACAGAGGGATCGGGAGGCGGAGGGACCAATGAGTAAAGGTCAAGGACAGGGAGGGAGACAGAGAGAGACACAGAGGAAGAAACAGAGGGATCGAGAGGCGGAGGGACCAATTAGCAAAGGTCAAGGACAGGGAGGGAGACAGAGAGAGGCAGACAGGCAGTGGCATGTATTTATGGGTGCTAATGGAAGCCAGGCATCCCCAAAAAATGTACAGGAAAAAAAGTTAGATTTCGTGTTTCATAATTGTCCTTCAATTTTCAAGAGACTGAATGTGTCTCAACGGAGAAAGCATCCGAGCGAGCGAAACTGTGCCGCCTGTCTCAGTATGTGTAGCCCATCTATCTGATGCTGTCTGATCAAAACGAGCAAGACATTGTTGTCGCCCGTAGCATTGAATGCAAAGGAAGCCAACAAGCATTTGGCCTCCCTTGATAAAAAATATATACAATAATAGCCAATCCAGACAGACAGACAGACAGACAGACAGACAGACAGACAGACAGACAGACAGAGAGACAGACAGACAGACAGACAGACAGACAGACAGACAGACAGACAGACAGACAGACAGACAGACAGACAGACAGACAGACAGACATCAATATGGTTAAAAGCAAAAGGAAGTAAAGCACTTACATTCATTTATTTGGTCTGTTAGTCCAGAGAGGCAGAGCAGCAAGAGAGCAAGGCAGAACAAGAAAGGAAGTATGTTACAGTCAAGACAGTCTGGCAGGAAATGACATTACACCGTAGCCAACATCGGTACTTGCCCTCATTTCCCCAACAAATTCCCCATCTCTGGTTGGGATCATTGTTCATTGAGAAGCAATGACCACCAATGGGCTATAAATATGTATTCTACCTATTTCAATAAACAATGATTTTTACCCCCTCGTGGTCTCCCTGAGATGAATTCAGATGTGGGTGGTGTATTGATTGAGGGAACTGTCTCAGTGACTCTCATTGACATGAGAGACTTGTTAATTCAACAGTAGACACCTTGACCTTTACAATCGCCAGAATCTGGTCCTCCACCTCTTCCACTTCCTCTTCCTCCTACTGCTGCAACTATTCAACCTGACTCTCCTCCTCTTCCACTTCTTTCTCTTCCTCCTCCTCCTACTGCTGCAACTATTCAACCTGCCTCTCCTCCTCCTCTTCCTCCTCCTCCTACTGCTGCAACTATTCAACCTGCCTCTCCTCCTCCTCCTCTTCCTTCTCTTCCTCCTCCTCCTACTGCTGCAACTATTCAACCTGCCTCCCCTCCTCTTCCTCTTCTTTCTCTTCCTCCTCCTCCTACTGCTGCAACTATTCAACCTGCCTCTCCTCCTCCTCCTCTTCCTTCTCTTCCTCCTCCTCCTACTGCTGCAACTATTCAACCTGCCTCTCTTCCTTCTCTTCCTCCTCCTCCTACTGCTGCAACTATTCAACCTGCCTCTCCTCCTCCTCCTCTTCCTCCTCCTCCTACTGCTGCAACTATTCAACCTGCCGCTCCTCCTCCTCCTCTTCCTTCTCTCCTTCCTCCTCCTACTGCTGCAACTATTCAACCTGCCTCTCCTCCTCCTCCTCTTCTTTCTCTTCCTCCTCCTCCTACTGCTGCAACTATTCAACCTGCCGCTCCTCCTCCTCCTCTTCCTTCTCTCCTTCCTCCTCCTACTGCTGCAACTATTCAACCTTCCTCTCCTCTCCTCCTCCTCCTCTTCCTCCTCCTCCTACTGCTGCAACTATTCAACCTGCCTCTCCTCCTCCTCTTCCTTCTCTTCCTCCTCCTCATTTTCATCCTCATATCTTACTGACACCTTAGTTCTCTGGGAGGAGCTTTACTGCTTTTTGTGTATGTGTGTGTGTGTGTGTGCGTGTGTATGCGTGTGTGCGTGTCTGTGTGTGTGACTGATAGATGTGTGGGTGCAGGTCTGTGTGAGTCATTGATACTTTACTTAGATGAATAACAGAACAACAATAGCAGCCGCAGCAACCAACAATTCTTCCTCTAACTCCCTATGTGTCTCAAATAGCACTATATTCACTATATAGTAGTGTACTAGTAGTGCACTATATAGTACTGTACTATATAGTACTGTACTATATAGTAGTGTACTTGTAGTGCACTATATAGTAGTGTACTTGTAGTGCACTATATAGTAGTGTAGTATATAGTAGTGTACTAGTAGTGTACTATATTGTACTGTACTATATAGTAGTGTACTAGTAGTGTACTATAAAGGGAATAGGGTGTCATTTGAAACAAATCCACAGTCCTCTAACTCTGTTATTAAATCAAAGCTGTAGAAAACTCAGCAACCTTGAAGTATAAGAATCAATTTCCCCGCAGGCCCACAAACTCAGTCTGTCTGCTCCTTGTGTTGTATAACTCAATTCCCTGTTGAACTACCCCAGCCTTCCAATCAGAATCTGATTTGCACCAAGGAAACCAATAGAATGACTAATGAATGAGTTGAGGTAATCAATTAAAAAGTAATTAGACACACTATGCACATAAACACAGATTGAATGCCCCAAAAACTCAGTGACCCTCCCTGTCTTCGTGGTTTAACACAATAGGTTTGATTTGGCTGCTGGGGAGCAAGGAGACCCCAGCTCTGCTAAAACCATTGACAACCATGTGTCGTTTTCAAGGAATTGTTCAATAAATGTTATAACTATTTAGTTTTAATATCATCACATATTGAGCATAGTCAGAACCTCATCACTACTGTCTCTGATCTGGCAGACTCACTAAACACAAGTTCTTTGTTTGTAAATGATGACTGAGTGCTGGAGTGTGCCCCTGGTTTATCCATAAATAGAAAAAACAAGAAAATCGTGCCATCTGATTTTAACTTTCACTTGAGTCCTTTTCGGGGGCAACCAATAACTTCTTTGGGATCGTTGTACCTTCCACGGGATGGTTGAGCTAACATAGGCTAATGCGAATAGCATGAGGTTATAAGTAACAGGAAAATGGATATGGCTAATGGCTGTATCCAGGCACTCCACGATGCGTCGTGGGTAAGAACATCCCTATGTTGGCCATATACCACAAACTCTCGGGCCGTATTGCTTAAATATATATTATGTTATATTACACATACAATACATTGATGTGTAAATAAGGTGAAGATGGTGTACTCACAGTTAGAAGGTATGTGTATGGCTCCTTGGCTGAGCTGGGGGGCGTGGGATAGGAGGAGAGAGAAGAGAGGGAGGAGGAGGAGATGGGGGCGTCGCCCCCTACTGCCAACCTGATGTTGCGGAGTGTGAGGCATTGCTCACTGTCCCATCAAAGTCCCACCTGCTCAACACACACGGGAAACGCACACAGAGGGCAATCTGCACACACTCCTGCCGAGCGAGCGTCTCTGTTGTCACGCCCGATGTTCAGCCAGAGTTTCTCTTCCTTTTCTTCTACCTTTTTCTCCTGGTTTCCTTTGGCTCTCACCCTCTCTCTCTATTTTCTCTCTTTTTCGCTCAGGTCCACACCCTCCTGCAGTCTTCCCTAAAAGAAGGGGGAGAAGGGAGGGAGGTGGGGAGAAGAGAGGGAGGGGGACGGGGGCCTGTGTCAGAATAAGAGAAAAATGACCCTGCACCATGTGGTCAGGGCTAGATAGAGCCAGGAACACACACACACATCCAGTAGCATGTTCATTCCTAGTTTAAAGACAACTCGCAGGAAAACAGCACATTAAGGTAATGACATAGATTTTTTTATTGATGTAGTTCTGTCCTTGAGCTGCTCTTGTCTATTAATGTTCTGCATTATGTTATGTTTCATGTTTTGTGTGGACCCCAGGAAGAGTAGCTGCTGCTTTTGTAACAGCTAATGGGGATCCTAATTAAATACCCCAAAAATACCAGTGTCCATTATGGAAGGACCAATCAGATAAGCAGATGGAGTCAACCCCACAACAAGAGGGTGAACTAACAGACCATATGGAGCATAGACAACAGAGTTAGATTTATGAAGTGATGAGATGAAGTGATGAGGTGATGAAGAGATGACGTGATGAAGTGACGAGGAGATAAAGTGATGATGAGGTGATGAAGTGACGAGGAGATGAAGTGATGAAGTGATGAGGTGATGAAGTGACGAGGTGATGAAGTGATGAGGAGATTAAGTGATGAGGAGATTAAGTGATGAAGTGATGAGGCGATGAAGTGACGAGCTGATGAAGTGATGAGGTGATGAAGTGACGAGGGGATGAAGTGATGAGGTGATGAAGTGATGAGGAGATGAAGTGATGAGGTGATGAAGTGATGAGGTGATGAAGTGACGAGATGATGAAGTTACGAGTTGATGAAGTGACGAGCTGAGGAAGTGACGAGGTGATGAAGTGATGAGTTGATGAAGTGACGAGGTGATGAAGTTACGAGGTGATAAAGTGATGAGGAGATTAAGTGATGAAGTGATGAGGTGATGAAGTGACGAGGTGATGAAGTTACGAGGTGATGAAGTGATGAGGTGATGAAGTGACGAGCTGAGGAAGTTACGAGGTGATGAAGTGATGAAGTTACGAGGTGATGAAGTTACGAGGTGATGAGGTGACGAGGTGATGAAGTGATGAGGTGATGAAGTGACGAGGTGATGAAGTTACGAGGTGATGAGGTGATGAAGTGATGAAGTGATGAAGTGACGAGGTGATGAAGTGATGAGGTGATGATGTGACGAGGTGATGAAGTGACGAGGTGATGAAGTGACGAGGTGATGAAGTCCCATGTAGATCAGTTGGTAGAGCATGTTGTGGGCTCGTTTCCCACGGAAGAACAGTAGGAAAAAAGTGTGAAAATGTATGCTGTCTCTACTGTAAGTCGCTCTGGATAAGAGCGTCTGCTAAATTATGCTCTTACATAAGTGATGAAGTGTCATATCAGATAATAGACAGAACACAAATAGATAAATAAAAGGACATTTGTAATTTGATAAAGTGGTGGAGCAACTCAATTGAACGCAAGTGGCAAGGCTACTTCTGTGGTTGTGTGGTAATAAGCATGTCGTAAGAGGAGAGAGAATGAGAGAAAGGAGAGGGGGAAAGTTGTAGGGTGGTAAAGAGAGGCAGAGAGGGATGGAGAGAGGAAGTGAAGGAAAAGAGGAGAGGAGGGAGATGAGTGAGAAAGAGAGAGGGCTACCCTGTTTCATGAGGGAGAGGAGAGGGGGAGATTATAGGGGGATAAAAAGAGGGGGAAGGAATTCTCTTTTTAAAATAAATACCATTCCATTCATTTTTGTATTTATTTTGTATCAATCAAACAAGTTATAAACCACGTGTTGGATCATTTTCTATGTATTCCATTCCAGTCATTAAAATCATTCTGTCCTCCCACCTCCCACCATTCTTCACTGATGCTGAACCTATTCAACAATATCTGGCAACCAAAGAAATACATTACCATTCAAGGACTGCAAGCACAAAGACAATATATTTAAATCAACTGAGAAAGAATGGATTCAACAATATCTGGCAAAGGGAATAGAAACAGAAAAAATGATTCAGGACTTCCAACTCCAAACACTGAGAGAATACATCTAAATCAACAGAGAAAGGTTGTGAGATGAGATTGAACAGGGAACAACAATTAGAAGAAGTGAAGCACACCCAATAAGCCAGAGCAAACTAACAACATTAGGTTAAATGGTCCATTAGATTCAAGTCACTTCGCCTGACAGCGCTACCGCACAACTACCACGGACAGACAGAGGGGGGTGTGTTGGGGTGGGGGTGTGATGGAAGATGACGGCTGTGACGGTAATTCCTCCCTCCACGTAATGACACACCAGCTCTCCCAATCAATGTGTCACGTCTCTCTGCTGTCAGACACACGCATGCAAACACACACACACACACCTCCCAGACTGTGTGATATTAGTACTGGCTGTTTAGACCGTCTTTTACAGGGGTGCCCGAGGGCCCAATTACCAGACAGGCCAGAGCAACTGGGCTGGCCAATAGCAAATGTGTGTGTGTGTGTGTGTGTGTGTGTGTGTGTGTGTGTGTGTGTGTGTGTGTGTGTGTGTGTGTGTGTGTGTGTGTGTGTGTGTGTGTGTGTTGCGAACCTGTAGGGGTCTGTGGCGGCTTTTTAACAAATGCCATTAGCACAGGATGAATGGAGCAGAGCTGGAACTGTCATGGGTATTAGTACAGACACACATTCAGAGACACAGACAGACAGACACAGACAGACAGCTACACACAGCTACAGACAGACAGACAGACAGACAGACACACAGCTAATGTGATAAGGTGTCTGAGAGGGGGCTTGGTGGAGCCCAACCCGATTAATGCCACCGACAAACTGCACACAACTGGGCCAGGAAACTTAATTACAAATTTAACCCTAACACACACACACACACACACACACACACACACACACACATCTGTCAGTCCCAGTCTCCTCTCTGCAGCTGGCACTGATCCAATCTCGGCCCTATTACATGCCTTCTTGGCTCAGGGCAGAGGTCAGCAGACACATCAGACACTACAGCCGGGGGACCTATGGCCTTATGGACAACCTAGACATGTCAGGGCCCTCTACAGCCATGTCTCAGGGATAAGTGGTTATTTGATCTGGTGATGGCATCCAAATTCATTCAATCAGCCAACTGAAAAAGTGGAAGATGAAGTGATATAGTGATATAAAGGTGATATAAGTGATATATACAGCATATATAAAGAGAGAGGGGTGAGAGAGAGAGAGGGAGAGAGAGAGAGGGGGTGAGGGAGAGACTGGGAGAGAGAGAGAAAGAGTGAGGGAGAGAGAGAGAGAGAGTGAGGGAGAGAGAGAGGGGAGAGAGAGAGAGAGAGAGGGGAGAGAGAGAGACAGAGGGAGAGAGAGAGGGGAGAGAGAGAGAGAGAGACTGGGAGAGAGAGAGAGAGAGAGGGGGGGAGAGAGAAAGAAAGAAATAACAAAGGAAAGAAAAAAAGAAAGAAAGAAGGAAAGAGAGAGGGGGGGCAGGTGGAACCAGAAGAGGAAGATGTAGGTAATGTGTATTGGAGTGGAGCAGCAACAGTCTTCTAGAGTCAAACAGGTTATAAGCTGCGGACCACTCGGAATCAAACAATGAGGCAACACCCCAAAAAAATCAATATAAATCCATTTAGTGTGATTTGCTACCTTGATAAATAGTTGATGTGGCGCATTGAAACATTTTGCTAGAGGGGAGGGGACAACACAACAACTACATGCCAAAGCAAGAGAAAATGTATAGGCTTTTAGATGCCATATTGCTTTTTAAGTTTAATTGCAGCTCTGGCTCCAGTGGCATCTCTCTCCTGTCTGTTCACTCTGTCATCCATTAGATCTGAAAAGACTGGACCTGTTGGCCTGTCAATGGGCTCTCTGGGTATTGAAGTGGTATTGATGGCAGAGAGGCATGTTCAACAGCCACTCTTATCAAAGACAGGATGGAGAGAGGGAGGGAGGGAAGGAAGGAGGGAGGGAGGGAGGATGGGGCGGATGGTTTTAGGGCAGGAAACAACACAGGATGTGGCCATTTGAGTCCATGTGTATTACAGCAATAACACAGATTATACGATACAAAAGCTCAGCATTTTCAAATGACTGGAAATGTTTAATAGTTGAGCTCAAGTTCTACCCTGGCTTATTGTTACCGGCAGAAACGCTGTTGCTACGGTAATACTGTGCCAGATATCATTAATAAACTCATTCTTAAGAGCATTCCCCAAACATGTAACAGTTGAAAATAAATCAAATCAAATCAAATTGTATTTGTCACATACACATGGTTAGCAGATGTTAATGTGAGTGTAGCGAAATGCTTGTGCTTCTAGTTCCGACAATGCAGTGATAACCAACAAGTAATCTAACTAACAATTCCAAAACTGATAACTCGGGTAACCTAGTTCAACGAAGAATTTAAATGCCATATTGTAAAAAAATAGACTTTGTTATTGTATTCCACCTGTGTGAAGATGTGTAGTGGGAGGAGGGGGAGATGAAATAAATACATGCACAGAGAGAAAATCAGAGAGCGAAAGAGACCGAGAGGACAATGTGAAGAAGAGATTTCGAATGAGAGAACGAGAGAGATGGACAGTAAACATGTTTCACTCAACAGAAGATGAGAGGAGTGAGGGATGGAGGGATAGAGGGATTAGGGGGTCAACTGACTGGAAAAAATAGGAGATGAAGAGTATGAACACGAGACATCTTGTGGATGGGGTGGAGGATGAGAAGAGACAAGGATAAGAGAGGCGAGGAGAGGAGAGGAGAAGAGAAGAGAAGAGAAGAGAAGAGAAGAGAAGAGAAGAGAAGAGAAGAGAAGAGAAGAGAAGAGAAGAGAGGAGATGAGAGGAGAGGAGAGGAGAGGAATGGATATGGGACCACAGGGGTGGAGGATGAGATGAGAGGAGATGAGAGGAGAGGAGAGGATATGGGACCACAGGGGTGGAGGATGAGAGGAGAGGAGAGGAGAGGAGATGAGAGGAGAGGAGAGGAGAGGAAAGGAAAGGAGAGGAGAGTTATGGATAGGGGATGAGAGGAGAAGAGAAGAGAAGAGGAGAGGAGAGGTATGGATAGGGGACCACAGTAGTGGAGGATGAGAGGAGAGGAGAGGAGAGGAGAGGTATGGATAGGGGACCATAGGGGTGGAGGATGAGAGGAGAAGATAAGAGGAGAGGAGAGGAGACCTTTTTTTTTTTTTTCACCTTTATTTAACCAGGTAGGCAAGTTGAGAACAAGTTCTCATTTACAATTGCGACCTGGCCAAGATAAACAACAACACAGTGTTACACATGGAGTAAAACAAACATACAGTCAATAATACAGTAGAAAAATGAGTCTATATACAATGTGAGCAAATGAGGTGGGAGGTAAAGGCAAAAAAGGCCATGGTGGCGAAGTAAATACAATATAGCAAGTTTAAAAAAATTAAAATTAAATAAAAATAATAATAAACACTGGAATGGTAGATTTGCAGTGGAAGAATGTGCAAAGTAGAGATAATATAATGGGGGTGCAAAGGAGCAAAATAAATAAATACAGTAGGGGGAGAGGTAGTTGTTTGGGCTAAATTATAGATGGGCTATGTACAGGTGCAGTAATCTGTGAGCTGCTCTGACAGCTGGTGCTTAAAGTTAGTGAGAGGGATAAGTGGTGTTCGGTTCACCATATATTTGGTTTGTTCCCCTGGACCCGGACCAATCGCCTACACCTTTCTCTTTCAGTTTCTCTCCCTCCTTTTCTCTCACTCTGTCAGGATATAACCGAGTCTCTCTCACTTTGTCAGAGCTGGAGGAAAACTACTTGTCATTTGAAATGACTACCTGTACTCTATATTGACTTAGATATGTGTGTATTAGGTATTTGTTGTGAAATTGTTTAGAGTACTTGTTAGATATTGCTGCACTGTCGAAACTAGAAGCACAAGCATTTCGCTACACTCGCAATAACATCTGCTAAACACGTGTATATGACCAATATGACCTATGTCTTGCTGTGGCTCGTGGAATAAGTTATTGTTACTGCTACTCAGTTGGTCATGTTGTACCATGACAACTTTTTCGTTTTTCCTGTGTTTTATATCATATTGTACAACAGCTGATGAAACTAACACAGTAGAAGTGTGAAAAAAATGTGATCAATGTTATTTCCTGATAGTTACAATCTACACAGGAGCTTCTAATCAGCAGGTTCCCATGGGCCCAATCAGCAGGTTCCCATGGGCCCAATCAGCAGGTTCCCATGGGCCCAATCAGCAGGTTCCCATGGGCGGGAGATTCAGTTTTCCATGGTGACATCACCATGCGGTAAATTGGTTTTAATAGACCAATAACAACGAGAGTTCCAAACCTCTCTGCCAATAACAGCTAGTTTTCTGTCATAGACACACCATCAGAGGGAAAGTCCAGTGAAGAGATGGGTCCATGGATGAGGGGTGGAGCTGTGTTTTGATGAGAGATCCTCACTCTGCCACTGCTTGCTAGTGATGTGCAGTTTGCCAACGATTTGTTCTTTTTGAACAACTGTTTTTACTGACTCGAGTCATGACTCATTTTTTCAGAGTGACTCGTTAGTTTTAGCTGTTTTTTTGACGAGCTGGCTGCAATTACTTCTAGTGTAAGATTATTACACTGTCCTCCAACTCACCGGCTCCGGAGACAAGCAGGCTGCAATGACTTCTAGTGTAAGATTATTACACTGTCCTCCAACTCACCGGCTCCGGAGACAAGCAGGCTGCAATGACTTCTAGTGTAAGATTATTACACTGTCCTCCAACTCACCGGCTCCGGAGACAAGCAGGCTGCAATGACTTAGAGGGCCAGAGAGAGGGCCAGAGAGGGTTTGAGAGAGGGCCAGAGAGGGTTTGAGAGAGGGCCAGAGAGGGTTTGAGAGAGTGCCAGAGAGGGTTTGAGAGAGGGCCAGACAGGGTTTGAGAGATGGCCAGAAAAACGGCTAGAGAGAGGGTTTTCTACACCCTCCCCACTCAGACCACTCCCAGACAGTCCTAGCAAAGTTTTAGCTTGATAAATATTTTTTTGCTAAAAAGTTACTTCTGCCCATTAATGGAAATCAATTACAGTAAGGTACTTAATTGTTACCCAGAAATACTTGATATTGATATAAAAATGAATGCATTGGGCCTTTAGTGGATCAGATCTTCAAGATGTTCAAACGTTAGAAGACCAGCGGTGTTAAATAATAATCAAGGTGCTTGTAGAAGGTACAGACAGTAGAAGGTACAGACAGTAGAAGGTACAGACAGTAGAAGGTACAACAGGTCAGCACCTCCGGAGTAAATGTCAGTTGGCTTTTCATATATGGCTGCATCCCTATTCCCTTTATAGTACACTACTTGTGACCAGGGCCCCCATAGGACTCTGGTCAACAGTAGTGCACTATGTAGGGAATAGTGTGCCTTTTGGGAGGTATCTTATCTGTGCTTCAGTATTATAATAAAACCTGGCTTAACCAAATAGAGAAATAAACAGGCTCTCTAAGGTCAGGGCGTGACACCATATGCTTCTGGATTTAAAAATATATCTCTCCATATGCCTCTGGATTTAAAAATATATCTCTCCATATATCTCTGGATTTAAAAATATATCTCTCCATATATCTCTGGATTTAAAAATATATCTCTCCATATATCTCTGGATTTAAAAATATATCTCTCCATATATCTCTGGATTTAAACATATATATACGCTATATAACATGTGGCTGAAGAACAGCAGGGGTTTATGTTTTAAATCAAAGGTTACAAGAAAAGGAAAACACACCAAAGCCCCTTATAGGAAACATCACTGCACTCTATAGTCCTCTGTAAACTGGTCATCTCTGTATACCCGTCGCAACCCGCTGGTTGATGCTTATTTATAAAACCCTCTTAGGCCTCTCTCCCCCCTATCTGAGATCTACTGCAGCCCTCATCCTCCACATACAACACCTGTTCTGCCAGTCACATTCTGTTCATTTTAAAGGTCCCCAAAGCACACTCATCCCTGGGTCGCTCCTCTTTTCAGTTCGCTGCAGCTAGCGACTGGAACGAGCTGCAACAAACACTCAAACTGGACAGTTTTATCTCAATCTCTTCATTCAAAGACTCAATCATGGACACTCTTATTGACAGTTGTGGCTGCTTTGCGTGATGTGTTGTTGTCTCTACCTTCTTGCCCTTTGTGCTGTTGTCTGTGCCCAATAATGTTTGTACCAAGTTTTGTGCTGCTATCATGTTGTGTTGCTACCATGTTGTTGCTATGTTGTGTTGTGTTGCTACCATGTTGTTGTCTTAGGTCTCTCTTAATGCAATGGTGTGTTGTCTCTCTTGTCATGCTGTGTATTTTGTCCTATATTTATATATATATATATTTTAAAAAATGTATCCCAGCCCCTGTCCCCGCAGGAGGCCTTATGACATTTGGTAGGCCGTCATTGTAAATAAGAATTTGTTCTTAACTGACTTGCCTAGTTAAATAAATATATTAATATTTTTTTTCAACTCTAAATTACATCCTATAGAGCTCAATTTTTATGGCATGTTCTGCCTCTTGATGTGAAAGACGCAGACTTGATCTCAAACTTTAGGTCTTTATTAAAGACTAATTTCTTCAGTAGGTCCTATGATTTGGGCGGCAGTGTAGCCTAGTGGTTAGAGCATTAGACTAGTAACCGAAAGGTTGCAAGTTCAAATCCCCGAGCTGACAAGGTACAAAATCTGTCGTTCTGCCCCTGAACAGGCAGTTAACCCACTGTTCCTAGGCCGTCATTGAAAATAAGAATTTGTTCTTAACTGACTTGCCTAGTAAAATAAAGGTAAAAAAAAAATTGAGTGTAGTCTGTCCCAGGGGTGTGAAGGTGAACAGAAAGGCACTGGAGCGACGAACCGCCCCTGCTGTCTCTGCCTGACCTGTTCCACTCTCCACTGGGATTCTCTGACTTTATTATGGGGGCTGAGTCACTGGCTTACTGGTGCTCTTCCATGCCGTCACTGGCTTACTGGTGCTCTTCCATGCCGTCCCTAGGAGGGGTGAGTCACTTGAGTGATCTTCCTGACCGGGTTGGTGCCCCCCTCAGGTTCGTGCCTTGGGTAGTAATGTTGGTGTTCTGTTGATATCCCTTTAGTGGTGTGGGGGCTGTGCTATGGCACAGTGGGTGGGGTTATATCCTGCCTGATTGGCCCTGTCCAGGGGCTAGGGTCAGTCTGTTATATCTGGTGTAACTCTCCAGTCGATTCTGGTCTTCTGTGTGAATTTAAGTATGCTCCCCTCCCGGAGGACCAGTCCACCTGGTCGTGCTGCTGCACCAGTTTTAACTCTTCTGCCTGCGGCTAGTGAACCCTGACTTGTTCACTGGACGTGCTACCGTGTCCCGGACCTGCTGTTTTCATCTCTCTCTCTCTCTACCGCACCTGCTGTCTCGACCTCTGAATGCTCGTCTATGAAAAGCCAACTGACATTTACTCCTGAGGTACTGACCTGTTGCACCCTCGACATCCACTGTGATTATTATTTGACCCTGCTGGTCATCTATGAACGTTTGAACATCTTGAAGAGCAATCTGGCCTTAAATGGCCATGTTCTGTTATAATATCCACCCGGCACAGCCAGAAGAGGACTGGCCACCACTCAGAGCCTGGTTCCTCTCTAGGTTTCTTCCTAGGTTCCTGCCTTTCTAGGGGGGTTTTCCTAGCCACCGTGCTTCTACATCTGCATAGCTCGGGTTTCTGTATAGCACTTTGTGACATCTGCTGATGTAAAAGGGCTTTATAAATACATTTGATTGATATAGACGCTTATCTACAAATAGGCAGACCAACAGTGTTGCAGATAGAAATAACACATCTATAAGCTTAACACATTCAGTTGACATTCCAGTCACTGCTGTTAGATGTCAAACATGGTGATTATATAGAGATATTTTTTCTCTCTCTCTCTCTCTCTCTCTCTCTCTCTCTCTCTCTCTCTCTCTCAGGTTAAGGGCTAAGATAGGTTATATAAAAAGCTGGAGAAAATAAAGGTTGTCAGGGGGAACCAACTACCACCTTCTCCATCCATGTTGCCATGACAACAATATCCACATAACAACAGCATCAGCATCCCCCCTCCTAACTACACATACACATTCTGTTATTCATACACATGTGTGGGTAACCATACGCTCCCTCCTGGTTAGCGGTTATCACTCAGTCACATGCATGCTGACAAACACTCACACACACAGTCTCATACACAAGCACACACACACATCAATGCACACACGCATGCAGACACACACTCACACAGTGTCTTACAGACACACACGCCGAGAGAGGTAGAGATAACCACGCACTCTAGTACTGCAAAAATACTCAAAGGTATTTTCTTTTGAGAGTCTTAACATTTATTGACTTTTTCTAACTTGTCTTGACTAAAAGGCAAAAGCTGTAAAGAGTGTAGAGAGACATTCCCCACGAGAGACAGTCTCTTTTACCTCTCCCCAACTCTCTCCCTTCATCTATGTCCCTCTCTCTCTCGCTTTCCCCTCTCTCTCCCTCCCTCTTCTATCCTATAGTTTATACTGTCTGTCTACACTGCGAGGTAGGAAGGGTTGTTTATTGATGTTTTCAATAGGAGGAACAGAAGGAGTAGTATGAGGAGTGGACTCGTTAAGAGAACAGTGGGCTTTAGAAAGGAGGAGAGGAGAGGAGGATAATAGCAAGGGAAGAGGAGAAGAGGGGGCAAGAGAGAAGAGAGGAGATGGGAAGAGGAGAGTAGGTTTGTACATGTTGTGGATGGGTGGAGGAGGAGAGAAGATGAGAGAAGAGGAGAGGAGGAGAGGGGATACATGTTGAACATGGCCTGATGGACAGAAGTCTATACTTCCGGCGCCGACAGAGATGGCCGCCTCGCTTCGCGTTCCTAGGAAACTATGCAGTTTTTTGTTTTTTTACGTGTTATTTCTTACATTAGTACCCCAGGTCATCTTAGGTTTCATTACATAGAGTCGAGAAGAACTACTGAATATAAGATCAGCGTCAACTCACCATCAGTACGACCAAGAATATGTTTTCCGCGACGCTGATCCTGTGTTCTGCCTTACAAACAGGACAACGGAATGGATCGCATGCAGCGACCCAAGAAAACGACTCCGAAAAAGAGGGAAACGTAGCGGTCTTCTGGTCAGACTCCGGAGAAGGGCACATCGCGCACCACTCCCCAGCATTCTTCTTGCCAATGTCCAGTCTCTTGACAACAAGGTTGATGAAATCCGAGCAAGGGTAGCATTCCAGAGGGACATCAGCGACTGCAACGTTCTCTGCTTCACAGAAACATGGCTTACTGGGAAGACGCTATCCGATGCGGTGCAGCCAACGGGTTTCTCCACGCATCGCGCCGACAGAAACAAACATCTTTCTGGTAAGAAGAGTGGCGGGGGCGTATGCCTTATGACTAACGAGACATGGTGTGATGAAGGAAACATACAGGAACTCAAATCCTTCTGTTCACCTGATTTAGAATTCCTCACAATCAAATGTAGACCGCATTATCTTCCAAGAGAATTCTCTTCGATTATAATCACAGCCGTATATATCCCCCCCCAAGCAGACACATCGATGGCTCTGAACAAACTTTATTTAACTCTTTGCAAACTGGAAACCATTTATCCGGAGGCTGCATTCATTGTAGCTGGGGATTTTAACAAAGCTAATCTGAAAACAAGACTCCCTAAATTTTATCAGCATATCGATTGCGCAACCAGGGGTGGTAAAACCTTGGATCATTGTTACTCTAACTTCCGCGACGCATATAAGGCCCTGCCCCGCCCCCTTTCGGAAAAGCTGACCACGACTCCATTTTGTTGATCCCTGCCTACAGGCAGAAACTTAAACAAGAGGCTCCCACGCTGAGGTCTGTCCAACGCTGGTCAGACCAAGCTGACTCCACACTCCAAGACTGCTTCCATCACGTGGACTGGGACATGTTTCGTATTGCGTCAGATAAAAATATTGACGAATACGCTGATTCGGTGTGCGAGTTCATTAGAACGTGCGTTGAAGATGTCGTTCCCATAGCAACGATAAAAACATTCCCTAACCAGAAACCGTGGATTGATGGCAGCATTCGCGTGAAACTGAAAGCGCGAACCACTGCTTTTAATCAGGGCAAGGTGTCTGGCAACATGACCGAATACAAACAGTGCAGCTATTCCCTCCGCAAGGCTATTAAACAAGCTAAGCGTCAGTACAGAGACAAAGTAGAATCTCAATTCAAGACATTTAAACGTGTTAACCCTCGCAAGGCTGCAGGCCCAGACGGCATCCCCAGCCGCGCCCTCAGAGCATGCGCAGACCAGCTGGCCGGTGTGTTTACGGACATATTCAATCAATCCCTATACCAGTCTGCTGTTCCCACATGCTTCAAGAGGGCCACCATTGTTCCTGTTCCCAAGAAAGCTAAGGTAACTGAGCTAAACGACTACCGCCCCGTAGCATTCACTTCCGTCATCATGAAGTGCTTTGAGAGACTAGTCAAGGACCATATCACCTCCACCCTACCTGACACCCTAGACCCACTCCAATTTGCTTACCGCCCAAATAGGTCCACAGACGATGCAATCTCAACCACACTGCACACTGCCCTAACCCACCTGGACAAGAAGAATACCTATGTGAGAATGCTGTTCATCGACTACAGCTCGGCATTCAACACCATAGTACCCTCCAAGCTCGTCATCAAGCTCGAGACCCTGGGTCTCGACCCCGCCTGTGCAACTGGGTACTGGACTTCCTGACGGGCCGCCCCAGGTGGTGAGGGTAGGCAACAACATCTCCACCCCGCTGATCCTCAACACGGGGGCCCCACAAGGGTGCGTTCTGAGCCCTCTCCTGTACTCCCTGTTCACCCACGACTGCGTGGCCACGCACGCCTCCAACTCAATCATCAAGTTTGCGGACGACACAACAGTGGTAGGCTTGATTACCAACAACGACGAGACGGCCTACAGGGAGGAGGTGAGGGCCCTCGGAGTGTGGTGTCAGGAAAATAACCTCACACTCAACGTCAACAAAACTAAGGATATGATTGTGGACTTCAGGAAACAGCAGAGGGAACACCCCCCCTATCCACATCGATGGAACAGTAGTGGAGAGGGTAGCAAGTTTTAAGTTCCTCGGCATACACATCACAGACTAACTGAATTGGTCCACTCACACTGACAGCGTCGTGAAGAAGGCGCAGCAGCGCCTCTTCAACCTCAGGAGGCTGAAGAAATTCGGCTTGTCACCAAAAGCACTCACAAACTTCTACAGATGCACAATCGAGAGCATCCTGGCGGGCTGTATCACCGCCTGGTACGGCAACTGCTCCGCCCTCAACCGTAAGGCTCTCCAGAGGGTAGTGAGGTCTGCACAACGCATCACCGGGGGCAAACTACCTGCCCTCCAGGACACCTACACCACCCGATGTTACAGGAAGGCCATAAAGATCATCAAGGACATCAACCACCCGAACCACTGCCTGTTCACCCCGCTATCATCCAGAAGGCGAGGTCAGTACAGGTGCATCAAAGCTGGGACCGAGAGACTGAAAAACAGCTTCTATTTCAAGGCCATCAGACTGTTAAACAGCCACCACTAACATTGAGTGGCTGCTGCCAACACACTGTCATTGACACTGACCCAACTCCAGCCACTTTAATAATGGGAATTGATGGGAAATGATGTAAATATATCACTAGCCACTTTAAACAATGCTACCTTATATAATGTTACTTACCCTACATTATTCTCCACTATGCAATCTGGTTTCCGAGCTGGTCATGGGTGCACCTCAGCCACGCTCAAGGTCCTAAACGACATCATAACCGCCATTGATAAAAGACAGTACTGTGCTGCCGTCTTCATCGACCTGGACAAGGCTTTTAACTCTGTCAATCACCGCATTCTTATCGGCAGACTCAACAGCCTTGGTTTCTCAAATGACTGCCTCGCCTCGTTCACCAACTACTTCTCAGATAGAGTTCAGTGTGTCAAATTGGAGGGCCTGTTGTCCGGACCTCTGGCAGTCTCTATGGGGGTAATATAGGGTTCAATTCTCGGGCCGACTCTTTTCTCTGTATATATCAATGATGTTGCTCTTGCTGCTGATGATTCTCTGATCCACCTCTACGCAGACGACACCATTCTGTATACATCTGGCCCTTCTTTGGACACTGTGTTAAAAAAACTCCCAACGAGCTTCAATGCCATACAACACTCCTTCCGTGGCCTCCAACTGCTTTTAAATGCTAGTAAAACTAAATACATGCTCTTCCACCGTTCGCTGCCCACACCTGCCCGTGGACAACTACAAATACCTAGGTGTCTGATCAGACTGTAAACTCTCCTTCCAGACTCATATTAAGCATCTCCAATCCAAAATTAAATATGGAATCACTTCCTATTTTGCAACAAAGCCTCCTTCACTCATGCTGCCAATCATACCCTCGTAAAACGGACTATCCTACCGATCCTTGACTTCGGCGATGTCATTTACAAAATAGCCTCCAACACTCTACTCAGCAAACTAGATGTAGTCTATCACAGTGCCAACCGTTTTGTCACCAAAGCCCCATATACTACCAACCACTGTGACCTGTATGCTGTCGTTGGCTGGTCCTCGCCACATACTCGTCACCAAACCCGCTGGCTCCAGGTCATCTCTAAGTATTTGCTATGTAAAGCCCCGCCTTATCTCAGCTCACTGGTCACAATAGCAGCACCCACCCATAGCACGTGCTCCAGCAGGTATATTTCACTGGTCATCCCCAAAGCCAACACTTCCTTTGGCCTCCTTTCCTTCAAGTTCTCTGCTGCCAATGACTGGAACAAATTGCAAAAATCACTGAAGCTGGAAACTCGTATCTCCAGCAGCTTCCCGATCACTGTACCTGTACACAGTCAATCTGTAACTAGCACACCTATGAGGGGAAGTCAGGCGCAGGAGAGCAGAGAGCAGAACTAGGTAATAGCCGGAGCAGTTTAATAGCAAAACCAACGGCATAAACAAAACAAGACATGGGTACAAAACCCGTCGCGCACCAGTCAACACGTGCACAAACACTTACAATAAACAATACCACACAAAGACATGGGGGGAACAGAGGGTTAAATATACAACAAGTAATTGAGGGAATTGAAACCAGGAGTGAGGAAAAACAAGACAAAATACATGGATAATGAAAAGTGGATCGCTGATGGCGACGCCGACCGCCGAGCCCCTGTCCGAACAAGGAGAGGAACCGACTTCGGCGGAAGTCGTGACAACACCCAACTTCCTCATCCTCATATTGTTATTTATCTTCTTGCTCTTTTGCACCCCAGTATCTCTACTTGCACATCATGTTCTGCACATCTATCACTCCAGTATTAATGCTAAAATTGTATTATTTTGCCACTATGGCCTGTTTATTGCCTTACCTCCCTAATCTACATTTGCACACACTGTATATAGATTTTTCTATTGTGTTATTGACTGTATGTTTGTTTATGTGTAACTCTGTGTTGTTATTTTTGTCGCACTGCTTTGCTTTATCTTGGCCAGGTCGCAGTTGTAAATGAGAACTTGTTCTCAACTGACCTAAACAACATCTAAAAAGAAAGAAATCAACCAAGATATTTTTTACATTAATTTTTTAAAAGAAATGTAAAAATAAATAAATAAAAATCTATAAATCATAAGTGAATCACGTTTCAACTATGGGCCCATGGCAATCATGAGATTGCATAAAAGACCTGGGTTGAGTGTCATGGTGTCTATCATGTTCCCTCCATGTCTCTCTGTGTCTCCATGTCACCGTGTCTCTCAGTGTCTCCATGTCTCTCAGTGTCTCCATGTCTCTCTGTGTCACCATGTCTCCATGTCTCTCAGTGTCTCCATGTCTCTCTGTGTCACCATGTCTCTCAGTGCCTCCATGTCTCTCAGTGCCTCCATGTCTCTCTGTGTCTCCATGTCACCATGTCTCTCTGTGTCTCCATGTCACCATGTCTCTCTGTGTCACCATGTCTCTCTGTGTCTCCATGTCACCATGTATCTCTGTGTCTCCATGTCACCATGTCTCTCTGTGTCACCATGTCTCTCTGTGTCACCATGTCTCTCTGTGTCTCCATGTCACCATGTCTGTCTTTGTCTCCATGTCTCTCTGTGTCTCCATGTCTCTCTGTGTCACCATGTCTCTCTGTGTCACCATGTCTCTCTGTGTCACCATGTCTCTCTGTGTCTCCATGTCACCATGTCTGTCTTTGTCTCCATGTCACCATGTCTCTCTGTGTCACCATGTCTCTCTGTGTCACCATGTCTCCATGTCACCATGTCTCTCTGTGTCTCCATGTCACCATGTCTGTCTTTGTCTCCATGACACCATGTCTCTCTGTGTCTCCATGTCTCTCTGTGTCTCCATGTCTCTCTGTGTCTCCATGTCACCATGTCTCTCTGTGTCTCCATGTCACCATGTCTCTCTGTGTCTCCATGTCTCTCTGTGTCTCCATGTGTCTCCATGTCTCTCTGTGTCTCCATGTCACCATGTCTCTGTGTCGCCACGTCTCTCTTTGTCGCCACGTCTCTCTTTGTCTCCACGTCTCTGTGTCGCCACGTCTCTCTTTGTCGCCACGTCTCTCTTTGTCGCCACGTCTCTCTTTGTCTCCACGTCTCTGTGTCGCCATGTCTCCATGTGTCTCCATGTCTCTCTTTGTCGCCACGTCTCTCTTTGTCTCCACGTCTCTGTGTCGCCACGTCTCTCTTTGTCTCCACGTCTCTCTTTGTCTCCACGTCTCTGTGTCGCCACGTCTCTCTTTGTCGCCACGTCTCTCTTTGTCTCCACATCTCTCTTTGTCTCCACGTCTCTGTGTCGCCATGTCTCCATGTGTCTCCATGTCTCTCTGTGTCGCCACGTCTCTCTTTGTCGCCACGTCTCTCTTTGTCTCCACATCTCTCTTTGTCTCCACGTCTCTGTGTTGCCATGTCTCCATGTGTCTCCATGTCTCTCTGTGTCGCCACGTCTCTCTTTGTCGCCACGTCTCTCTTTGTCTCCACGTCTCTGTGTCGCCATGTCTCCATGTGTCTCCACGTCTCTCTTTGTCGCCACGTCTCTCTTTGTCGCCACGTCTCTGTGTCGCCACGTCTCTCTTTGTCGCCACGTCTCTCTTTGTCGCCACGTCTCTCTTTGTCGCCACGTCTCTCTTTGTCGCCACGTCTCTGTGTCGCCACGTCTCTCTTTGTCTCCACGTCTCTGTGTCGCCACGTCTCTCTTTGTCGTCAAGTCTCTCTTTGTCTCCACATCTTTCTTTGTCGTCAAGTCTCTCTTTGTCTCCATGTCTCTGTGTTGCCATGTCTCCATGTCTCTCTGTGTTGCCATGTCTCTCTTTGTCTCCATGTCTCTGTGTTGCCATGTCTCTCTTTGTCTCCATGTCTCTGTGTTGCCATGTCTCTCTTTGTCTCCATGTCTCTCTGTGTCTCCATGTCACCATGTCTCTCTGTGTCTCCATGTCACCATGTCTCTCTGTGTCTCCATGTCTCTCTGTGTCTCCATGTCTCTGTGTTGCCACGTCTCTCTTTGTCGCCACGTCTCTCTTTGTCTCCACGTCTCTCTTTGTCGCCACGTCTCTGTGTCGCCACGTCTCTCTTTGTCTCCACGTCTCTGTGTCGCCACGTCTCTCTTTGTCGTCAAGTCTCTCTTTGTCTCCACATCTTTCTTTGTCGTCAAGTCTCTCTTTGTCTCCATGTCTCTGTGTTGCCATGTCTCCATGTCTCTCTGTGTTGCCATGTCTCTCTTTGTCTCCATGTCTCTGTGTTGCCATGTCTCTCTTTGTCTCCATGTCTCTGTGTTGCCATGTCTCTCTTTGTCTCCATGTCTCTCTGTGTCTCCATGTCACCATGTCTCTCTGTGTCTCCATGTCTCTCTGTGTCTCCATGTCACCATGTCTCTCTGTGTCTCCATGTCTCTCTGTGTCTCCATGTCACCATGTCTCTCTGTGTCTCCATGTCACCATGTCTCTCTGTGTCTCCATGTCACCATGTCTCTCTGTGTCTCCATGTCTCTCTGTGTCTCCATGTCTCTCTGTGTCTCCATGTCTCTCTGTGTCTCCATGTCTCTCTTTGTCTCCATGTCTCTGTGTGTCTCAGTAGATATGTTATAGTGTGTAGTGTGTCTCCATGTAATATAGTGTATCTTGTTCCCTAGATGTCTCTCTGTGTCTCCATGTAATATAGTGTATCTTGTTCCCTAGATGTCTCTCTGTGTCTCCATGTAATATAGTGTATCTTGTTCCCTAGATGTCTCTCTGTGTCTCCATGTAATATAGTGTATCTTGTTCCCTAGATGTCTCTCTGTGTCTCCATGTAATATAGTGTATCTTGTTCCCTAGATGTCTCTCTGTGTCTCCATGTAATATAGTGTATCTTGTTCCCTAGATGTCTCTCTGTGTCAGCCTATTGTGTATCAGTAGATCAGCCATCAGTGTATCAGTCAGCAGATCAGATAATCATCTGATTTTATAATCCTCTGGTTTGATAATCCTCGGGTGAGATAATCCTCTGGACAGATAATCCTTTGGTTTGATAATCCTCTGGTCAGATAATCCTCTGGTCTGATAATCCTCGGGTCATATAATCCTCTGGTGTGATAATCCTCTGGTGTGATAATCCTCTGGTCAGATAATCCTCTGGTGTGATAATCCTCTGGTCAGATAATCCTCTGGTGTGATAATCCTCTGGTCAGATAATCCTCTGGTCTGATAATCCTCTGGTCAGATAATCCTCTGGTCAGATAATCCTATGGTGTGATAATCCTCTGGTCTGATAATTCTCTGGTCAGATAATCCTCTGGTGTGATAATCCTCTGGTGTGATAATCCTCTGGTCAGATAACCCTCTGGTCAGATAATCCTCTGGTCAGATAATCCTCTGGTGTGATAATCCTCTGGTCAGATAATCCTCTGGTCTGATAATCCTCTGGTCAGATAATCCTCTGGTCAGATAACCGAGTCTGCTTTGGATGGAAACCTACGTTCTTTGGTCTCTGGTATCTTGCTGGCTGGGCTTAATTGGCTGTATTCTATTGCTACCATTGTATTGATAAGATAGTTTATCGGTCTGGGCTCTAGAGTCATAATTGATCATGTGACAGGCCAAAGATTACATTTGGAGTAGTTGGCAGGGTTAGATATTCTGGATTAGATAGTGCCCTCCAAGCTCGTCACCATAGTGCCCTCCAAGCTCGTCATCAAGCTCGAGACCCTGGGTCTCGACCCCGCCCTATGCAACTGGGTACTGGACTTCCTGACGGGCCGCCCCCAGGTGGTGAGGGTAGGCAACCACATTTCCACCCCGCTGATCCTCAACACTGGGGCCCCACAAGGGTGCGTTCTGAGCCCTCTCCTGTACTCCCTGTTCACCCACGACTGCATGGCCACGCACGCCTCCAACTCAATCATCAAGTTTGCAGACGACACAACAGTGGTAGGCTTGATTACCAACAACGACGAGACGGCCTACAGGGAGGAGGTGAGGGCCCTCGGAGTGTGGTGTCAGGAAAATAACCTCACACTCAACGTCAACAAAACTAAGGAGATGATTCAGGAAACAGCAGAGGGAACACCCCCCTATCCACATTGATGGGACAGTAGTGGAGAGGGTAGTAAGTTTTATGTTCCTCGGCGTACACATCACAGACAAACTGAATTGGTCCACCCACACAGACAGCATCGTGAAGAAGGTGCAGCAGCGCCTCTTCAACCTCAGGAGGCTGAAGAAATTTGGCTTGTCACCAAAAGCACTCGTATCTCTCCCTACCTCCCCCTCTCTTCTCCTCTCCTCTTCTCTCCCTACCTCCCCCTCTCTTCTCCTCTCCTCTTCTCTCTCCCTACCTCCCCTCTCTACTCCTCTCCTCTTCTCTCTCCCTACCTCCCCTCTCCTCTTCTCTCTCCCTACCTCCCCTCTCTTCTCCTCTTCTCTCTCCTACCTCCCCCTCTCTTCTCCTCTCCTCTCTCCCTACCTCCCCTCTCTTCTCCTCTTCTCTCTCCCTACCTCCCACTCTCTTCTCCTCTCCTCTTCTCTCTCCCTACCTCCCCTCTCTTCTCCTCTCCTCTTCTCTCTCCCTACCTCCCCTCCCCTCTCTTCTCCTCTCCTCTTCTCTCTCCCTACCTCCCCCTCTCTTCTCCTCTCCTCTTCTCTCTCCCTACCTCCCCCTCTCCTCTCCTCTTCTCTCTCCCTACCTCCCCCTCTCCTCTTCTCTCTCCCTACCTCCCCCTCTTCTCCTCTCTCTCTTCTCTCCCCTACCTCCCCCTCTCTTCTCCTCTTTCTCTCTCCCTACCTCCCCCTCTCTTCTCCTCTTCTCTCCCCTACCTCCCCTCTCTTCTCCTCTCCTCTTCTCTCTCCCTACCTCCCCCTCTCCTCTTCTCTCTCCCTACCTCCCCCTCTCCTCTTCTCTCTCCCTACCTCCCCCTCTTCTCCTCTCCTCTTCTCTCCCTACCTCCCCCTCTCTTCTCCTCTCCTCTCTCTCCCTACCTCCCCCTCTCTTCTCCTCTCCTCTTCTCTCTCCCTACCTCCCCCTCTCTTCTCTTCTCCTCTTCTCTCTCCCTACCTCCCCCTCTCTTCTCCTCTTCTCTCCCCCTACCTCCCCTCTCTTCTCCTCTCCTCTTCTCTCTCCCTACCTCCCCTCTCTTCTCCTCTCCTCTTCTCTCTCCCTACCTCCCCCTCTCTTCTCCTCTCCTCTTCTCTCTCCCTACCTCCCTCTCTCCGCTCCACCTCCTCTCCGATTGGAAAAAACAACTCTGTTGTTTGTCTCGTTCAGATGATAACTAAGACATTCAATACTGCTTTTTTATTCCGTTTCCCCCCTTGGTTTTTTAAAGACCCATTGTGGTGCTGATACACAGTTGATCTCTGTCCATCCCTCCAACCCTCAATGTGATTATAAAGAGATTATCCAGTTGAGAAGCTGAATGCTCAGAGGACTATCCATGAGCGGAGAGCAGCTTGAGGAAGAACCAGTAGACGGTATCTGTCAGAGCAGAACATGGAGAATAGCTGGAATCAGCTTCCCAGTGTTGCCTGGTATCTAAAAGTATTGGCAGTATTAGCACTGACATCAACCGGTTGGACAGCACAACAATGGAAGACAATAAATAGCCCTCAACCAACTGGACACCACAACCATAAATAACACTGTCATTTACAACACCATGACAACAGTCGAATAAAACAACAGCACTCTAAGAAAATTCCTTAGGTAAAACTCCCATCTGATTCTGGTTCAGTTTGTATCAGCAGGAACATAACTCCATCTGATTCTGGTTCAGTTTATATCAGCAAGAACATAACACCTCCATCTGATTCTGGTTCAGTTTGTATCAGCAGGAACATAACACCTCCATCTGATTCTGATTCAGTTTATATCAGCAGGAACATAACACCTCCATCTGATTCTGGTTCAGTTTATATCAGCAGGAACATAACTCCATCTGATTCTGGTTCAGTTTATATCAGCAAGAACATAACACCTCCATCTGATTCTGGTTCAGTTTGTATCAGCAGGAACATAACACCTCCATCTGATTCTGATTCAGTTTATATCAGCAGGAACATAACACCTCCATCTGATTCTGGTTCAGTTTATATCAGCAGGAACATAACACCTCCATCTGATTCTGGTTCAGTTTATATCAGCAGGAACATAACACCTCCATCTGATTCTGGTTCAGTTTATATCAGCAGGAACATAACACCTCCATCTGATTCTGGTTCAGTTTGTATCAGCAGGAACGTAACTCCATCTGATTCTGGTTCAGTTTGTATCAGCAGGAACGTAACTCCATCTGATTCTGGTTCAGTTTATATCAGCAGGAACATAACTCCATCACATTCACAGGGAACTTGTTCATTTTGGGTCAGATTCCGACCGAGTTAAGTGCTCGTAAATGGAACGTAATTCCATTTTTATGGACTTTTCTCTCTATGCGTATTCTGACCTTGAACTTAAGCAGGAGAATAGCATGAGAATATTCACCCACTGTTCGTTTGCGGTGGAGATGTAATACATTAAGTTGTAGTGGAGATGTAATACATTAAGTTGTGGTGGAGGTGTGTCTGCAGATACAGTATGCCGTATTCTGACCTGTCGGTGTAGCCTACATAATCATTCCATTACTGTTAGTTCCCTTCAGTTGGTGTAGCCTACATAATAATTCCATTACTGTTAGTTCTCTTCAGTTGGTGTAGCCTACATAATCATTCCATTACTGTTAGTTCCCTTCAGTTGGTGTAGCCTACATAATCATTCCATTACTGTTAGTTCCCTTCAGTTGGTGTAGCCTACATAATCATTCCATTACTGTCAGTTCCCTTCAGTTGGTGTAGCCTACATAATCATTCCATTACTGTTAGTTCCCTTCAGTTGGTGTAGCCTACATAATCATTCCATTACTGTTAGTTCCCTTCAGTTGGTGTAGCCTACATAATCATTCCATTACTGTTAGTTCCCTTCAGTTGGTGTAGCCTACATAATCATTCCATTACTGTTAGTTCCCTTCAGTTGGTGTAGCCTACATAATAATTCCATTAATGTTAGTTCTCTTCAGTTGGTGTAGCCTACATAATCATTCCATTACTGTTAGTTCCCTTCAGTTGGTGTAGCCTACATAATCATTCCATTACTGTTAGTTCTCTTCAGTTGGTGTAGCCTACATAATCATTCCATTACTGTTAGTTCCCTTCAGTTGGTGTAACCTACATAATCATTCCATTACTGTTAGTTCCCTTCAGTTGGTGTAACCTACATAATCATTCCATTACTGTTAGTTCCCTTCAGTTGGTGTAGCCTACATAATCATTCCATTACTGTTAGTTCCCTTCAGTTGGTGTAGCCTACATAATCATTCCATTACTGTCAGTTCCCTTCAGTTGGTGTAGCCTACATAATCATTCCATTACTGTTAGTTCCCTTCAGTTGGTGTAGCCTACATAATCATTCCATTACTGTTAGTTCCCTTCAGTTGGTGTAGCCTACATAATCATTCCATTACTGTTAGTTCCCTTCAGTTGGTGTAGCCTACATAATCATTCCATTACTGTTAGTTCCCTTCAGTTGGTGTAGCATAAATAATCATTACATTACTGTTAGTTCCCTTCAGTTGGTGTAGCCTACATAATCATTACATTACTGTTAGTTCCCTTCAGTTGGTGTAACCTACATAATCATTCCATTACTGTTAGTTCCCTTCAGTTGGTGTAGCCTACATAATCATTCCATTACTGTTAGTTCCTTCAGTTGGTGTAGCCTACATAATCATTCCATTACTGTTAGTTCCCTTCAGTTGGTGTAGCCTACATAATCATTCCATTACTGTTAGTTCCCTTCAGTTGGTGTAGCCTACATAATCATTCCATTACTGTTAGTTCCCTTCAGTTGGTGTAACCTACATAATCATTCCATTACTGTTAGTTCCCTTCAGTTGGTGTAGCCTACATAATCATTCCATTACTGTTAGTTCCCTTCAGTTGGTGTAGCCTACATAATCATTCCATTACTGTTAGTTCCCTTCAGTTGGTGTAGCCTACATAATCATTCCATTACTGTTAGTTCTCTTCAGTTGGTGTAGCCTACATAATCATTCCATTACTGTTAGTTCCCTTCAGTTGGTGTAGCCTACATAATCATTCCATTACTGTTAGTTCTCTTCAGTTGGTGTAGCCTACATAATCATTCCATTACTGTTAGTTCCTTCAGTTGGTGTAACCTACATAATCATTCCATTACTGTTAGTTCCCTTCAGTTGGTGTAGCCTACATAATCATTCCATTACTGTTAGTTCCTTCAGTTGGTGTAACCTACATAATCATTCCATTACTGTTAGTTCCTTCAGTTGGTGTAGCCTACATAATCATTCCATTACTGTTAGTTCCTTCAGTTGGTGTAGCCTACATAATCATTCCATTACTGTTAGTTCCCTTCAGTTGGTGTAACCTACATAATCATTCCATTACTGTTAGTTCCCTTCAGTTGGTGTAGCCTACATAATCATTCCATTACTGTTAGTTCCCTTCAGTTGGTGTAGCCTACATAATCATTCCATTACTGTTAGTTCCCTTCAGTTGGTGTAGCCTACATAATCATTCCATTACTGTTAGTTCCTTCAGTTGGTGTAGCCTACATAATCATTCCATTACTGTTAGTTCCCTTCAGTTGGTGTAACCTACATAATCATTCCATTACTGTTAGTTCCCTTCAGTTGGTGTAGCCTACATAATCATTCCATTACTGTTAGTTCCCTTCAGTTGGTGTAGCCTACATAATCATTCCATTACTGTTAGTTCCCTTCAGTTGGTGTAGCCTACATAATCATTCCATTACTGTTAGTTCCCTTCAGTTGGTGTAACCTACATAATCATTCCATTACTGTTAGTTCCCTTCAGTTGGTGTAGCCTACATAATCATTCCATTACTGTTAGTTCCCTTCAGTTGGTGTAGCCTACATAATCATTCCATTACTGTTAGTTCCCTTCAGTTGGTGTAGCCTACATAATCATTCCATTTAATTACACTGTTTCATTTACCTTAATTTGCTTGCTCTGTAAACGCCAACACGAGGTGTGGTTGTTGCTGAGGATCATTAGTAACAGTTGATCATGTATAAAAAATGAAAGACATGGACATATGCTAATTAAACTGTTATGGAGCAGAGTGCAGACCAAGTCGTAACAGTATGAACCCAACGTATGGTGCAATACTTGGCCATGTCATCACACAGTTCCATGGTTAGTGCAGGTAATGGATAGACTGCTATTGTACACTATTTGACCTATTATAGTTATATGTACACTAATCTTCCAACATTCCCATGGATTGAATAACTGAATGTGGAATTTTTCAGAATTAATCAAACCACAGTTTTCTTTCTTCCATGTGTAAAGGCTCTCCAACCTTGTTTTTTTAATGATTGATAAGTACTTTCCTAAACCTAAATAATCTATAAGATCAGAGTATTTTTTTATCTACCAATTGGTGCTGAAATGGAGACGAATATCTGTATATTTAGATGTCTTTCTTTTATGGATCCCTAATATTCTGAACTGTTCTCTCCATATATTCTAGTCTGCTCGCCAAAGTGCAGAGGTCAGACTGAGTACCTAATACTGGGAAGTGCATAGGAAAGGCATGAATTCCTGAGTCTGAATCTGCCCCCCTAATGAGCAGGTCCAAAGTCTAGCACTATACCTCAGATAACCCTTCATGGGTGGTAGACTGTAACACATTACACTATACCTCAGATAACCCTTCATTGGTGGTAGACTGTAACACATTACACTATACCTCAGATAACCCTTCATGGGTGGTAGACTGTAACACATTACACTATACCTCAGATAACCCTTCATGGGTGGTAGACTAACCCATTACACTATACCTCAGATAACCCGTCATGGGTGGTAGACTGTAACACGTTACACTATACCTCAGATAACCCTTCATGGGTGGTAGACTAACCCGTTACACTATACCTCAGATAACCCTTCATGGGTGTTAGACTGTAACACATTACACTATACCTCAGATAACCCGTCATGGGTGGTAGACTGTAACACATTACACTATACCTCAGATAACCCTTCATGGGTGGTAGACTGTAACACATTACACTATACCTCAGATAACCCTTCATGGGTGGTAGACTAACCCGTTACACTATACCTCAGATAACCCTTCATGGGTGGTAGACTGTAACACATTACACTATACCTCAGATAACCCTTCATGGGTGGTAGACTAACCCGTTACACTATACCTCAGATAACCCTTCATGGGTGGTAGACTAACCTGTTACACTATACCTCAGATAACCCTTCATGGGTGGTAGACTGTAACACATTACACTATACCTCAGATAACCCTTCATGGGTGGTAGACTAACCCGTTACACTATACCTCAGATAATCCTTCATGGGTGGTAGACTGTAACACATTACACTATACCTCAGATAACCCTTCATGGGTGGTAGACTGTAACACATTACACTATACCTCAGATAACCCTTCATGGGTGGTAGACTGTAACACATTACACTATACCTCAGATAACCCTTCATGGGTGGTAGACTAACCCGTTACACTATACCTCAGATAACCCTTCATGGGTGGTAGACTGTAACACATTACACTATACCTCAGATAACCCTTCATGGGTGGTAGACTGTAACACATTACACTATACCTCAGATAAGCCATTAAGGTGAATAGACAAGGCTCAAGATTCAAGGCATGGTTATTTCATGTTCATGGATGTTGCATTTTACCCAATGAAAGCCATTGCTGGTGGTAACTGTAAAAATACTATACTTTACCCCAGAGGAGTAGATCATTTGGATCCTAATAAAATACTATACTTTACCCCAGAGGAGTAGATCATTGGGATCCTAATAAAATACTATACTTTACCCCAGAGGAGTAGATCATTGGGATCCTAATAAAATACTATACTTTACCCCAGAGGAGTAGATCATTGGGATCCTAATAAAATACTATACTTTACCCCAGAGGAGTAGATCATTGGGATCCTAATAAAATACTAAATACACCAAGAGAGTAAGGAATATGATAGAAACCATGCACACCTTAAGAACAGGCACATCACCATGATAACATTTTAGGTAGATAGCTCTAATTTAGGTCACATAGTTGAGACTTGGGACTGCAGCACTGAGCAGTGAGAACAGGCAGCAGTACAGCACTGTGTGTATGTCTAGGCAGATCACCAGGGTTAGGTGACCTCTAACTTTTAACCCCAACACAAAATAGGTCAGCCATCTGTGATGATCTGAGAGACCAAGGTCACGTGATGTCACACTGCTGCCACATAATCCTATCATGGAGATGTGAGGGGCGTTTGTTTTATCTAGGAACATCTGCAGGTCTAAAGAAAATGATATTTTGAGAATGAGAATCTCCACAGGTTAGTTTCTTTTCTTACCGTTAGCGTTGAACTTTCATTTTGGGGGGGGAGAATTTCTCCAGTATGACTTTTCTTTTTTTGTGCTTGGTGTTCCTTAACTTACTACTCTATTTCACACAGCTCATTGTCAAGCAATAGCTTCCCCTCCAGCGTAACTCCTGGACGTACAGCACATTGTCAAGCAATAGCTTCCCCTCCAGCGTAACTCCTGGACGTACAGCACATTGTCAAGCAATAGCTTCCCCTCCAGCGTAACTCCTGGACGTACAGCACATTGTCAAGCAATAGCTTCCCCTCCAGCGTAACTCCTGGACGTACAGCACATTGTCAAGCAATAGCTTCCCCCAGCGTAACTCCTGGACGTACAGCACATTGTCAAGCAATAGCTTCCCCTCCAGCGTAACTCCTGGACGTACAGCACATTGTCAAGCAATAGCTTCCCCTCCAGCGTAACTCCTGGACGTACAGCACATTGTCAAGCAATAGCTTCCCCCAGCGTAACTCCTGGACGTACAGCACATTGTCAAGCAATAGCTTCCCCCAGCGTAACTCCTGGACGTACAGCACATTGTCAAGCAATAGCTTCCCCTCCAGCGTAACTCCTGGACGTACAGCACATTGTCAAGCAATAGCTTCCCCTCCAGCGTAACTCCTGGACGTACAGCACATTGTCAAGCAATAGCTTCCCCTCCAGCGTAACTCCTGGACGTACAGCTCATTGTCAAGCAATAGCTTCCCCTCCAGCGTAACTCCTGGACGTACAGCACATTGTCAAGCAATAGCTTCCCCTCCAGCGTAACTCCTGGACGTACAGCACATTGTCAAGCAATAGCTTCCCCTCCAGCGTAACTCCTGGACGTACGGCACATTGTCAAGCAATAGCTTCCCCTCCAGCGTAACTCCTGGACGTACGGCACATTGTCAAGCAATAGCTTCCCCTCCAGCGTAACTCCTGGACGTACGGCACATTGTCAAGCAATAGCTTCCCCTCCAGCGTAACTCCTGGACGTACGGCACATTGTCAAGCAATAGCTTCCCCTCCAGCGTAACTCCTGGACGTACAGCACATTGTCAAGCAATAGCTTCCCCTCCAGCGTAACTCCTGGACGTACAGCACATTGTCAAGCAATAGCTTCCCCTCCAGCGTAATTCCTGGACGTACAGCACATTGTCAAGCAATAGCTTCCCCTCCAGCGTAACTCCTGGACGTACAGCACATTGCAAACGTTTGCAAGGTCTACTTAGGTTAGCCTTAATCACTGTCAATTCCCCCTCTATCACCACACGGAAATCAGCTGTAGACATGACAAGGTCCTCCCCTAGAACAACCTTTATTTAACCTAAATCCCCATTCTGTACCTGGAATAACATTTATATAACCTAAATCCCCATTCTGTACCTGGAATAACATTTATATAACCTAAATCCTCATTCTGTACCTGGAACAACCTTTATGTAACCTAAATCCCCATTCTGTACCTGGAATAACCTTTATTTAACCTAAATCACCATTCTGTACCTGGAATAACATTTATATAACCTAAATCCTCATTCTGTACCTGGAACAACCTTTATTTAACCTAAATCCCCATTCTGTACCTGGAATAACATTTATATAACCTAAATCCTCATTCTGTACCTGGAACAACCTTTATGTAACCTAAATCCCCATTCTGTACCTGGAATAACCTTTATTTAACCTAAATCACCATTCTGTACCTGGAATAACATTTATATAACCTAAATCCTCATTCTGTACCTGGAACAACCTTTATTTAACCTAAATCCCCATTCTGTACCTGGAATAACATTTATATAACCTAAATCCCCATCCTGTTCCTACAATAAACTTTATATAACCTAAATCCCCATTCTGTACCTAGAATAAACTTTATGTAACCTAAATCCCCATTCTGTACCTAGAATAACCTTTATTTAACCTAAATCCCCATCCTGTACCTAGAAAAACCTTTATACAACCTCAAGCCTAATTTCAGGTTATGTCGATATAGGACTTGTTTTACTGTGGATATATATACTTTTGTACCTGTTTCCTCCAGCATCTTCACAAGATCCTTTGCTGTTGTTCTGGGACTGATTTGCACTTTTCTCACCAAAGTACGTTCATCTCTAGGAGACAGAACGCATCTCTTCCTGAGCGGTATGACGGCTGCGTGGTCCCGTGGGGTTTATACTTGCGTACTATTGTTTGTACAGATGAACATGGTACCTTCAGGTGTTTGGAAATTGCTCCCAAGGATGAACCAGACTTGTGGAGGTCTACAATTTTTTTCTCTGAGGTCTTGGCTGATTTATTTTTCATTTTCTCATGATGTCAAGCAAAGAGGCACTGAGTTTGAAGGTAGGCCTTGAAATACATCCACAGGTACACCTCCAATTGACCCAAATTATGTCAATTAGCCTATCAGAAGCTTCTAAAGCCATGACATAATTTTCTGTAATTTTCCAAGCTGTTTAAAGGCACAGTCAACTTAGTGTATGTTAACTTCTGACCCACTGGATTTATGATACAGTGAATTAGAAGTGAAATAATATGTCTGTAAACAATTGTTGGAAATTTTACTTGTGTCGTGCACAAAGTAGATGTCCTAATCGACTTACCAAAACTATAGTTTGTTAACAAGAAATTTGGTTGAAAAGTTTTAATGACTCCAACATAAGTGTATGTCATCTTCCGACTTCAACTATATATTTAACCTAAACCTTTATGTAACCTAAATCCCCACCCTGTACCTAGAATAACCTAAATCCCCATCCTGTACCTAGAATAACCTTCATATAACCTATATCCCCATCCTGTACCTAGAATAACCTAAATCCCCATCCTGTACCTAGAATAACCTTTATATAACCTATATCCCCATCCTGTACCTAGAATAACATTTATATAACCTATATCCCCATCCTGTACCTAGAATAACCTTTATATAACCTAAATCCCCATCCTGTACCTAGAATAACCTTTATATAACCTAAATCCCCATCCTGTACCTAGAATAACATTTATTTAACCTAAATCCCCATATGGTACCTAGAATAACATTTATTTAACTTAATCCCCATCCTGTACCTAGAATAACCTTTATTTAACTTAATCCCCATATGGTACCTAGAATAACATTTATATAACCTAAATCCCCATCCTGTACCTAGAATAACATTTATATAACCTAAATCCCCATCCTGTACCTAGAATAACCTTTATTTAACTTAATCCCCATATGGTACCTAGAATAACATTTATATAACCTAAATCCCCATATGGTACCTAGAATAACCTTTATTTAACTTAATCCCCATCCTGTACCTAGAATAACCTTTATACAACCTAAATCCCCATCCTGTACCTAGAATAACATTTATTTAACTTAATCCCCATCCTGTACCTAGAATAACCTTTATTTAACTTAATCCCCATATGGTACCTAGAATAACATTTATATAACCTAAATCCCCATCCTGTACCTAGAATAACATTTATATAACCTAAATCCCCATCCTGTACCTAGAATAACCTTTATTTAACTTAATCCCCATATGGTACCTAGAATAACATTTATATAACCTAAATCCCCATATGGTACCTAGAATAACCTTTATTTAACTTAATCCCCATCCTGTACCTAGAATAACCTTTATACAACCTAAATCCCCATCCTGTACCTAGAATAACATTTATATAACCTAAATCCCCATCCTGTACCTAGAATAACCTTTATATAACCTAAATCCCCATATGGTACCTAGAATAACATTTATATAACCTAAATCCCCATATGGTACCTAGAATAACATTTATATAACCTAAATCCCCATATGGTACCTAGAATAACCTTTATTTAACTTAATCCCCATCCTGTACCTAGAATAACCTTTATACATCCTAAATCCCCATCCTGTACCTAGAATAACATGTATTTAACCTAAATCCCCATATGGTACCTAGAATGACCTTTATTTAACTTAATCCCCATCCTGTACCTAGAATAACCTTTATACAACCTAAATCCCCATCCTGTATCTAGAATAACATTTTTATAACCTAAATCCCCATATGGTACCTAGAATAACCTTTATATAACCTAAATCCCCATCCTGTACCTAGAATAACATTTATATAACCTAAATCCCCATATGGTACCTAGAATAACCTTTATTTAACTTAATCCCCATCCTGTACCTAGAATAACCTTTATACAACCTAAATCCCCATCCTGTATCTAGAATAACATTTTTATAACCTAAATCCCCATATGGTACCTAGAATAACCTTTATATAACCTAAATCCCCATCCTGTACCTAGAATAACATTTATATAACCTAAATCCCCATATGGTACCTAAAATAACCTTTATTTAACTTAATCCCCATCCTGTACCTAGAATAACCTTTATTTAACTTAATCCCCATCCTGTACTGGGAATAACATGTATATAACCTAAATCCCTGTCCTGTACTTAGAATAACATTTATATAACCTAAATATTACTTTACCTAGAATAACCTTTATTTAACCTAAATCCCCATCCTGTACCTAGAATAACCTTTATACAACCTAAATCCCCATCCTGTATCTAGAATAACATTTTTATAACCTAAATCCCCATCCAGTGGATAGAATACCATTTGCCAGTTCCAGAAAACCTACATCACCCTATGGCTAGTTCTTAGGACAAAATAAATCACTGTCCTACCTTTAATAAACTCTAGAATCACATTTGCTATAGTAGTTTCGTATACCATCCAACCATATCACATTAGCCCAATAGAGGGAGATATATTTCTGGAAAATGGAAAACATCCTCTGGCTTGACTATCATCATCATCATCACACAGCGATTAACCAAGTCAGACAGGTGCTACTTCTACTCTGCTGGCCTCATTAACTTTGTTAAAAGTTGTGCTAACAGCACTTTATCTTTAAGTGCACCTGATCTAATCACATATGCAGGCCTGGTGGGAATAGAGAGGAAAGTGAATGACGAGATATATACTTCCACTTATAGGCAGTCTATTTTGAGAGAGAGAGAGAAAGAGAGAGAGAGAGAGAGAGAAAGAGAGAGAGAGAGAGAGGGAAAGAGAGAGAGACAGAGAGGGAGAGAGAGACATAGAGAGAGAGAGAGAGAGAGAGAGAGAGAGAGAGAGAGAGAAAGAGAGAGAGAGAGAGAGAGGGAAAGAGAGAGAGACAGAGAGGGAGAGAGAGACATAGAGAGAGAGAGAGAGAGAGAGAGAGAGAGAGAGAGAGAGAGAAGAGAAAAGAGAAAGAAAGAAAGAAAGAAAGAAAGAAAGAAAGAAAGAAAGAAAGAAACAGAGATGAGAGAGAGAGAGAAACAGGGTGTGGGGGAGAGAAAGAGAGAAACAGGGTGTGGGGGGAGAGAAAGAGAGAAACAGGGTGTGGGGGAGAGAAAGAGAGAAACAGGGTGTGGGGGAGAGAAAGAGAGAAACAGGGTGTGGGGGAGAGAAAGAGAGAAACAGGGTGTGGGGGAGAGAAAGAGAGAAACAGGGTGGGGGGGAGAGAAAGAGAGAAACAGGGTGTGGGGGAGAGAAAGAGAGAAACAGGGTGTGGGGGAGAGAAAGAGAGAAACAGGGTGTGGGGGAGAGAGAGAGAGAAACAGGGTGTGGGGGAGAGAGAAAGAGAGAAACAGGGTGTGGGGGAGAGAAAGAGAGAAACAGGGTGTGGGGGAGAGAAAGAGAGAAACAGGGTGTGGGGGAGAGAAAGAGAGAAACAGGGTGTGGGGGAGAGAAAGAGAGAAACAGGGTGTGGGGAGAGAAAGAGAGAAACAGGGTGTGGGGGAGAGAAAGAGAGAAACAGGGTGTGGGGGAGAGAAAGAGAGAAACAGGGTGTGGGGGAGAGAAAGAGAGAAACAGGGTGTGGGGGGAGAGAAAGAGAGAAACAGGGTGTGGGGGAGAGAAAGAGAGAAACAGGGTGTGGGGGGAGAGAGAGAGAGAAACAGGGTGTGGGGGAGAGAAAGAGAGAAACAGGGTGTGGGGGAGAGAAAGAGAGAAACAGGGTGTGGGGGGAGAGAAAGAGAGAAACAGGGTGTGGGGGAGAGAAAGAGAGAAACAGGGTGTGGGGGAGAGAAAGAGAGAAACAGGGTGTGGGGGAGAGAAAGAGAGAAACAGGGTGTGGGGGAGAGAAAGAGAGAAACAGGGTGTGGGGGAGAGAAAGAGAGAAACAGGGTGTGGGGGAGAGAAAGAGAGAAACAGGGTGTGGGGGAGAGAAAGAGAGAAACAGGGTGTGGGGGGAGAGAAAGAGAGAAACAGGGTGTGGGGGGAGAGAAAATTATTTTATTTTTTAAATCTTCTTTTTTTTTTTTAATTGCTGTGGATTGTTTCAAATCACAAGTGTGTTTGGGAAGCCCGCAATTTGGGTAGTGAAATTGTGTGAAGATAATGTGTCTTGAGTATAATTTAAAATGTTGCATCAAGAAGAAGGGGAGGGGTTGTGGCGGAGATATGGTGTGTCTCCAGAATGCATATAGGAAAGTGCCCATTTGGCAATGTCATATTTTTTATTGTCTTAACTCACCAAGTACACCACCGTTTTTTTAACCTGGCCTACCATAAGTCAACGTAGTCTGTTATTTTAACATCCATTGTGAATGATAGTTACTCGGTATTTGAAAAATCTTACCAACACTCCGGGCCACGGTAATCACCAAGCCTCGGTGTGAAAGAACAAAATATCATGATCTGATGATCCCATATATCCAGTGGAAACGTCATTAAAAAACAGCTTTCTGTCCCGGGCTCACTGGCACAGGAAATAGGCTTGTTGACACAGTGTTGTGAGTTTGTTTGCGACAGCTTGGGGGACGGAACCTGTGATAATTTGATTCAATGTCGAACTTCACTAAGCAACAGCTCAAGTCAAGACAGATAGAACAGGAGGCTGACAGGCGGAGAAGAGAGATGCATGTGATTGAAAGAACCTGAATTTTCATCAAGATATTTTCTACTGTTTTATTTTTGTCGGCTGTTTAAAAAAAAAAATCTATATTTCAGCTTTATTTAACCAGGTACTCAACTGTATTTTACTTAGTTGATGGGTGAAGTTATTTTCCTACTGCTGAATTGGCCATCTATGAGTTATATGCTCTCGTTTTTTAGCCGCCAATGGATCACAGTGTATATATGTGTTTGTATGGCAGAGGCTAGTGCTCTCGCCTTAGTTTAATTTCTAATTTCACATTTTTATCATTTTACTTCAGATTTGTATGATTAACCACATGGCAATGATTTTGAGAAACAAAAACGTCATTATTGAAATTAAAATGTAACTCGAATATGTGCATATATAAATATCAATATCTGTCATGCAGATCCTAGAAACGGTAAGATAAATTGTAAGTTTCCCCAAACTTGAAATTCATGAGCTGCCTATGGTCTTTACACGAGCGCACACATAGGAGATCCTGTGAAAAAAACGGGCCCGCCTACAGAAATCAAATGCCCGTCCAACTGATTAGTTTTGGCGCCGGGTATGGAGCTGCATCTCACTGAGCGGTAAGGGCAGGCTGGGAGTCTAGTCTAGTCCATCAGAGAGCCAGCCATAGTAACGCCCATGTCTGTCTGTCTGTCTGTCAGACAGACAGACAGACAGACAGACAGACAGACAGACAGACTGACAGACAGGCAGGCAGGCAGGCAGTCAGACAGAAGAGGAGAGAGAGTGGGGGGGAGAGAATGAATGATTTTCTTTTTTTAAAGAGAGAGAATATTCTTTTGCTTTCCTCACTCACCAGGGTGAGTGGGTATATTATGAGAAGGGAAACAAAGAACAACTAAGACAAACTACAGACATCATCATCACTCCATAAAATTAATATTTTGGTGTTAGGAGCTGTTTCTGGGCAGCGTTAGGAGCTGTGTTTGGGCAGCACTAGGAGCTGTGTCTGGGCAGTGTTAGGAGCTGTGTTTGGGCAGCACTAGGAGCTGTGTCTGGGCAGCGTTAGGAGCTGTGTTTGGGCAGCACTAGGAGCTGTGTCTGGGCAGTGTTAGGAGCTGTGTCTGGGCAGTGTTAGGAGCTGTGATTGGGCAGCACTAGGAGCTGTGTCTGGGCAGTGTTAGGAGCTGTGTTTGGGTAGCGTTAGGAGCTTTGTCTGGGCAGTGTTAGGAGCTGTGTTTGGGCAGCACTAGGAGCTGTGTCTGGGCAGCGTTAGGAGCTGTGTTTGGGCAGCACTAGGAGCTGTGTCTGGGCAGTGTTAGGAGCTGTGTCTGGGCAGTGTTAGGAGCTGTGATTGGGCAGCACTAGGAGCTGTGTCTGGGCAGTGTTAGGAGCTGTGTTTGGGTAGCGTTAGGAGCTTTGTCTGGGCAGTGTTAGGAGCTGTGATTGGGCAGCACTAGGAGCTGTGTCTGGGCAGTGTTAGGAGCTGTGTCTGGGCAGGGTTAGGAGCTGTGTTTGGGCAGCGTTAGGAGCTGTGTTTGGGCAGCACTAGGAGCTGTGTCTGGGCAGCGTTAGGAGCTGTGTCTGGGCAGCGTTAGGAGCTGTGTCTGGGCATTGTTAGGAGCTGTGTTTGGGAAGCACTAGGAGCTGTGTCTGGGCAGCGTTAGGAGCTGTGTCTGGGCAGCTTTAGGAGCTGTGTTTGGCAGCGTTAGGAGCTGTGTCTGGGCAGCGTCAGGAGCTGTGTTTGGGCAGCGTTAGGAGCTGTGTTTGGGCAGCGTTAGGAGCTGTGTCTGGGCAGCTTTAGGAGCTGTGTCTGGGCAGCTTTAGGAGCTGTGTTTGGGCAGGGTTAGGAGCTGTGTTTGGGCAGCACTAGGAGCTGTGTTTGGGCAGGGTTAGGAGCTGTGTTTGGGCAGCGTTATGAGCTGTGTTTGGGCAGGGTTAGGAGCTGTGTTTGGGCAGCGTTAGGAGCTGTGTTTGGGCAGCACTAGGAGCTGTGTCTGGGCAGTGTTAGGAGCTGTGTTTGGGCAGCACTAGGAGCTGTGTCTGGGCAGCGTTAGGAGCTGTGTTTGGGCAGCACTAGGAGCTGTGTCTGGGCAGTGTTAGGAGCTGTGTCTGGGCAGTGTTAGGAGCTGTGATTGGGCAGCACTAGGAGCTGTGTCTGGGCAGTGTTAGGAGCTGTGTTTGGGTAGCGTTAGGAGCTTTGTCTGGGCAGTGTTAGGAGCTGTGTTTGGGCAGCACTAGGAGCTGTGTCTGGGCAGCGTTAGGAGCTGTGTTTGGGCAGCACTAGGAGCTGTGTCTGGGCAGTGTTAGGAGCTGTGTCTGGGCAGTGTTAGGAGCTGTGATTGGGCAGCACTAGGAGCTGTGTCTGGGCAGTGTTAGGAGCTGTGTTTGGGTAGCGTTAGGAGCTTTGTCTGGGCAGTGTTAGGAGCTGTGATTGGGCAGCACTAGGAGCTGTGTCTGGGCAGTGTTAGGAGCTGTGTCTGGGCAGGGTTAGGAGCTGTGTTTGGGCAGCGTTAGGAGCTGTGTTTGGGCAGCACTAGGAGCTGTGTTTGGGCAGCACTAGGAGCTGTGTCTGGGCAGCGTTAGGAGCTGTGTCTGGGCAGTGTTAGGAGCTGTGTCTGGGCATTGTTAGGAGCTGTGTTTGGGCAGCACTAGGAGCTGTGTCTGGGCAGCGTTAGGAGCTGTGTCTGGGCAGCTTTAGGAGCTGTGTTTGGCAGCGTTAGGAGCTGTGTCTGGGCAGGGTTAGGAGCTGTGTTTGGGCAGCGTTAGGAGCTGTGTTTGGGCAGTGTTAGGAGCTGTGTTTGGGCAGCACTAGGAGCTGTGTCTGGGCAGCGTTAGGAGCTGTGTCTGGGCAGCTTTAGGAGCTGTGTTTGGCAGCGTTAGGAGCTGTGTCTGGGCAGGGTTAGGAGCTGTGTTTGGGCAGCGTTAGGAGCTGTCTGGGCAGCTTTAGGAGCTGTGTCTGGGCAGCGTTAGGAGCTGTCTGGGCAGCATTAGGAGCTGTGTCTGGGCAGCTTTAGGAGCTGTTTTTGGGCAGCTTTAAGAACTGTGTTTGGGCAGGGTTAGGAGCTGTGTTTGGGCAGCGTTAGGAGCTGTGTTTGGGCAGCGTTAGGAGCTGTGTTTGGGCAGCGTTAGGAGCTGTGTTTGGGCAGCGTTAGGAGCTGTGTCTGGGCAGCGTTAGGAGCTGTGTTTGGGCAGCGTCAGGAGCTGTGTTTGGGCAGCGTTAGGAGCTGTTTTTGGGCAGCGTTAGGAGCTGTGTTTGGGCAGGGTTAGGAGCTGTGTTTGGGCAGCGTTAGGAGCTGTGTTTGGGCAGCGTCAGGAGCTGTGTTTGGGCAGCGTTAGGAGCGTGTAGGCAGCTGTGTGGCAGCAGCTGTGTCTGGGCAGGGAGCTGTGTTTGGGCAGCGTTAGGAGCTGTGTTTGGGCAGCGTTAGGAGCTGTGTTTGGGCAGCACTAGGAGCAGTGTCTGGGCAGCTTTAGGAGCTGTTTTTGGGCAGCTTTAGGAGCTGTGTTTGGGCAGGGTTAGGAGCTGTGTTTGGGCAGCACTAGGAGCTGTGTCTGGGCAGTGTTAGGAGCTGTGTCTGGGCAGTGTTAGGAGCTGTGATTGGGCAGCACTAGGAGCTGTGTCTGGGCAGTGTTAGGAGCTGTGTTTGGGTAGCGTTAGGAGCTGTGTCTGGGCAGGAGCTTTGTCTGGGCAGTGTTAGGAGCTGTGTTTGGGCAGCACTTTAGGAGCTGTGTCTGGGCAGCGTGTAGGAGCTGTGTTTGGGCAGCACTAGACTGCTTTGTGTCTGGGCAGCGTTAGCAGTGTTAGGAGCTGGAGCTGTCTGGGCAGTGTTAGGTTAGCTGTGATTGGTGTTTGGGCAGCACTAGGAGCTGTGTCTGGGCAGTGTTAGGAGCTGTGTTTGGGCTGTGTTTGGGCAGCGTTAGGAGCTTTGTCTGGGCAGTGTTAGGAGCTGTGATTGGGCAGCACTAGGAGCTGTGTCTGGGCAGTGTTAGGAGCTGTGTCTGGGCAGGGTTAGGAGCTGTGTTTGGGCAGCGTTAGAGCTGTGTTTGGGCAGCGTTAGGAGCTGTGTTTGGGCAGCACTTAGGAGCTGTGTCTGGGCAGCGTTAGGAGCTGTGTCTGGGCAGCGTTAGGAGCTGTGTTTGGGCAGCGTTAGGAGCTGTGTTTGGGCAGCACTTAGGAGCTGTGTCTGGGCAGCGTTAGGAGCTGTGTTTGGGCAGCGTTAGGAGCTGTGTCTGGAGCTGTGTTTGGGCAGGGTTAGGAGCTGTGTTTGGGCAGCGTTAGGAGCTGTGTTTGGGCAGGGTTAGGAGCTGTGTTTGGGCAGCGTTAGTGTTTGGGCAGCACTAGGAGCTGTGTTTGGGCAGCTGTGTTTGGGCAGGGTTAGAGCTGTGTTTGGGCAGCTGTGTTTGGGCAGCGTTAGGAGCTGTGTCTGGGCAGCGTTAGGAGCTGTGTCTGGGCAGCTTTAGGAGCTGTGTTTGGCAGCGTTAGGAGCTGTGTCTGGGCAGGGTTAGGAGCTGTGTTTGGGCAGTGTTAGGAGCTGTCTGGGCAGCTTTAGGAGCTGTGTTTGGGCAGCGTTAGGAGCTGTGTTTGGGCAGCACTAGGAGCTGTGTCTGGGCAGCTTTAGGAGCTGTTTTTGGGCAGCTTTAGGAGCTGTGTTTGGGCAGGGTTAGGAGCTGTGTTTGGGCAGCACTAGGAGCTGTGTTTGGGCAGGGTTAGGAGCTGTGTTTGGGCAGCGTTAGGAGCTGTGTTTGGGCAGCGTTAGGAGCTGTGTTTGGGCAGCGTTAGGAGCTGTGTTTGGGCAGCACTAGGAGCTGTGTTTGGGCAGGGTTAGGAGCTGTGTTTGGGCAGGGTTAGGAGCTGTGTCCGGGCAGCACTAGGAGCTGTGTTTGGGCAGCACTAGGAGCTGTGTCTGTGTGTTTAGATGCCAGGTGTGTCTTTGCCTTACCTCTCTGCCTCTCTTTACTCTGTTACATTTCAATCACTGCAAGCATCTCTCTTTCTCTCTCTACCACCCACCTGCTTTGTGCTCTCTCTTCTTCTATCCTATCTATCATTTGGCTCGTTAGTGTTGGCCGTGGCCTCTGTCTATTTTCGCCTCCTCTGATGGCTTTGTCCTTCCTCTCTTATTCCCCCTCTCTCCATCCATCCTCCATCCTCCCTCTCTCCATCCTCCATCCTCCCTCTCTCCATCCTCCCATCCTCCCTCTTTCCATCCATTCATCCTCCCTCTCTCCATCCTCCATCCTCCCTCTCCCCATCCCCCTTCTCTCCATACCCTTCCATAACGTTCCCACTTGCCTGGTATTGAAGGTATTAATAGGTATTAAAGGTATTAAATAGGTATGAATAGGTATTAAGCTCGTGAATAGGTATTAAATTAGCTCGGTGAATAGGTATTAAATTAGCTCAGTGAATAGATATTAAATTAGCTCAGTGAATAGGTATTAAATTAGCTCAGTGAATAGGTATTAAATTAGCTCAGTGTATAGGTATTAAATTAGCTCAGTGAATAGGTATTAAATTAGCTCGGTGAATAGGTATTAAATTAGCTCAGTGAATAGGTATTACATTAGCTCGGTGAATAGGTATTAAATTAGCTCAGGGTATAGGTATTAAATTAGCTCAGGGTATAGGTATTAAATTAGCTCAGCGTATAGGTATTAAATTAGCTCAGTGAATAGGTATTAAATTAGCTCAGTGTATAGGTATTAAATTAGCTCAGTGTATAGGTATTAAATTAGCTCAGTGTATAGGTATTAAATTAGCTCAGTGTATAGGTATTAAATTAGCTCAGCGTATAGGTATTAAATTAGCTCAGTGAATAGGTATTAAATTAGCTCAGTGAATAGGTATTAAATTAGCTCAGTGAATAGGTATTACATTAGCTTGTTGTATAGGTATTAAATTAGCTCAGTGTATAGGTATTACATTAGCTCAGTGAATAGGTATTAAATTAGCTCAGTGAATAGGTATTAAATTAGCTCAGTGTATAGGTATTAAATTAGCTCAGCGTATAGGTATTAAATTAGCTCGGTGAAAAGGTATTAAATTAGCTCAGTGAATAGGTATTACATTAGCTCGGTGAATAGGTATTAAATTAGCTCGGTGAATATGAATTTAATTAGCCCGGTGAATAGGGATTACGTGAGACTACAGTAGGTTCAATAGAACAAGAGACAGTGGAGTGAGGCAACGTGAGACTGCAGTAGTTTCAATAGAACAAGAAACAGTGGAGTGAGGCAACGTGAGACTGCAGTAGGTTCAATAGAACAAGAGAGTGGAGTGAGGCAACGTGAGACTGCAGTAGGTTCAATAGAACAAGAGACAATGGAGTGAGGCAACGTGAGACTGCAGTAGGTTCAATAGAACAAGAAACAGTGGATTGAGGCAACGTGAGACTGCAGTAGGTTCAAAAGAATACAAGACTGTGGAGTCAGGTAATCTGAGACTACAGTAGGTTCAATAGAACAAGAAACAGTGGAGTGTGGCAATGTGAGACTGCAGTAGGTTCAATAGAATACAAGAGAGTGGAGTGAGGCAACGTGAGACTACAGTAGGTTCAATAGAATACGAGAATGTTGAATCAGGCAACTCAAGACTACAGTAGATTCAAAAGAATACAAGACTGTGGAGTCAGGTAATCTGAGACTACAGTAGATTCAATAGAATACAAGACTGTGGAGTCAAGCAATCTGAGACTACAGTAGATTCAATATAATACAAGACTGTGGAGTCAGGCAATCTGAGATTACAGTAGATTCAATAGAATACAAGACTGTGGAGTCAAGCAATCTGAGACTACAGTAGATTCAATATAATACAAGACTGTAGAGTCAGGCAATCTGAGACTACAGTAGGTTCAATAGAATACGAGACTGTGGAGTCAGGTAACGTGAGACTACAGTAGGTTGAATAGAATATGAGACTGTGGAGTCAGGCAACACGAGACTACAGTAGGTTCAATAGAATACGAGACTGTGGGGTCTGGCAACGCGAGGCTACAGTAGGTTCAATAGAATACGAGACTGTGGAGTCAGGCAACGCGAGACTACAGTAGGTTCAATAGAATACGAGACTGTGGGGTCTGGCAACATGAGACTACAGTAGGTTCAATGGAATACGAGACTGTGGAGTCAGGCAACGCGAGGCTACAGTAGGTTCAATAGAATACGAGACTGTGGAGTCAGGCAACGCGAGACTACAGTAGGTTCAATAGAATACGAGACTGTGGAGTCAGGCAACGCGAGGCTACAGTAGGTTCAATAGAATACGAGACTGTGGGGTCAGGCAACGCGAGACTACAGTAGGTTCAATAAAATACGAGACTGTGGAGTCAGGCAACGCGAGGCTACAGTAGGTTCAATAGAATACGAGACTGTGGAGTCAGTCAACATGAGACTACAGTAGGTTCAATAGAATACGAGACTGTGGAGTCAGGCAACATGAGACTACAGTAGGTTCAATAGAATACGAGACTGTGGAGTCAGGCAACATTAGACTACAGTAGGTTCAATAGAACAAGAGCCCCCTGTCTGAGCCTCAGCACCGAGACAAGAGGGGGTACATGATCCTAGACCAGTACTCCCACGCTCAGACTTTTACAATCCATCATCACTGGGGCCATGTTCCTACCCATCCAGGACATCTACTTGAAACGGTGCCTGAGGAAGTCTCGCAGCATCCTCAAGGACCCCACACACCCCAGCCATGAGCTGTTTTCTTCCTTACCATCGGTATTGGAGCATGAGGTCTGACACCAACAGGCTCAGTTTCTATCTACAAGCCATCAGAATGCTGAACACTTGAACTGGACTGACCACCTGCACTGATTCTCTACACACGTGCACACACACATTTATGCTACGCACACACATCCCAACATGGGCCAGCATCCCTGTGGAACGCTTACAACACCTTGTAGAGTCCATGCCCCAACAACCTGAGGCTGTTCCTAATGTTTGGTATACTCAGTGTATTCTGTGGGTGTACAGTATTTTGCATATAGTACACTTGGTGTCAGACACAGTGGATGATTGAGGAGCTGTGTAAATGCTCCCAAGTGGCGCACTGCATCTCAGTGCTAGAGGCATCGAATCCAGACTGTATCACAACCTGTCCGTGATTTGGAGTCCCATATGCAGGACAACAATTGGCCCAGCGAGGTTGGCCGGTGTAGGCCGTCATTGTAAATAAGAATGTGTTCTTAACTGACTTGCCTAGTTAAATAAAGTTTTTTTTTAAATGATGTGACACACACACACACACATGCAAAAAGAGAAAGAGACAGAGCAAGAGAGAGAGAGAAAGAGACAGAGCAAGAGAGAGAGAGGGAGAGAGAGTGGGAGCGAAAGAGACAGAGCAAGAGAGAGAGGGAGAGAAAGAGACAGAGCAAGAGAGAGAGGGAGAGAAAGAGACAGAGCAAGAGAGAGAGAGGGAGAGAAAGAGACAGAGCAAGAGAGAGAGAGGGAGAGAAAGAGACAGAGCAAGAGAGAGAGAGAGAGAGAGAAAGAGACAGAGCAAGAGAGAGAGAGGGAGAGAAAGAGAGAGAGAGGGAGAGAAAGAGACAGAGCAAGAGAGAGAGAGAGAGAAAGAGACAGAGCAAGAGAGAGAGAGGGAGAGAAAGACAGAGCAAGAGAGAGAGAGGAGAGAAAGACAGAGCAAGAGAGAGAGAGGGAGAGAAAGAGACAGAGCAAGAGAGAGAGAGGGAGAGAAAGAGACAGAGCAAGAGAGAGAGAGGGAGAGAAAGAGACAGAGCAAGAGAGAGAGAGAGAGAGAAAGAGACAGAGCAAGAGAGAGAGGTGGAGAGAAAGAGAGAGACAGAGCAAGAGAGAGAGGGAGCGAAAGAGACAGAGAAAGAGAGAGAGAGGGAGAGAGGGAGAGAAAGAGACAGAGCAAGAGAGGGAGAGAGGGAGAGAAAGAGACAGAGCAAGAGAGAGAGGGAGCGAAAGAGACAGAGAAAGAGAGAGAGAGGGAGAGAAAGAGACAGAGCAAGGGAGAGAAAGACAGAGCAAGAGAGAGAGAGAGAGGGAGAGAAAGACGGAGCAAGAGAGAGAGGGAGAGAAAGAGACAGCAAGAGAGAGAGAGGGAGAGAAAGAGAGAGAGGGGGAGAGAAAGAGACAGAGCAAGAGAGAGAGGTGGAGAGAAAGAGACAGAGACAGAGCAAGAGAGAGAGGGAGCGAAAAAGACAGAGAAAGAGAGAGAGAGGGAGAGAAAGAGACAGAGCAAGAGAGAGAGGGAGCGAAAGAGACAGAGAAAGAGAGAGAGAGGGAGAGAAAGAGACAGAGCAAGAGAGAGAGAAAGAGACAGAGCAAGAGAGAGAGAGGGAGAGAGAGTGGGAGCGAAAGAGACAGAGCAAGAGAGAGAGAAAGAGACAGAGCAAGAGAGAGAGAGGGAGAGAGAGTGGGAGCGAAAGAGACAGAGCAAGAGAGAGAGGGAGAGAAAGAGACAGAGCGAGAGAGGGAGAGAAAGAGAGAGCAAGACAGAGAGAGGGAGAGAAAGACAGAGAGAGGGAGAGAAAGACAGAGCAAGAGAGAGAGAGGGAGAGAAAGAGACAGCAAGAGAGAGAGAGGTGGAGAGAAAGAGACAGAGCAAGAGAGAGAGGTGGAGAGAAAGAGACAGAGCCAGAGAGAGTAAGGGAGCGAAAGAGACAGAGCAAGAGAGAGAGAGGGAGAGAAAGAGAGAGAGAGGGAGAGAAAGAGACAGAGAAAGAGACAGAGGGAGCGAGAGAGGGAGAGAGAGTGGGAGCGAAAGAGACAGAGCAAGAGAGAGAGAGAAAGTGACAGAGCAAGAGAGAGAGTGGGAGCGAAAGAGAGAGCAAGAGAGAGAGTGGGAGCGAAAGAGACAGAGCAAGAGAGAGAGAGGGAGAGAGAGAGAAAGACGGAGCAAGAGAGAGAGAGGGAGAGAAAGAGACAGCAAGAGAGAGAGAGGGAGAGAAAGAGACAGAGCAAGAGAGAGAGAGGGAGAGAAAGAGACAGAGCAAGAGAGAGAGAGGGAGAGAAAGAGACAGAGCAAGAGAGAGAGGTGGAGAGAAAGAGACAGAGACAGAGCAAGAGAGAGAGGGAGCGAAAGAGACAGAGAAAGAGAGAGAGAGGGAGAGAGGGAGAGAAAGAGAGAGCAAGAGAGAGAGGGAGCGAAAGAGAGAGAAAGAGAGAGAGAGGGAGAGAAAGAGACAGAGAAAGAGAGAGAGGGAGCGAAAGAGACAGAGCAAGAGAGAGAGGGAGCGAAAGAGACAGAGAAAGAGAGAGAGAGGGAGAGAGGGAGAGAAAGAGACAGAGCAAGAGAGAGAGAGGGAGAGAAAGACGAAGCAAGAGAGAGAGAGGGAGAGAGAGACAGAGCAAGAGAGAGAGAGGGAGAGAAAGAGACAGAGCAAGAGAGAGATTGGGAGAGAAAGAGACAGAACAAGAGAGAGAGGTGGAGAGAAAGAGACAGAGCAAGAGAGAGAGAGGGAGCGAAAGAGACAGAGAAAGAGAGAGAGAGGGAGAGAAAGAGACAGAGCAAGAGAGAGAGGGAGCGAAAGAGACAGAGAAAGAGAGAGAGAGGGAGAGAAAGAGACAGAGAGGAGACAGAGGGAGCGAGAGAGGGAGAGAGGTGGGGAGTGGGAGAGAGAAGAGACAGAGCAAGAGAGAGAGAAAGAGAGTGGGAGCAAAGAGACAGAGCAAGAGAGAGAGGGAGAGAAAGAGACAGAGCAAGAGAGAGAGAGGGAGAAAGAAAGAGAGAGAGAGAGGAGAGAGAAAGACAGAGCAGGAGAGAAAGACAGAGCAAGAGAGAGAGAGGGAGAGACAGAGCAAGAGAGAGAGAGCAGAGAAAGAGACAGCAAGAGAGAGAGAGGGAGAGAAAGAGACAGAGCAAGAGAGAGAGAGGGAGAGAAAGAGACAGAGCAAGAGAGAGAGGTGGAGAGAAAGAGACAGAGCAAGAGAGAGAGGGAGCGAAAGAGACAGAGAAAGAGAGAGAGAGGGAGAGAAAGAGACAGAGCAAGAGAGAGAGGGAGCGAAAGAGACAGAGAAAGAGAGAGAGAGGGAGAGAAAGAGACAGAGCAAGGAAGAGAAAGACAGAGCAAGAGAGAGAGAGAGAGAGAGAGAGAAAGACGGAGCAAGAGAGAGAGAGGGAGAGAAAGAGACAGCAAGAGAGAGAGAGGGAGAGAAAGAGACAGAGCAAGAGAGAGAGGGGGAGAGAAAGAGACAGAGCAAGAGAGAGAGGGGGAGAGAAAGAGACAGAGCAAGAGAGAGAGGGGGAGAGAAAGAGACAGAGCAAGAGAGAGAGAGGGAGCGAAAGAGACAGAGAAAGAGAGAGAGAGGGAGAGAAAGAGACAGAGGGAGCGAGAGAGGGAGAGAGAGTGGGAGCGAAAGAGACAGAGCAAGAGAGAGAGAGAAAGAGACAGAGCAAGAGAGAGAGCGGGAGAGAGAGTGGGAGCGAAAGAGACAGAGCAAGAGAGAGAGAGGGAGAGAAAGAGACAGAGCAAGAGAGAGAGAGGGAGAGAAAGACAGAGCAAGAGAGAGAGAGGGAGAGAAAGACAGAGCAAGAGAGAGAGAGGGAGAGAAAGAGACAGAGCAAGAGAGAGAGGGAGAGAAAGAGACAGAGCAAGAGAGAGAGAAAGAGACAGAGCAAGAGAGAGAGTGGGAGCGAAAGAGACAGAGAGAGAGTGGGAGCGAAAGAGACAGAGCAAGAGAGAGAGAGGGAGAGAAAGAGACAGAGCAAGAGAGAGAGAGGGAGAGAAAGACAGAGCAAGAGAGAGAGAGGGAGAGAAAGACAGAGCAAGAGAGAGAGAGGGAGAGAAAGAGACAGAGCAAGAGAGAGAGAGGGAGAGAAAGAGACAGAGCAAGAGAGAGAGGTGGAGAGAAAGAGAGAGACAGAGCAAGAGAGAGAGGGAGCGAAAGAGACAGAGAAAGAGAGAGAGGGAGCGAAAGAGACAGAGAAAGAGAGAGAGAGGGAGAGAGGGAGAGAAAGAGACAGAGCAAGAGAGGGAGAGAGGGAGAGAAAGAGACAGAGCAAGAGAGAGAGGGAGCGAAAGAGACAGAGAAAGAGAGAGAGAGGGAGAGAAAGACAGAGCAAGAGAGAGAGAGAGAGGGAGAGAAAGACGGAGCAAGAGAGAGAGGGAGAGAAAGAGACAGCAAGAGAGAGAGAGGGAGAGGGGGAGAGAGACAGAGCAAGAGAGAGAGGGAGCGAAAGAGACAGAGAAAGAGAGAGAGAGGGAGAGAAAGAGACAGAGCAAGAGAGAGAGAGGGAGAGAAAGAGACAGAGCAAGAGAGAGAGAGGGAGAGAAAGAGACAGAGCAAGAGAGAGAGAGGGAGAGAAAGAGACAGAGCAAGAGAGAGAGGTGGAGAGAAAGAGAGAGACAGAGCAAGAGAGAGAGGGAGCGAAAGAGACAGAGAAAGAGAGAGAGAGGGAGAGAGGGAGAGAAAGAGACAGAGCAAGAGAGGGAGAGGGAGAGAAAGAGACAGAGCAAGGGAGAGAAAGACAGAGCAAGAGAGAGAGAGAGAGGGAGAGAAAGACGGAGCAAGAGAGAGAGAGGGAGAGAAAGAGACAGCAAGAGAGAGAGAGGGAGACAGAGCAAGAGAGAGAGGGGGAGAGAAAGAGACAGAGCAAGAGAGAGAGGTGGAGAGAAAGAGACAGAGCAAGAGAGAGAGAGGGAGAGAGGGAGCGAAAGAGACAGAGAAAGAGAGAGAGAGGGAGAGAGGGAGAGAAAGAGACAGAGCAAGAGAGAGAGGGAGCGAAAGAGACAGAGAAAGAGACAGAGAGGCAGAGAAAGAAACAGAGGGTGCGAGAGAGAGTGGGAGCGAAAGAGACAGAGCAAGAGAGAGAGAGAAAGAGACAGAGCAAGAGAGAGAGAGGGAGAGAGAGTGGGAGCGAAAGAGACAGAGCAAGAGAGAGAGGGAGAGAAAGAGACAGAGCAAGAGAGAGAGAGGGAGAGAAAGAGACAGAGCAAGAGAGAGAGAGGGAGAGAAAGAGACCGAGCAAGAGAGAGAGAGGGAGAGAAAGACAGAGCAAGAGAGAGAGAGGGAGAGAAAGACAGAGCAAGAGAGAGAGAGGGAGAGAAAGAGACAGCAAGAGAGAGAGAGGGAGAGAAAGAGACAGAGCAAGAGAGAGAGAGGGAGAGAAAGAGACAGAGCAAGAGAGAGAGAGGGAGAGAAAGAGAGAGAGGGAGAGAAAGAGACAGAGCAAGAGAGAGAGAGGGAGAGAAAGAGACCGAGCAAGAGAGAGAGAGGGAGAGAAAGACAGAGCAAGAGAGAGAGGGAGCGAAAGAGACAGAGCAAGAGAGAGAGAGAAAGAGACAGAGCAAGAGAGAGAGAGGGAGCGAGAGAGGGAGTGAGAGGTAGAGAGAGAGGGAGCGAGAGAGCGAGAACAAGAGAGAGGGGAGATGAAGGTCTCTGAAAGACAGAGAAGGGCAGACAGCAGACAGAGTTTATCTGAAAGACAGAGATTTTATCTTAACTTCTCCCCTCTTTTTTCCTCTCTTTCTCTCGTGTACACTTCTCTCATCTCCTCTCTTATCTCTGTAGTTTTCTCTCTCTCTGTTTCTCCTTCAGTCTGTTTCTGGTTTTTCTTTTTTCGTTCTGAAACCATTTCCTTTTCTGAGATTCTAGGAACTCTAATATGTTTACGGCGTTTCCAATTATAATAGAATTAAGTAGATTAAATCCAGGATTCATGCATTTTCCAGCTTTAATCGAATACAAAGCTTTCTCTTTGACACCTACTGTGCACTGTAAATGACTTGATTGTTTGAAGTCGTAAGGCATACTTCAATTTAGCAGTCATAATACTGTTAGGTTCCTGTTTAATGGTTAAACAGGGATATTTCCTATGTTTTTCAAGGGGTATTAATCCCCTCCTATTCCTCTCTCTCAAACACACATGCGTATGTGCACGCACACAGACACGCGTGCTTATACAAACACACAGAAAGGGGTGCCACTGACAGAGATTTAATAAGGTAATCATCTCGATCAAATAAAATTAATTCCATCCAATATCCATATTTTCCACAAGTATGATACTTGAACCCCAGCTTTAAAGTGTGTGTCCCAAATGTCACCCAATTCCCTATATAGTGCACTAAATAGGGAACAAGCCTGAAACAGCCATCGTTGAGTGGCTGCTGCCAACATACTGACTCATCTCTAGCCACTTTAATAATGAAAAATGGATGTAATAAATGTATCACTAGTCACTTTAAACAATGCCACTTTATATAATGTTTACATACCATACATTACTCATCTCATATGTATATACTGTACTCTATACCATCTACTGCATCTTGCCTATGCTGTTCGGCCATCACTCATTCATATATTTTTATGTACATTTTTATGTACATATTCTTATTCATTCCTTTACACTTGTGTGTATAAGGTAGTAGTTTGGGAATTGTTAGGTTAGATTACTCGTTGGTTATTACTGCATGGTTGGAACTAGAAGCACAAGCATTTCGCTACACTCGCATTAACATCTGCTAACCATGTGTATGTGACCAATCAAATGTAATTTGATTTGAGATGCCATATGGGATGTAGCCGGTCACACCCTGATCTGTTTCACCTGTCTTTGTGATTGTCTCCACCCCCCTCCAGGTGTCTCCCATCTTCCCCATTATCCCCTGTATATTTAAACCTGTGTTCTCTGCTTGTCTGTTGCCAGTTCGTTGTGTTCATCAAACCCACCAGCGGTTGTTTCCCTGCTCCTGTTTCTAGTCCTTCCCGGTTTTGACCCCTGCTTGCCCTGACCCTGAGACCTCCTGCCGTTCTGGATCCTTTATACCTTCTCTGGATTATTGACCCCTGCTGGCCTTGACCTGTCATTTGCCTTTCCCTGTTAGGAATACACTTTTGTTTCTTCCACTCTGTCTGCATCTCGGTCATACCTCAAATGTGATAAGCCTATTATGGTTGGTTCAATTGTATAATTGGGTTCATTTTATCGGTCTTAATGTCTGAGGGCTTCTTGGAAATTCATTAATAATCTAAAGCTATTATTCTAATTAAGGCCTGGAGTGGCAGGCTTTGTTTTGGTTTGGTTTGCTACTCAACTATGCATGAATCCAAAAAATGTGAAGCCACACTTGGTGAATAAACAAAGGTAGAAAGAGATGGAGAGAGAAAAGCCAGTAAAAGAGGGGAATGGATTAGAAGTAGTAGTGGTGATGGTAGTAGTAGTAGTATAGGGGAGGACCATTTCATAAACATATATTATTTTTTTTTACATTTAAAAATGTAGCCTTTATAGATATAATCACATCACCAAACAATTGATTACAATTTTCCAACAGTCTATAGTAGGCACAACAGCACTCTGTAGGGTAGCACCATGGTGTAGCCGGAGGACAGCCTGCTTTCATCCTCCTCTGGGTACATTGACTTCAATACAAAACCTAGAAGGCTCATGGTTCTCACCCCCTGCCATAGACTTACACAGTAGTTATGACAACTTCCGGAGGAAGACATGTTGTCCATCTAATCAAAGGATCAGAGAATTAATATAGTACTGAAAGCATAAACTATAGCTAGCTAGCACTGCAGTGTATAAAATGTGGTGAGTAATTGACTCAAAGAGAGAAAAAGACAATAGTTTAACAGTTTTGAAGAAATTAATTTCTTCCAAAATGAAGGATAAGCAAATAATAAGCACTTTCAGTTACTTCGCTAGCAAATGCAGCTAGCTAATGTAGCCTACTCAAACACCCTGCTCAAACAGAGGGATGCTATGTTAGCTAGCTGGACACGACTATCCAACACAACACTAGAACACTTACAAATCAAGGTAAGCTTTCGGTATTACTCATTTATTGCCACCGGGGCCTGCCGGTGTAACTGCTTACTGACTGTACACTAACGTTACTGCATGATTGTAGCGGGTTTACTAATGCGTTAATTCTATTAGCTATGCTGACTATGACATTACTTTAGCTAATATGGAGACAACGATGTAGGCTGTGTGTAGCGGTTTGGTTTGGAAAAGTTTTTTTTAGCCTGGTCACATACGGCTAATGTGTTGTGCATTGAAGTCCACAAGCGAAAGGACAAGGTGAGAGGAGGAGAGCGCATAGCAGGAATAAACGTGGCTGCTATGAAAGTGAACTGTGTTTACGCGTGATCAGGGGTGTATTCATTCTCCTGATTCTGTTGAAAAACATTTCTTAAGCGGAAGCAAACGGAACAAAACGGGGATAAACATAACTGTTGGACTAATGATTACACCCTATATAGGCTAGATGCAGGCAAGAGTGTGCAAGGTGGTATTGAATGTCACTGTCAGTCCATGTGTCACTGTCTGTGGCCTCAAATTTGTCTCTTGAGCTGTGTGCACCTACGTTGTAAACTTTCATTCATAGGCTAGGATGTAGCAACCTCATGGTGAGGTATAGGGAACATTTGAGTATCATGTACAGTTGAAGTCGGAGGTTTACATACACCTTAGCCAAATATATTTAAACTCAGTTTTTTACAATTCCTGACATTTGATCCGAGTAAAAATTCCCTGTCTTAGGTCAGTTGGGATCACCACTTTATTTTAAGAATGTGACATGTCAGAATAATAGTAGAGAGATTTATTTATTTCAGATTTTATTTCTTTCATCACATTCCCAGTGGGTCAGAAGTTTACATACACTCAATTAGTATTTGGTAGCATTGCCTTTAAATTGTTTAACTTGGGTAATTTCAGGTAGCCTTCCACAAGCTTCCCACAATAAGTTGGGTGAATTTTGGCCCATTCCTCCTGACAGAGCTAGTGTAACTGAGTCAGGTTTGTAGGCCTCCTTGCACACACATGCTTTTTCAGTTATGCCCAGAAATTGCCTATAGGATTGAGGTCAGGACTCTGTGATGGCCACTCCAATACCTTGATATTGTTGTCCTTAAGCCATTTTGCCAAAACTTTGGAAGTATGCTTGGGGTCATTGTCCATTTGGAAGACCCATTTGTGATCAAGCTTTAACTTCCTGACTGATGTCTTGAGATGTTGCTTCAATATATCCACATAATATTTCTTCCTCATTAAGCCATCTATTTTGTAAAGTGCACCAGTCCCTCCTGCAGCAATGCACCCCCACACCATGATGCTGTCACCCCAGTGCTTCACGGTTGGGATGGTGTTCTTCGACTTGCAAGACTTGCAAGAATCATGTAGAAACCAAAAAAGCGTTAAACAAATCAAAATATATTTGAGATTTGAGATTCATCAAAGTAGCCATCCTTTGCCTTCATGACAGCTTTGCACACTCTTGGCATTCTCTCAACCAGCTTCATGAGGTAGTCACTTGGAATGGATTTAAATTAACAGGTGTGCCTTGATTAAGTTAATTTGTGGAATTTCTTTCCTTCTTAATGCGTTCGAGCCAATCAGTTGTGTTGTGACAAGTTAGGGGTGGTATTCAGAAGATAGCCCTGTTCGGAAAAGACCAAGTCCATATTATGGCAAGAACAGCTCAAATAAGCAAATGGAAACGAAAGCCCATCATTACTTTGAGACATGAAGGTCAGTCAATCTTGAACATTTCGAGAACTTTGAATGTTTTTTCAAGTGCACTTACAAAAACCATCAAGCGCTATGATGAAACGCCACAGTAAAGAAAGACCCAGAGTTACCTCTGCTGCAGAGGATAAGTTCATTAGAGTTACCAGCCTCAGATTGCAGCCCAAATAAATGCTTCACATAGTTCAAGTAACAGACACATCTCAACATCAACTGTTCAGAGGAGACTGTGTGAATCAGGTCGAATTGCAGGTTGAATTGTTGCAAAGAAACCACTACTAAAGGACACCAATAAGAAGAAGAGACTTGCTTGGGCCAAGAAACATGAGCAACGGACATTAGACCGGCGGAAATTTGTCTGGTCTTATGAGTCCAAATGTTAGATTTTTGCTTCCAACCATTGTCTTCGTGAGACGCAGAGTAGGTGAACGGATGATCTCTGCATATGTGTTTCCCACCGTGAAGCATGGAGAAGGAGGTGTGATGGTGTGGGGGTGCTTTGCTAGTGACACTGTCAGTGACACTGTCAGGTACACTTAACCAGCATGGCTACCACAGCGTTCTGCAGCATACGCCATCCCATCTGGTTTGCGCTTAGTGGGACTATCATTTGTTTTTCAAGAGGACAATGACCCAACACACCTTCAGGCTGTGTAAGGGCTACTTGACCAAGAAGGAGAGTGCTGCATCAGATGACCTGGCCTCCACAATCACCCGACCTTAACCCAATTGAGATGGTTTGGGATGAGTTGGACCGCAGAGTGAAGGAAAAGCAGCCATCAAGTGCTCAGCATATGTGGGAACTCCCTCAAGACTGTTGGAAAAGCATTCCAGGTGAAGCTGGTTGAGAGAATGCTAAGAGTGTGCAAAGCTGTCATCAAGGCAAAGGGTGGCTACTTTGAAGAATCTCAAATATAAAATCTATTTTGATCTGTTGAACACTTTTTTGATTACTACATTATTCCATATGTGTTATTTCATAGTATTGATGTCTTCACTATTATTCTACAATGTAGAAAATCATAAAAATAAAGAAAATCCCTTGTATGAGCAGGTGTGTCCAAACTTTGGACTGGTACTGCATTCAGAAAGTATTCAGACCCCTTGACTTTTTCCACATTTTGTTACAATACAGCCTTACTCTAAAATCGATTACATCGGTTTTTTTCCCCTTCATCAATCTACACACAATACCCCATAATGACAGTGAAAACAGGATTTTAGAATTTTTTGCCAATTTATTCAAAATAAAAAAACAGATGCCTTGTTTACATAAGTATTCAGACCTTTGCTGTGAGACTCGAAATTGAGCTCAGGTGCATCCTGTTTCCATTGATCATCCTTGAGATGTTTTTACAACTTGATTAAAGTCCACCTGTGGTAAATTCTATTGATTGGATGTGATTTGGAAAGGCACACGCTTGTCTGTAGGGTCCCACAGTCGACCGTTCATGTCAGAGCATAAGCCATGAGGTAGAAGGAATTGTCCATAGCGCTCAGACATGATTGTGTCGAGGCACAGATCTGGGGAATTGTATCAAAACATTTCTGCAGCATTGAAGGTCCCCAAAAACGCAGTGGCCTCCATTTATCTTAAATGGTAGAAAGTTGAAAACATCAAGACTCTTCCTAGAGCTGGCCACCCGGCCAAACTGAGCAATCAGGGGAGAAGGGCCTTGGCGAGGGAGGTGACCAAGAACCCAAGGGTTACTCAGAGAGAGCTCCATATTTCCTCTGTGGAGATGGGAGAACCTTCCAGAAGGACAACCACCTCTGCAGCACTCCACCAATCAGGACTTTATGATAGAGTGGCCAGACGGAAGCCACTACTCAGTAAAAGGCACATGAAAGCCTGCTTGGAGTTTTCCAAAAGGCACCTAAAGGACTCTCAGACCATGAGAAACAAAGAAACCAAAGAACTCTTTGGCCTAAATGCCAAGCGTCAAGTCTGGAGGAAACCTGGCACCATCCCTACGGTGAAGCATGGGGGTGGCAGAATCATACTGTGGGGATGTTTTTCATCGGCAGGGACAGGGAGACTAGTCAGGATTGAGGGAAAGATGAACGGAGCAAAGTACAGTACAGAGATCCTTGATGAAAACCTGCTCCAGAACGCTCAGGACCTCAGACTGGGGTGAAGAATTATCTTCCAACAGGACAACGACCCTAAGCAAACAGCCAAGACAACACAGGAGTGGCTTCAGAACAAGTCTTTAAATGTCCTTGAGTGGCCCAGCCAGAGCCCGGGACTTGAACCCGACCTGAAAATAGCTGTGCAGCGACGATCCCCATCCAACCTGACAGAGCTTGAGAGGATCTGCAGAGAAGAATGGGAGAAACTCCCCAAATACAGGTGTACCAAGCTTGTAGCGTTATACCCAAGAAGACTTGAGGCTGTCATCTCTGCCAAAGGTGCTTCAACAAAGTACTTGTGTAAATGTGATATTTCAGTTTTTTTTATTTGTTATACATTTTGGGGGAAAAAACACAAAAAACAGTGTTTACTTTGTCATTAGGGGGTATTGTGTGTAGATGGATGAGGAACAAAAACAATTTAATCAATTTTAGAATAAGGCTGTAACGTATCAAAATGTGGAAAAAGCCAAGGGGTCTGAATACTTTCCGAATGCACTGTAGTGCACTACTTTAACTAGATCCCTATGGGCCCTGGTCAAATAATAGTGCACAGTCTAGTGGTTAGAGCATTAGACCAGTAACCGAAAAGTTGCTGGATCGAATCCCTGAGCTGACGAGGTACAAATGTGCCATTCTGCCCCTAAGCAAGGCAGTTAACCCACTGTTCCCCGGGTGCTGAAGACTTGGATGTCGATTAAGGCATCCCTCCGCACCGCTCTGATTCAGAGGGTTAAATGCAGAAGACACATTTCAGCTGAACGCATTCAGTTGTACAACTGACTAGGTCCCCCCCCTTTCCCTATAGAATAGAGTCCCATTTAGGATGTAGCCTTTATTTACACGTTATCTTAATATCTCTTTTCATCTGTTATCCCGCGTTTTACCTTCGTTCTGCCTGTAATGTCATATTCCCTGGAAAATAGCAGCTAGACTTTAATCTGGTTTAAATGCTTTGTAAATGAGGCACATAGTGTGGGTGTGTCTTTAATTTATAATGGCGCTTTCACACAAGATGCTCCAGTGTGTAGTTGAGCGTGTGGTTTATAGTCTTTCTGCTCTAGTGAGTGAATGGTGTGAGTAGTGTCTTGCTCTAGTCTAGTGAATGAAGGGGGTGAGTAGTGTCTTACTCTAGTCTAGTGAATGAAGGGTGTGAGTAGTGTCTTGCTCTAGTCTAGTGAATGAAGGGGGTGAGTAGTGTCTTGCTCTAGTCTAGTGAATGAAGGGGGTGAGTAGTGTCTTGCTCTAGTCTAGTGAATGAAGGGGGTGAGTAGTGTCTTGCTCTAGTCTAGTGAATGAAGGGTGTGAGTTGTGGCTTGCTCTAGTCTAGTGAATGAAGGGTGTGAGTAGTGTCTTGCTCTAGTCTAGTGACTGAATGGTGTGAGTTGTGGCTTGCTCTAGTCTAGTGAATGAAGGGTATGAGTTGTGGCTTTCTCTAGTCTAGTGAGTGAATGGTGTGAGTTGTGGCTTGCTCTAGTCTAGTGAGTGAATGGTGTGAGTTGTGGCTTGCTCTAGTCTAGTGAGTGAATGGTGTGAGTTGTGGCTTGCTCTAGTCTAGTGGCAGTGAGGGCCTGAGGCAAAATAACAGGTGGTTTAGCATTTAGCTAGTTAAACACTGTGGAGCATCGAGCTAGCCTAACACTGTGGAGCATCTAGCTAGCATAAAACTGTGGAGCATCTAGCTAGCCTAACACTGTGGAGCATCTAGCTAGCCTAACACTGTGGAGCATCGAGCTAGCCTAACACTGTGGAGCATCTAGCTAGCATAAAACTGTGGAGCATCTAGCTAGCCTAACACTGTGGAGCATCTAGCTAGCGTAACATTGTGGAGCATCTATCTAGAGTAACACTGTGGAGCATCTAGCTAGCCTAACACTGTGGAGCATCTAGCTAGCGTAAAACTGTGGAGCATCTTGCTAGTGTCAGGCTAAAAACTAAAGACACACACACTGGGTGCCTCATTTACTAAGCCTTTAAACAGGTATAGCATACAGTGCTGTTCACTAGCTGGTATAAATATCACCTCTCTTCCCAGTGAGCTCTCCTGGCTGGCATATTGAGAGCACACAGCCCACCTTCCTTAACACAATGACATCTCTACAGTTTAACACACACACACGCACGCACACACACACACACACACACACACACACACACACACACACACACATACACATACCATACCATACCATGAAAAAGACCAACACCATTGGCATTACATAAAACTTAATAGTGCACAGCAAGAAATACATGTAAACATGAAAATAAACCCTGCAAATGATGCAACCCTGCCCCGTCTCTCTGGTTCACTAACACATTGATCTATATGTCATATAAACTGTGCATATCATGTTTATCTTTCCCTCCCTCCATCCCTTCTTCCTCTCTTCTGTCGTTGCTGCCTGTGAACTTGTCTTTCTCGCTCATTCTTCTCTTGATCCCTCCTCTCTTTTTTTCTCTCTGTCTCTTCAGACAATTTATCTACCAGCATATATATTACAGGATCGTGAGTGCATTGCTTTTCAAATGGGAGCCCACCCTTCCTTTCCCTTTCCCTTTCCCTCCCTCCCTCTCTCATCCTCCCCTCCCCTCTTTCTTTCTCCCCTCCCTCTTTCTCTCCCCTCTCTCTCTTTTTAACCTCTTTTTCTCTCTCCAATCTCCCTCTCTCTGACCCCACTCCCTCCCTCCCTCTCTATTGCTCCCCCCTCCCTCTGTCTCTCTCACCTCTCTCTCTTAACTCTCTCTTTATCTGCCCCCCCATCTCCCTGGTCTCTCTTAAATCACCCTCTTCAGCCATCCCTCTGTTATAACAGCTCAATTAATCTCCAGCTGGCTTCAGCGAGGAGGAGGAGATTACATTCTGCTACGGCATAGAGGACCCAGGGTAATCACTGTACTGTACAGCGATGTGTGTGTGTGTGTGTGTGTGTAGTGTAGCTATATGAAAGACAGTGAGAAATAACAACTATCTGTCTGGCTCTAGGAGCAGCAGATCTAGGACATTCAAAGTTAGGATTGTGACCCCTACTGGGGTCAGGGGGGAACTGCATTGGGGTCGCCAATAAAAAAAAACAAGAGTAATACAATCTGTACTATTGTGTGGGAAAATATACAAACGTTTTTGAGAAAGATCATTTGAAAAATACAATTTTGAGTAAATGTATTTAAAAAATAACAATAATGATAAAAGATGAAAATGCAATGAATTGAAGGTTATTTATTGATGTGAAATGTACCTATTTTAAGTGTCTGTCGTTAGATTTGTGGTGGAGTGGAGTCGCAACAAATTTTTGGGGAAAAAAACGGGGTCCCCATAAATTCTGGCAAAATAATTTTTATTTATTTAACTCCAAATTGAATTTCCTGCAATTCTACACATTTTGGCATGAGGAGTAGAGAAAATGTTGCAGTTTTAAAGCAAGTTTTCTGCCAATTCTACACAAGGGGCGGAGAGAAAATAATAACAATATTATAAAACATTTCATGCAATTCTACTTATTTTTCCATGGGGCAGAGAGAATTGTTTTGCTGTTTTACAGCTAATTTCTTGACATCAGCAAACCTGTCTCCCACACAACGCCATACACGTGGTCTGCGGTTGTGAGGCCGGTTGGACGTACTGCCAAATTCCCTAAAACGACGTTGGAGGCGGCTTATGGTAGATAAATTAACAAATTCTCTGGCCACAGCTTTGGTGGACATTCCTGCAGTCAGCATGCCAATTGCATGCTCCCTCAAAACTTGTGACATTGTGTTGTGTGACAAAACTGCATATTTTAGAGTGGCCTTTTATTTCCCCAGTACAAAGTGCACCTGTGTAATGATCATGATACACCTGTCAGGTGGATTACTTATCTTGGCAAAGGACAAATGCTCACTAACAGAGATGTAAATAAATCTGTGTACAACATTTGAGAGAAATATGCTTTTTGTGCGTGTAGAACATTTCTGGGAATCTTTTATTTCAGCTCATGGGACCAACACTTTACATGTTGCGTTTATATTTTTGTTCATTTTATTATGGGCTGCCTGTTCTGTGTTCTAGAAACAGAATATAATGTTTTGCATTCTAGAATACCAGAACACTCTACATTGTAATCCTCTCATTTGCCTAATGGATTAATGTAGATTTGCAAGCTCGTTGCCATGTTTGGCACATTGCCTGGTGTTTGCATCCGTTCACAGGCACACCTATACAGTCTGTTGGGAGAGCTGCCTGACTGACTGCCACACCCATCTTTTCCTTTTCAACGTCTCTCTCTCTCTCTCTCTTCTGTTGAAAGCATCTCTCTTTTTCTCTTTCTACATCATTCTTTCTTTACCTCTCTCTCTTCTTCCCTCTACCACTTCACTCTCTCTCCCTCCCCTTCCAACTGTTTCTCTCCCCTTTTCTCTCATTCTCCTACACCCCTTGCTCGGTCTGTTCTTCTCCTGCCTCCCTCTCTGTCCCATCAGACAGTACTGTAGTTAAGGTAGCTAGAGGGAGGAACACAGGAGCACCTCAGAGGAGCACCGCCCCAGATAAATGCCTTCGGTTCCAGAGCGAGAGAGAGAAAGAAGAGAGAGAGAGATACACTGCAGTAGGATAGCCAGGACAGGAAAGCCTGTATTCACAACGTTGAGTGCTGATCAATCAGGTCCTCTCTGTCCATATAATCTTATTTAGTATGATCTAAAGGACAAAACTGATCCTAGATCAGGATAATGTTCTTTCTCTCAGATAAGACCTCCTTCCTTCAGACCACTAGCCTGATCCCAGATCTGTTTGTGCTGGCCCATATGAACACAAACAGACCTGGGACCAGCAGGCTACCAGACCTGTGAATATATCATTACAGCACAGTGCAATCAGAGCCTTCCTTAACAACATTAAACCCATGAGTTGAAGGAGGGGAGCACAACAGGGAGAATAGTGGAAAATACTGTATAAAGTAGCAGAGTAGAAAGAGAGATAAGCTGAAAATAAGCCGAGTTAACTGGAAGATTGGTCAAAATGATAAAGGCATGGTCTAAAGGTCAGGACATAGGTGAACAGAACTGTGTTAAAATGCCTCACATATTGTAGCAATAATAATATATTGTATTTTGTAAAAAATATTTGTTTTATGTGACAATCTTTTTTGAAAACATTGTAAGTGAGCAAAATAACCCCACACTCATTTTCAATGTATTTTTTTTAATGTGTCAACACTTATTTCAAACTTGTATGATCACACACATAAAATGCAAAGTAAAATCTCTATTTATGCAGATTAGTAAAACACCAGCCGATAATATAATTTCCTCCAAAGTTCCACAACAGCATTGCATTCAATATTAATACCAACCAGTCAGACCCTGTTGCTACACACTGTCTGACTGTGTGCCCAGCGAAACCTACTGAAGACATACCATCATATTATTTCTCTGTGTAACATCCATTCAAACTATTCAACAAGATGTCTGCTTCAATATGCTGTCATTTTCACAATTACAAATCACAATTTTCAAATTAATTAAACGTAAACTATGAAGGTGACACTACGGTACAAAACTTACAACCACTTCTAGCACAACATTGAGAGAAATGACGATAAGCACATTTGCGCATTTTAACAATATTCTCAACAGAAATCTTGAAATATAAATACTTTTGACAGTTGTATCCAATGACATCACCACTAATATTATTCTCCACTCACTACAAATACATTCACGACACATTAAATGACTCTTCTAGAAATCTAACCATCTTTCCACAGCCATCACAGACAGGCTAGGAAGGGGATTGTGATGCTGTGAGTGGAACTGCAGATGTGACCAAGGTGTGGTGAAGCTATAATCCTCCAGCCAGACAGCATTCTAATTCATCTCTCTCTCTCTCTCTCTCTCTCTCTCTCTCTCTCTCTCTCTTCTTCTCTTACCTCCACAGGTTTAAAAGATGGCCTCAGGGATGTTGATTCTCCTTTTCCTCTGTCCTCCTTGTTTTCTTCCCCTCGCTCTCTCTCTCTTCCCCTCTCTCTATCAAATTGATTGTGCCCTCTCCTCTCTCTCTGTGCTGATGCTGCAGTGATACAAAAACACACCCTCTCTCCCTCTCTCTCTCTGCCTCCCTCGCTCTCATTGGCTTCCTGCTAGAGGTGACATCGCCTTTCTTCTGCTCTGCCTCTCCACTCATCCCTCCCTCTTCCCCTGCCTCGCTCTCTCACTCAGGTCGCACTCTCTGTGAATTCTGACCATTCCTTTATTGTCTTCTTCCCCCATCCCTCCCTTTCCTCTCTCAATTCCCTCAGTTCACCCCATCCCCTCCCTCCTCCTCCCCTCCCTCTTCTCTCTAGCTGGATTAGTTTTGCCAGGTTTCAGTAGCCAGATAGCAGTTCTCTCTCCTCTTTCTATATGCATCGATGCAGATCAGCTCTAGCAGACATAACAATAGACTTATTAGCATGGTGGTATAGCCTACGACCCGACGCTGTGCTCTACATCTCACTCTCTCTGCTGTCTGTCTGCATCCCAAATGGCACCCTAGTTCCTATATAGTCCATTAAACAGGGAATAAGGTGCCATTTGGGATGCATCCCACATCTTTCCTTGTCTCTTCTTCACCATGCTCTGTCTAATAGCCCTATACAGGTGCTTTAATGGCTTGGCCAAAATACCCTTTATATTAATAATGTCTACCATGGTCGACTGAGCCCATCTCTCTCTAACAATGAACAGATTCTGGCTTCTGTAGCTACTAAGACATCTTTTGCAGACACACACACACACTATCTAGTGCGTTTTCAATTAATAATAGCCCAATCTAAGGGAAATGTCAGTGTCTGAAAGCATTGTTGTGTTATGTAATACAATAATATGTGTTGTGAATTCATGTCGTCTGTGACCTGTGACTGGGAGGGGCGCCTGAGGGGCAGAGCCGGGTGATTTTGAGACTTGCTGATTGGGGGATAATGAGGAAGTGTCTTAGTAACCTGTAGGAGGCCTCCCTGTGTTGTGACATGATAACAGCCAGGCACTTGGGTGATAACAGTGATACAACACTTTGGAAATATGATACTCAATGTCTTGGGTGGTCTACCCTGGCCTGAATTTTCACCGACCCTAAAAAGTGCAAAAAGAGAGCGAGCGAGTTGTCTGTATGCTCTGATAAGGGTCTTTGTGACAAAAGCTTGGCAATGAAATCTGCATTAATCTAAGTGGGACTCATTTCTATAGTTTATTCTCTCATCTTTCTGCTCCTGTCAGGTGATAACAGTGAGACAACACTGTCTATCCTGGGGTGGTCTGGGTCTAGACTGACTGAGGGCTGTACAGAACTGGCCTTTCACTGATCCTAAAACTAAAGAGAGAGATAGAGTAAGAGATAGAGGAGAGGAAGAGATAGAGGAAGAGGAGAGGGTTGGTCAGGATTGATCAGGACTGTACACAACTGGCCTTTCACTGATCCTAAAACTAAAGAGAGAGATAGAGGAGAGGAAGAGATAGAGGAAGAGGAGAGGGTTGGTCAGGATTGATCAGGACTGTACACAACTGTATTTTCTACTGATCGTTATCTTTTCTCATGTTGTTGTGACTTTTGCGGAAGCATTGTCTACTCCCCTACTTGTTTTCATCAATCCAGAAAAATGTGAAGAGAGTAGAGAAAGTAGAGAGAGAGAGAATGAGAGTGAAAGAGAAAAAGAAAGAGACAGAAAGAGAGAGAGAGAGCGAGAAATAGATCCACATAACCACACAGAGTTTAAAGTTGAGGATGACTGGCATTATAGCGGTATTACCCCAGTCCCATTGAGCTCCATGTCTTTCCACTTTGTCACTGGTGCCAGTCCAACTGCCAATGTACCCAGTCCCACAGAATGTGGCTGACAAAGGAGGAAGCATAGGAACCTTGGGCATGGCGGCATAGATGATTGATTACACTAAGACCAGATGAGTTACAACCCGAGGGCGTACACAGTCAGAGTTCGGATATAGCATCGGTTTTCATCAGCCCTCCTACTCTGTGACCGTTTGTGAATACAGGTCTCTGAGGCTACAGATAACAACTTGGACTAGAGCTGACGGTGAAACCAGTGTTATCATAATAGGTTTTTAACCACAAGGATCTTTTCTGGTCAAAATCACCAGGGTTTGAGAGATACTGTAGCATTTCAAGAAGGAATGGGGTTGGCACTGGGGATACTGAAGGTGACGGAGTAGCTCTGATCAGCATCAATGTGAAACTGCAGGGAGCAGCAGGAGATCATTGAAGTCCATTCACAACCACAGTCATTTAATCTGAACAGTCTCATTTAAGAACCTGTTGTAGCAATACAGTAGTATTTCATAATGTAACATTAGTCGTGTGTAGAGAGGAAGCCCAGTGGGTCGTTCAGAGTGGGGAGATGTAGGAAGTCAAGCTCAGACAGATCAATATGGAACACATCTCTCGTCTCTCTTCTAGCTCTGCTTGACTTATACACAGAGTACTCATCTCATTCATACTGGATCTACAGTATATGGACCTAAATCTATCTTATCTATCTTATCTACATAGTTGCTCACACTACCTGTCAATCAATGTCTCACATTCTCTCATACTCTTTACCAAGGTACATTTATCCTGTCTTAATCCACGTCAGACCATCTTTACTTGTCCTCATAAACCCCCTCTCTCCTCCTCCCTTTTCCTCCCTCTCGTCCTCCCTCTCTTTTCCTCAGTTTACAGGAAGGGTGAGTCAGCTGGCAGAAGAAGGGATATGTGGATGGAATGAAATATGAGAAGGGAGGAGCGTAGGGAGGGAGGGAGGGAGACGGAGGGAGGGAGAGAGGGAGAGAAGGAAAGAGGGAGACAGAGGGAGACAGAGGGGGAGACAGAGAGGGAGACAGAGAGGGAGACAGGGAGGGAGGGAGACGGGGAGGGAGACAGGGAGGGAGGGAGGGAGGGAGGGAGGGAAGCAGTATGAATAAACAACGTTAAGACCAGGGTTGCGGCAAAAGGGGATGCTGTCAGCAGGAAAGACAGAAAGAGAGTGAGAAAGTAAGACAGAAAAGAGAGAAAGAAAGAGAGAAAGCGAGACAAAGAGAGAGAGAGAATGTCATTAGTCTAAAGAGCAAATAAGACCGTCAGGAGTATTGAGTGAACAGACACACAAATATGGAGAGACCGGGAGAGAGAGAGACGGGGAGAGAGAAAGAGAGAGGGAGAGAGAAAGAGAGAGAAAGGGAGAGAGGAAGGCACAACTACGACAACATCACCAAGAAAAACAGGTCACAACTCCTGCATCTCTGTCGCACGCTGGGTATGTACATAGTCAATGGTAGGCTTCGAGTGGACTCCTATGGTAGGTACAAAATGGTGTCGACAGTGAGGGCCACCTCGCTTCTAGTCCTTAGGAAACTTTACAGTGTTTTGTTTTTTATATGTATTATTTCTTACATTGTTAGCCCAGAAAATCTTAAGTGTTATTACATACAGCCGGGAAGGACTATTGGACATCAGAGCGACGTCAACTTACCAGCACTACGACCAGGAATACGACTTTCCCGAAGTGGATCCTTTGTCCGAACCAACCAAGGCATTTGAACTGATTCCAGAGGCTGGCCCAAAACAACGTCACCACAGAAGAGGAAGATGGAGAGGCATTCTGGTCAGACTTTGGAAGCTTGCACACCACCCACCGCTTCCGAGTATATTACTCGCTAATGTCCAGTCTCTAGATAACAAGGTAGACGAAATTAGGGCAAGGTTTGCTTTCCAGAGAGACATCAGGGATTGTAACATACTCTGTTTCACAGAAACATGGCTCTCAGGATATGCTGTCGGTATAGCCACCGGGATTCTTTGTGTGTCGCACCTACAGAAATAAACATCTCTTCATGAAGAAAAAGAAGGGGGTGTATGTTTCTTGATTAACGACTCATGAGCTGTGTTCGAATACCCATACTAACATACTGTATACTACATACTTCACAAGTATGACTAGGTAGACATTTTACTACTTTGGGTGTGTTCTTAAATTCAATGTGATGTGCTAGAGTGCACTCGTAAATTCAGAGCTTTGTCAGATTGTCCGTTTGTAATTTCAGAGCATTTCACTCTTGGAGCGCACACTGGACGCTCGGGCCGAGGACTAGGGTTGATTTGAGCGTTCTGACCTTACAATGGCAGTCAAGCACCCAAGCTAATGTTGGCTAGCTACTTCCGGACACAAATAAGACCACTCTGACCATTTTACTCACCCAAGCAGAGCTGATTAGGCAGTTTTCATGTTTTCCAGAGCGTTGGTGACTGTAACTGTGCTGCTGACAACAAATTAATTACGCTTTTTTGCCACCTTTTACTGACACTAGCCATTTTCAACGGGTGTTGAGTACTCGTAAATTCATTATTCTGCGCTCTGGTACTGTATACTCAGATTAGAGTGCTCTGAAATATGAGTAGATAGCCAGAGCGAATTTACGAAAGCTCCCGAAAGTCCATTGAGAATGTCCATATACCATTTAGCTAAGCCAAGAACGACGGGAATAATCAAGTCAATAAACATTGGGTAGTAGATAGCCTACAGTTTATATACTGGCAAGTTTGATGTATAATAAGTAGCAAACTAATGTTAGGTAGCTAGCTAACATACCGGTACATACTGCTGTAATGATATGCTATGTGGTTTGTAAGGACAGCATAGTTAACAAATTGTCAGCCAACATAACGTGTAAGGCAACTTATTTGAAAAGTCATTACTTTATTACATAGCTCAACATTTTCTTAACATTTGTCATAATTAGATAAAGCAATGGATTTGTATCCGCTTTCGTTGTACTTCGGCTGCATATTTTCCGCCATTTTCTTCAAATCTGAAAACGATGTGAAGCCATGCCCATTTCCTGAAGAATTGCATTATGGTCCCTAAAGTACAGAAATAGTATCCTCTGCGTGTATATTTCATATTTTGGCAAATTTAGTACGACATCCGGGAACTTTTGGCATACTAACTATATCCATACTATGACTAATAAGCATTCTATATACTTACAGTTGAAGTCGGAAGTTTAAAACACCTTAGCCAAATACATTTAAACTCAGTTTTTCACAATTCTTGACATTTAATCCTAGCAAAAATTCCCTGTCTTAGGTCAGTTAGGATAGCCACTTTATTTTTAGAATGTGAAATGTCAGAATAATAATAGAGAGCATGATTTATTTAATCTTTAATTTCATTCATCACATTCCCAGTGAGGTTTACATACACTCAATTAGTATTTGGTATCATTGCCTTTAAATTGTTTAACTTGGGTCAAACATTTTGGGTAGCCTTCCACAAGCTTCCCACAATACGTTAGGTGACTTTTGGCCCATTCCTTCTGACAAAGCTGGTGTAACTGAGTCAGGTTTGTAGGCCTCCTTGCTCGCACGCTTTTTCAGTTCTGCCCACAAATGTTCTATAGGACTTTGTGATGGTCAATCCAATACCTTGACTTTGTTGTCCTTAAGCCACAACTTTGGAAGTATGCTTGGGGTCATTGTCCATTTGGAAGACCCATTTGCGACTAAGCTTTAACTTCCTGACTGATGTCTTGAGATGTTGCTTCAATATATCCATATATATCCCCTCCTCATGATGCCATCTATTTTGTGAAGTGCACCAGTCCATCCTGCAGCAAAGCACCCCCACAACATGATGCTGCCACCATCGTGCTTCACGGTTGGGATGGTGTTCTTCGGCTTGCAAGCCTCCCCCTTTTTCCTCCAAACATAACGATGACCATTATGGCCAAACAGTTATATTTTTGTTTCATCAGACCAGAGGACATTTCTCCAAAAAGTACGATCTTTGTCCCTTTTTTATGGCGGTTTTGGAGCAGTGGCTTCTTCCTTGCTGAGCGGCCTTTCAGGTTATGTCGATATAGGACTCGTTTTACTGTGGATATAGATACTTTTGTTTCCTCCAACATCTTCACAAGGTCCTTTGCTGTTATTCTGGGATTGATTTTCACTTTTTGCACCAAAGTACGTTCATCTCTAGGAGACAGAACGCGTCTCCTTCCAGAGCAGTATGACGGCTGCGTGGTTCCATGGTGTTTATACTTGCGTACTATTGTTTGTACAGATGAACGTGGTACCTTCAGGTGTTTGGAAATTACTCCCAAGGATGAACCAGACTTGTGGAGGTCTGCAATTTTTTTTCTAAGGTCTTGGCTGATTTCTTTTGATTTTCCCATGATGTCAAGCAAAGAGGCACTGAGTTTGAAGGTAGCCCTTGAAATACATCCACAGGTACACCTCCAACTGACTCAAATGATGTCAATTAGCCTATCAGAAGCTTCTAAAGCCATGACATAATTTTCTGGAATTCTCTAAGCTTTTTAAAGGCACAGTCAACTTAGTGTATGTAAACGTCTGACCCACTGGATTTATGATACAGTGAATTATAAGTGAAATAATCTGTCTGTAAACAATTGTTGTAAAAATGACTTGTGTCATGCACAAAGTAGATGTCCTAACCGACTTTGTGGAGTGGTTTAAAAACGAGTTTTAATGACTCCAACCTAAGTGTATGTAAACTTCCGACTTCAACTGTAATTCACGTCACAAATAGTACGGTTAAAGTGGTTAGTATGAGTATTCGAACACAGCTCTGGTGTAATTGTAACAACATACAGGAACTCAAGTCTTTTTGTTCACCTGACGTAGAATTCCTCACAATCAAATACCGGGCCGAGAATTCTCGTCGGTTATTGTCACAAGCTCAAGCTGATACCACGACGGCCCTCAAGGAACTTCACTGGAATTTATGCAAACTGGAAACCATATATCCTGAGGTGGGGATTTTAACAAAGCAAATTTGAGAACAAGGCTACCTAAATTCTATCAGCATATTGATTCTAGCACTCGTGCTGGCAAAACACTGGATCACTGCTACTCTAACTTCCGTGATGCATACAAGGCCCTCCTTTCAGCAAATCTGACCACGACTCCATTTTGCCCCTTCCTTCCTATAGGTAGAAACTCAAACAGGATGTTCCTGTGATAAGGACTGTTCAACACTGGTCTGGCCAATTGGAATCCACAACTTGAAGATTGTTTTGATCACGCGGACTGGGACATGTTCCGGGTAGCCTCAGAGAATATTATTGATTTATACGCTGATTCGGTGAGTGATTTTATAAGGAATTGCATAGGAGATGTTGTACCCACCTTGACTATTAAAACCTACCCTAACCAGAAACGGTGGATAAAGGCATTCGCGCAAAAGGTGACTGGAAATATGGCCGAATATAAACAATGTAGTTATTCCCTCCACAATGCAATCAAACAAGCAAAATGTCAGTATAGAGACAAAGTGGAGTCGCAAATCAACGGCTCAGACACGAGACGTATGTGGCAGGGTCTACAGACAATCACGGACTACAAAAATAAAACCAGCCACGTCATGGACACCGATGTCTTGCTTCCAGACAAACTAAACACCTTCTTTGCCCGCTTTGAGGATAATACAGTGCCACCAACGCGGCCCGCTACCAAGGACTGTGGGCTCTCCTTCTCCATGGCTGACTTGAGGAAGACATTTAAATGTGTTAAGCCTTGCAAGGCTGCCGGCCCAGACAGTATCCCTAGCCGCGTCCTCAGAGCATGCGCAGACCAGCTGGCTGGTGTGTTCACGGATATATTCAATCTCTCCCTATCGCAGTCTGCTGTCCCCACATGCTTCAAGATGGCCACCATTGTTCCTGTACCCAAGAAGCAAAGGTAAATTAGCTAAATGGTAAATCACCCCGTAGCACTCACTTTCATAGCAAGGTCTACACTTGTTTGTTTTTTGGATTTTTTTTAAGGTCTACACTTGTATTCAGCGCATGTGACAAATAAAGTTTGATTATATTTTTCTATCATCGGGAAGTGCTTTGAGAGACTAGTCAAGGATTATATCACCTCCACCTTACCTGTCACCCTAGACCCACTTCAATTTGCGTACCACCCCAATAGGTCCACAGATGATGCAATCGCCATCACACTGCACACTGCCCTATCCCATCTGGACAAGAGGATTACCTATGTAAGAATGCTGTTCATTGACTACAGCTCAGCATTCAACACCATAGTACCCTCCAAGCTCATCATTAAGCTTGAGACCCTGGGTCTCAACCCCGACCTGTGCAATTAGGTCCTGGACTTCCTGATGTGCTGCCCCGAGGTGGTGAAGGTAGGAAACAACATCTCCACTTCGCTGATCCTCAACACTGGGGCCCCACAAGGGTGCGTGCTCAGCCACCCCCTGTGCTCCCTGTGAACCAATGACTGCGTGGCCATGCGCTCCTCTCAAGGCCATCAGACTGTTAAACAGCCATCACTAACACAGAGAGGCTGCTGCCTACATGCAGACTTAAAATCATTGGCCACTTTAATAAATGGACAACTAGTCACTTCAATAATGCCACTTTAATAATGTTTACATACTGTATCTAGCATTACTATGTATATACTGTAT